>NC_045487.1:11763762-12115012 GCF_009650955.1 Corvus moneduloides
TCTATGCTCCAAGTGTCAATTCTGTCTGACATCTGTCTGGCAATATGTGCTAAATCCACACAAAGTTCTCCTCCGTAAGCATCTTCAGAAATACTATTTGCAGGAACATAACTAATATTGACTAATTGACTAATAGACATGTACTTTCCAGAAATACATGGGCCTGGTGGATTTCTAGGTTTATCAACCAAGAGGGTGAGGGAAATGCAACTGTGGCACTAGGGGGTTGTCATGTTCTTATAAATATCTAAAGGCAAAGCAGGTAATGAGGAGAAGAATCGTGACAGAAAACAGGCTTATGTGTAGAGAAGAAAGCAGCAGTGAATTCTGTTCTATGCTCATAAAGTCTTTGTCTCCAGCTTCTCATTTTAATTGTAATGAAGAGAGAGAAAGTAATAGGAATAGTTCACATTCTGATTTCTGCTCTCTAGAAGTTAATCCCGAAAGAAAAGTCTCAAAAGATGCTTGCATCACCCATAACTCAGAATATCTGTACTTGTTCCCACAGTACAGCTCTCTGTGATGCTTTGGTGTAATAACACTTGGCTTGGCAGTTTTCCATGTAAGGCCCAGCAACTGACTTACTCTGGCTTTCTGTTTAGGCTACATTCTTCCACAAAATCAGTCATCTTTAGGCTGGCAAGAGGGAAGTGCCTGAGCAGCCTCATACAGAGGATATCCCTCTACAACCCTATGGATCCCTGGTAGCTCTCAGCTTGTACTCTAGACTGAAATACTGACATTTCAGAAATCAAGCAGTGATACCAGTGCAAAGTCACTAATAGGTTGTATAACTGAATTATGTTAAATGGGAGGTATTCCAGCAACCTTTCAAGCTCCAACCAGGTTACCGTTGATGAGTTTCTCAGGACCAGCAGACTGGGAATTCTGGAGAATAGGTTTGTGGGGAACTTTTTAGTGTTTTTTCTTTGCCATGTTATTTCACTCCAATTTTAATTTTGAGCTATCAGAACACAATGAAAACTGCTTGTCAGAAATATAGCATGGCTTGGCAAGAGATGCAGTACCTCTTGTGTATATCAGGTTATTGCTTTAGAATATGACATGCCAATTGCAGTGTGCTCTGTCACAAATTAGTGATGCCATGTCTCACTGTACGAGAATTATTATGAAATGCTGCTGCAGATAAAGGGCATTACATGACCAAATGTTTATGATCAGCCAGAAGGACATAAAAGGTTTGCATTACCCAGGGGACAATCAAATTTTCCCTGTCCAGCCCTAAATGAAATACCAACTTATATGTTGATGAAAGATTCTTTCCTATGTTTCCCCTCCTCCCCCATTTCTTTGTAAAGCAATTTCAAAGTAAACAATGGCCTACCACCAAATAGGAGTTTACTAAGAATAAAAATTGAATTTGGTCTGCCTGTTGACAAGCTGATTGATTTGTGAGCTCTTATGACTGAATCCTCTCCTAAATGTGCTCTCATTTATCATGTGTAAGATTGTTTCAGAATCAATACCAGCTTAACACAGAAGCATTTCTGCCATGGACATTTTGAAAACAACTTGCCTTCTCAATACTGCTGCTAATTTTTTCAGGCAGAATTATCGGAACAGTTTAATTGCACTTTGCAAGTTAGCACATGCTTGTACTAGGTTCTGCTTTGAAAGGATGATTTTCAAAGTAACTTCTATATATCATCTTTTTAAGAGAACAAAAATAGATTAAAATTGGATTTTCCTTCCTCTTCTAATGGGGAAATCAGATCGAACTTCCTCTAGTTGTTAAATGTGCCCTTTGAAAACCCATTTTCCAAAAAATTGGATTTCTTAAATTAGCTTTTTAACATAATTATTAGCATTCTATTGGAATAAGTACCAGAAGCAGTCTGGGAGTAAGCTTACTTGGGTATATGCTCTGTTTCCTCCCCAGTGATGTCAAGGGTTTAAAGTTATTTTCTCTATTAAACACCAATAAATTCAATTTTAAATGATAGAGAAAGTTTTTCAAGTCAAATATAGTACAAGGAATAGAGAAAGGGAGAAACACAGTAAAAGGTTCAGAACTCTTCAAGCAGTTCATGTGTTGTCTCAGCCCTGGTGTGCAGCTGTGCCAGTGCAGAGATGGAGAAGGGCAGAGCTTGGCTCGGCTCCATCCCTTCCAGGACAGGATGTGCCAGCAGCCTTGGAGGCACAGCCTGGGCCAGCAGGGAAGAGCAGAGGTGGGTCGTGCTGGGTACCTGCCAGCCACCAGGGGAGGCTGGGGCAGAGGAATACTCGGTGTCAAGTGTCCTCCACCTGCCTTTTGCAGTATGTGTGGCTTTTTCATATGTTTTTACGCTTTCAAGCAGTACCTGTATAACAGCCAGGTTGTGGAAGAATCAGTTTGGGAAAGAATTGAGAGGTTTATCCACACTCCAATTTAACTCTGAACTCTGAAAGAGAAATTTCTCTTGAGACCATTTGAATTTGGTGTTCTGAAGGGCTTTACCTGCAGACACTGAGAGCTTGTGCTCTCAGACAGCCCCACTTCTCATGTGTTGAGATCCCAGTGTTTAGGCTGCTTGGAGTGGGTCAGAAGCCTGCAGGCACTGGGCTATCAAGGGATTCAGGAGACATCCATGCTTGCACTTTGGAGCAGTAGATGCAATTTTGGAAAGGATCTCCTGTGTCTTCCAGCCTACAGGCATTTCACGGGTCCTCAGATCACACAAACCTTGTCACAGATGGGTCACACTCAAAGACACTTCATTTGAACAAAAGGCCTGAGCATCCCAAGATGAGAACCATCCTGATCAAAATGAACTTCTTTGCCAGTGTAACTTTATTCTATGTAAAAACACATATTTGTACATAATTATACCACATTTACCTATCCTTATGCTTCATTATATTGCATTTAATATATAATTGCTCTTTATTTATAATTAGGTATATTTAAATGTAGTTTATTTCCCCAAGGAGAAAAGGAAAATTGTCTTTTAATTTTTCAGAAAGTGGCTTAGCCTCAATTCAAAACAATTGATTATGCATACAGCCTTATGTGTTGCAATAATGACAGCCTGTAAATATTTCTCTACACTGCTTTACAGACTATTAGCATGTTTTCTTGCTCATACATAAAGTAAATCAGAAATTTTGTTTTGAATTATGTGATTGTTCAGAAAAGCTTTCAGGTTTTACCTTGATTTTTAGATTTCTGCTGAGGTGGAATGAAATATTCAATTGTGACTGACTTAAGTATATGTTCTGTCTCCATTTACATCAAAAGTAGTTTTTCTGTAAATTTAGAGCAAGACACTCTCATATGATTGATTTAAATTATTTCATGGCTACTAATTAAGTTTATGGTATAAATTCAGCATTCTGATGGAAAATAAAAACCTAAAATAGTTGAAGTACTAAAACAGTGGAAGGTATTTGCAAGTGTTTAGTACTGGACAAAAAGATAACAAGTGGAAAACAAAACAAAGGAAAAGAACAAAAGAAATAAACATTTAAATTATTATTACTGTACTGTGCACTATCAATTTGAATTAGATCTGATGTTCAGCTGTGTTTTAAATAGTGCAGACAAAACCTAAATATGTTCTAGAGCCAAAGTATAAAATTTTTTAACTTCCCACTTTATGCTAAATATGTACATGATCAACCATACTTCTAAAAAGGGATGAGTAGTATTTTTTATGAAATATTTGTAACCACCTATTTTTGTACCATAAAGTGCTATTAGGGCTTACCTCAGAGTGGGAGATGATGATAATGTATACATGCAGACAGATAAATGATTCAATTCTTACTTACAAGAACAGCTGACAGTGATTGCTTATGCTCATTTCCTTTGTGCACACTATGTAGACCAGGAAACTCCAGGTTTCATGGCCTTTCATGTTCTCCAGAGTAAATCAGTCACTCACATAATAATTATTAATTATTTCATGTTGACAGATTGTTGTACTGGTTTATGACAGTTGAAAGACCATACAAAATGAAAAAAATGCTGCAACTGATAAAATACATTACAGCAGCAGTGATAGCATAAATAATTATCAATTGTTTGTAAACAACCAGCCAGATAAATTGAGATATTTGTTGTTGAGGCTCAGCTCACTGCACTCCAAAGATTCAGCCTTGTAGATTATGAAGCTGAAGGTACGCAACAAAGGTTTTGGTTCATATTACAGTGGATTTATCCAGGTCATATTTGGGTCTCTACCCTGTATATTAAGAACATATGTGGTTAAACTTTTATTATGCAAGATATACACCAGCTGGTTGTGAATTTCTTGTATTGTGCTGACTCTAATGTTTAATTTCAACTTCAGCCCTCTCAGAGCTGTGGTGTTTGGAATATTTCTGATTTTAATCTGAGCTCTTTATCCTGCTGTGCTTTCAAACTGGACTCCTAATCACCTAGCTGATTTGAACTTTTCATCTGGGGAAGGCTGTGAGGTATCCTAGCCAAAGATCAAATACTCTCAACTGCTGTGCAGTGTGGAAGAGAGCCAAAGTGATCACCAAGCGCATTGCAAAGCAGGAAAGGAAGCTGTGATGTTCTTAATATTTTTCTCAATTTGAAAGCTCCTCTGTAGCAGCTGAACTGGGGATATCTGCTGGAATACATGGCCTGTGTGAACAAGCCATGGTACAGGGGACAGGGCTCTGCAGAACAAGCACAGGGCTCGCATGAGCCGGGGCTGGGAGGGAGAGCTGACCCTGCCAGCTCGGCCTTCTCGGACACTCCCACCCCGGGCAGGTTCTGCCCCACCACTACATTGTCTTCCAGCAAGGTTGGTAGGTGGAGGAGAGGAACAATGACAGTATTTGGTCACTGCTTTAGAGTTGAGAAGATTAGCTTGTGCACTTCATTCCTTATCTGGTTCGCTAGAAGAGTATTTACTTGGAGAATCTGTTCACACTACTGGGAGATGTGGGAAGAGCTGGAAATGAAAGAGTATATTCTGGTTCTTGGTTTGATAAGGGTCATTTCTATTCCTTTTCTTTTACTAACTCTTTTAAAACAGAGTGTCATTTTTTATGGGTCCTGTGCCAAAATAGGAGTGCTGAGCTCTTGTGATATCCATGTAGTATTACTTGGAAGCAGAATGCTCTATTCCATACTTCAAAAGCAACTTTGTGTTTCTGAGTGGTTCAGCTATTAGCAACAAGCCACTGATGCTTTTCTGCTTAAAAGGGGTCTACAAAATAAAAATGCATTGTGCTATGAATCACATGGACATTGAGTTTCGGTATGCAGCGTTATTTTTGAATGAAAGGTCGCTACACAAAATAGTACTAGTATTTTTAAAAATTACCATAATATGTCACTATAATCAGGAAGTTTACTCATTTATAAACATATCTTATCTTTAGCATCTCATTCATATGCAACTGAGATATTGTTTGTATTATGTAGATGACTCATTTCCCTTTTAAGGATGTGCAAATCATATGTCATATACAGTACCTGACCTTTCTTCTTTCAGTGACTACAGGCCACCATTTGATTATTCAAAGCAATGCTTACACTAATGATAACAATGTCAAGAAAAACAGTGCAGGAAAGGAAAAGTCCCTTAAGGATGGCTGATATTAAATGCATGCAGTATTAAAATATTAGAGCAAAAGCAGTACTGAGAAAAGTTTAAAATAATAGTAGTAGGAGCTACTTGGAAATGAGGAACAGCATGGGAAAAAGTAGTGTGGAGCAAAATGTCTAAGGAATCCAACTTTTTTCCAGATGAATTTCAAAACATGAAAGGACTGCCTTTGTGAAAATATGAATTCAAATGGGGAGGCTGCGGCCAAGACTCAGCCCTTACTCCTGCAGTGTAAATCTAACATGGTTTCAGATTGCACATCAGACAATGTCCCTTCGTAATTTCCCCTCTTGGACAGACTTGCAGAGCTCTGATCGCTTCATGCCAGTGGTTGTCTCTGGTAACACCTTTGAAGGGAAAGGGATAGGGTAAAGGGGTATCCCTGGCATTTAGCTGAGTTTTGCCTTTTTCCGAGTCTTCTCTAACTACAGTCTTTTGTAATGTCATGATACTACCAAAAATATCCCCTCAGTTTCCTTGGCACTACTCCAAAAATAACACATCAACTTTTTGGGTTTGCGAAGTGTTGGCAAAGCAAAGGTCTTGTACAGGCATGGAACAGGGAACCCCAAAGTCACTTTTCTCTTAGATTTGGTAATGAGTGTCTGTGACAGCTGACCAGCAGAATATTCCAGTTGTGCAGCCCGTGGGACAGAAACTAGAGTCCTGCTGAGGTCTGCACTAAGTGCCAGAAGTTACTGGGAGAGTGTGATGCTAAGCCAAGAGTGGAGCCAGCTCAGCCTAGGAGCTCTAGGCATGGCCAAAGCGGGCTACGAAAGTTCACGACTCTGGCTCTACAATGCAGCTGCTTTGCCTTCAAGGACAGCCTGGCTGTGCTGGCACATGGCTGTGTTTGCTTGGGATGGTTTGGGGTGAATTTGATCTGCTGAGCTCAGACTGGCCCCACAGGGAGCTGCTGTGAGTGTCCGAACCCCCACGGCACAGCTGGACAGTGACAGTGACGTGGCCTCCCTACCTGTGGTGACTGCGCGTTGTCTGCAACCCTGCTAGGGGATCCTGCTCCTCTCTCTTGTTACAAGGAATGTTTTCCACAGGGTGGGTTTTGTTGCTTGGTTTTTTTTAATGTCTTTTAACTTAATTCCAATTATTGTGACTTATTCTGCTTTGGTGGAAAATCCGTATTCTTTTTTGTGTAAAATCTGTTTACGATATGTGTCAGGACAGCATATAAACTCCTGCTGAATCCCACCTGTACTTTTAATCTTCTTGGAACTTAAATATTTTATTAGCAATGGATATTATTGCAATTATTTTGGTGTGAGTGATTTCCCAATTTGCTAATCTTACTATTAAAATTAATATTTAGGTTTTATATCCTTCAAATGGGAATAATGATGTTAGTTATCTGATGTTTATGTCTTTCAGTCACGAAAATGTTCCTATTTAGGCTGTAACAGGCCACACACATGTAATCACAATAAATAGCATCTAATATGTTTACAGTAGTGGAAGGATGAGGTTAACTTCTGTTTTCGTATTGATGGACTCAGCTGGACTTGGAATACTATTGTTTACAATTAGCTACATTTTTGTTGTTGTGCTTTACCCTCAAATTAAATCTTTATTTCATCAACTAACCCTAGGGATTCCCTGTTATAATCAATGTAATAAACAGCATTAGTTGATAGCCTATAGCTGATGTTCTTTTGTAATTAGGCTTGTGTTTAAAGAAGAATAATTTTCTAAATTTTACTACAATAATTTTCCCTTATATTTATTTATGAAAGGCAGGATTAAAAGTTGACTACGGTTTGTCTTGTCTCCACATGTCTTTAAAGTGAGGTCATTTGATTGGGACAGCATTTTTCATTGTCTATTTTAAGCATAATTTTGGAAGGGAAATTGCTAACAGTCAATATGGGCTGAGCACCTAACTACTAAGTACTCATTCAAAAATCTGCCCTGCTTCTTTGTCAGATGCTTGCTAAAGACACAGCTACCCATGTAATAGCAGAGCATATGGCAAGTATCAGTGACACCCTACTAAACAGGGAAAAAGTAGGAGCAAGATGCAGTGGGCTAGGGCACAGATAACAGCCTCCAAGTCAGGTTTTACTTGATGAAAAAAAAATGGCCAGAGGCAGACGTCCTGCAGGAATTAAATATAAATCTTTAACTGCTGTTCTCAGAATGCAGGTGACCCCCAAAGCTTTTTGTGTACAGTGAGAAATGGGACATCTAAAAAAAGTTGTTTAGCAGACAAGTTATTAACTTTACATGTTAAGTTACCCTTCTTTGGCCATTTTTTGGAAATTTGTAAATGCCTGCCTAATCGGAACTGCCTGCCACAGTTCCGATCTCTGATGAAAGTCATCTTGTAATAAGTTTTAATCCCTAAAGCAAGACATAAACAAAACCACTTCAGTCATTTGACAGAAAATAAATGGGAAGAGTCTTTATAAAGTATGTTCTTGGTTAGTCAAGAGGATCAGCAAGCTCAAAGTGGTCCAAATCTTTGGGTATGTTTTGTACTTATTGTCAGGTTAAGCATATTTTTGATAAAACAGATCGTGGCATATCTGTGTGCTTCTCAGATTAGAACATTGATATTTAGGAAAAGAGTAAAAGGAGAAAGGAGCTGACAAGAAAGCTGATCGATTGTTTAGGCATAGGTGGCTTAAAGCATCTATCTGCTTGAAACTCAAGACAGCCCTGAGAAGTTGCTCTGGTAGTACAAGTTGTCCAGCTTGCACAGTTAGTACAGTGCTTTATTTTGATCCAGCTTTCACCATGTAGATTTACTCCTTGGAACAAGATTAATTTCCCCTAAAACCACTGCTAATACTCTCAAACCTCCTGCTTATGTGACTGGTTTCCTGCATTTAACTCTGGGAGGAAGTGCTGATCCACCCCTTCTGAGACTTTGGTTAACACTCTTTGCTGCCAGCTCATACTAGGGCTGGGCAAGCTGAGCCCAAAAATAATGGACTTTAGTTAACAAAGAAGAGAAAAACAGTAATTGAGAAGCAGAAAGGTACAAGGAGGAGACTTATTAATCTGGGTTTTGTTGGTAGTTACACAACCTGTAGGATGCAAAAGGATCGTCCTTGTTTACATGGTTACTCATATGCATTTTATTCAAATCTAGTTTATAAAAAATGTATGTATAGATTAAAGACTGATAAAATAATTTGCAAGGTGCAAATCTTAGTGTCTTAGATAATAAAGCTACTGGCAGAACAAATTAACCTGCTGCACTAGACCCAGAGGAGGGCTGTTCACCCCGAGCTGTGAATACAGAATACATTTCACTTGAGAGACCTGAGTTTTTCCTATCAGATTGCAATTCTGTGTACTCATATGGTTCCAGTAACATCTACTTCTCTATGACTGATGATTTAAATTTCATAGATCAGGATCTCCACGAATTTTTCCTAATTCTATTTCAATCTGCGTAGACATGTGGGAAGGCAGATGCGTATATATACACACAAATGCACAATGGCAGAGGAGCAAGCCGCAGGAGAGTAGTAAAAAAGCATAAAGGTTTTTATCTGGAATAGGTCCAAATCACTCTGATACTGACCTGATGTAGGTACCATCTTCACTCAGTGAAATTACTAGAAAGTCCCAAGGGGCAGTGCAGAACTGTGCTTATTGTGTGAATTGGCTGGAACTTTGTGGACCACAAACTTGTAAGGGCTAAATGGAAGACCTTGGTCTCTGTGATTGCTATTTAGGATTGTATTTTCAAGCACTAAGATACAGGTCCCCAAAAATATTTGAGAAACTTAACAGAATTAAATGAAAAACAAGTAGAAAAACAGAAGTTAGATGCTGAAATGTCTTTTTGGAGTTGTTTGAGATATAAGTAACTGTGTAAGGACAGTTGTCTTGGATCCATTTGTGGACATTGTGCTAAAGCTGGTTTTTGCAAGTATGGTCCTGAATTTCTCTAAGAAAACAATTACACTTCTCCAAAACATGAAGTGCAGGGAGAATTGGTTCTGCAAAGAAACATCTCTTCTTCCCAGTAAGAAGTTACCTTTTCATAGCAAGTTGTATTTTGGAATCCCACCTATGCATAGAAACATCTTACTATTTCAAATTATTAGCCATTAGTTCAAATGAAAAAAAAAAAGTTATATAACTGTGATTATGACCGGAATGTGAAACTTTTTTTGTGCTGAGTAGTTTTCATGCTGTGACTAGAAGTGAAGTCAGTGAGAGATCATGACTTGGTGCACCCATTCCCCTCCAGTGCCTGGGAAGACACTGGAACTGCACATGTGAGTAGCTGTTCACTGGTGTACTGAAGGGACTCACAATCTCACCTTCAGTGACAAAATGCATTAAAATATGGGCTTGACCGTTCAGGAAACTTTTAAGTGAGAATGAATTAACCAATTTATGCCAGATATCCACAGAAGGTCTTGGAGATCTCATAATCATGTGAGGAAATGTGCGTCTTAGTTTGGGAGGTTTAAATAAAAATAATTTAATTTGTGTTCAGGTAACACTTTTATAGCATGAATTCTATCATAAACACAACAGCTGCAGCAAGACTTTTTTTCTTGCTGTAAGGCATAGGAGAGAGTGTTTGCCAATTTTCTGTTCTCAAAAAGGTGTCTTCACATCTTGACTTAGCCCTGAATATTTCAGCAGAATCTATAATAACAGACTTGCGTGTTTTAAGTTTCTGTAACATTATAATTTAAAAAGGCAGGAAGGAATTGTGTATCATCATAGGACTGTGATTTACAAAGACTAATTTTGGATATGTTGTATGTTGTTTGGTTTATCATAACTGAAATTTGCTTGACCTAGGTCAGAATCTGTGGCCCTGAAACAAACTAAATTCCCTTGCTGAACCTTGTTAAAGGAATACAGAAAAGTACATGCTAACTATTGCAGTTGATTCATTCTCTGCAAAATACATTCTTTGCCCAAGTTTCTGCTTTCATGAATGGGAAGGAAAAAATTAATGTAGGGGAGAGATCTTCTGCATCTGCAATTTCATCTATAAATAAAGAATTATTTTGCCATGGCATGCAGGAAGTAGAAGAGCACCAGCCTGTGTTTTACATTAGGATTTTTTAAATGGTTTGAACATTCTTTGAAATTAAAAAAATAACAAGGGCTGGCATGAACACCAAGAGCATCTTCAGTACTTAATGTGCATTTTTTAATGTTTTCCTAAACTTCTATACTTTCAATTGCTGTATATTTAAATTGGTGTCTCCTGTCTCTATAAGGCACAATCATCTGAAACAGTGATGGCAAACTTTTCTGTCACATAACCAAGTCCTCTGCTAGCTGGGAAACAGGAGACATACCAAACAGGTAGGGAAAGACAGAGTCCTGGCACCAGTTTGTGCCAGTGAAGGACAGTTTGGGTATCAAGATATGTTCTGAGGTGTCTAGACTCACTTTTACAGATGGAAATGAGCAGCTGCATTCATGTGCCACTCTCAGACATCGAAGTGCTTGGGAGTTGCATAAAGTTTAATAGCTTAAATCCTGGTTTACTATATGCAGAATTCCTGTGTATCCTAATCACAGAATGCTCTGAGTGAGGCAGTGAGCACCTGTGTGGGACTTAGTGGCTGGCTGGGGTTAAACCACAACAATAACTTAGAGACATTATTTTTACAGTGCCCTTACCAGATGAATAAGTCACTTGGAAAGATGAAATAAGGTATGAGCAGGATGTCTGTTGTTGACAAATACTCTGCTCATAGGAAGAGCAGAATAAACATTGGCTTGCAGTTTCGTCTCTGAGTTGCATGTCGAACACTAATCATCATAGCCTGGTATTTTCCTAAACCAAAATGGCTTCACAGTCATTAAAGTAATGGAAAATCTTTACAAGAACTTTCACAAAAGGATATGCTGCACGTTAATCAAACTTACGGCAGCTGCTAGAAGGGATTGTCAGTTTCTTTTATGATGAAAATCCACATGGGGCCAATTCACAATGCTGGCCAAGTTACAGGTGTCACATGTATAAAACATGTAGTTGGTTTAAGATTTAATTAGGACTTTCTTCTCTGATCATAACACTTTAAAGGAAAAATACACTTAGGATTTAATTTTCTTTGAGAGTGGTTATTAATTTGATGTGATTGATGTTAAATGGGAATTAAATCATAAATGTGATTATGCTTGTGGTTGGATGTTGTCTCAGCAGATTGTTTCTGCTTGTCACTTTTGAATGACTGCTGACGTGATATGGCATGTTGATTTTTATTATTGCTTAAAGATTTCACTTTATCATCATTTGTCAGGAAACCGATTTTCCTCTTAGTCCCATTAATATGAAATCTGTCATAACTAGATTAGGATAGAATCTAGATAGAATCTATTGCACCTATAAACCCTAGGCTAAATTTTACTCCCAAGAAAAAGACAGCATAATAATATGGAGGGGAAAACCAACTAAATCACAAAAAGTAATACTGGAACGTGAATAGAAGGGGAAAAAATTACTCTCATCTGTTGGTAATTATGGTGTATATTTCTATTTACTTGGCTAAACCAGATTTCAGGGGTGCTCACACCTGAACTGGAAACTCAGTTTTCAGTCATGGAGTGGGTAGGAAAAATTAGTAAGATGAGGAATTCAAAGATGGAATAAGAATACTGTACCTTTTAAAGACAGTAATTTACAAGTTTAGAGAGGCAGTCACTGATTTTCCTGACAGGAAAAAGGCTTTGGCAAAGATAGCAGAGAATGACACACCATTTCTGTGGACCCCCTCCCCATTTTGGTTCAAAATGCACATAAAGAAATTGTGGGATTTCTGTCACCTTACAGAATGGACCCAATGTCCCTAACATATGTGCTGCCCTCTTTCATCCAGAGAATCTCAAAGACTGCTTGGTGCAATATGCCCTTTTACAATCACAGTTGAGTCTGAAGCCTGCAGGTCAATTAAAGGGACTTCTGTGGTCTCAGTTCAAGCCTTACATTTGTTGCTCATTTGCACTAACCAGTGCTCTTCTCTGGTACTTATTTGATGCCCATTACTGTGATATCTGAGAACAAAGATCATTGAGAACAGATACTATTTCTACCAGAAAACTGAGTTTTGTATTGTTGTAGAAGCAGAAGAATCCTATTAATCCACAAAGCACATCAGAATACATTTCACACAATGTAAGCCATGTGCACTCTACACAAGCCCCAGCTCACAAGCTGAGATAGCGGTGACATATCCCTGAGTCTGAAAAATAAAAGGTAAAGACTTTTTTGGGTTTTTGTTTTTAGAATTTGGGGAGAAAACACCAAATCAACAACAACCAAACAGTTATTTAAAGCCAAAGTTTTTGCTTTCTAGCTTAAATTTGGGTATAGAAAGAAGTATATCCTTGAAAACTGATGGGCGTTTTTATTTGTGATCCCTGCATTTGTATTAGTCTCAAACCTAGTATCTTATTTGTTACAGCTATCTTTATTATGGACAAATTTATAGAATTTATACATCTCCCTGCTTTATTGATCCACCATCTACTATCAATCTCAGAGCCACACTGAGCAGGATGTGCCATCAATTGCAAGTGACACACAGCAGGACAGATGCTGTAGTTTCTGTGTGTCCAAGAGCCAGTGAACGATAGGATATCATTAAATGACAAAGGAGTTATTTTTGTACTGAGAGTGCTAATAATTTTACCTGTCTTTTAAAATATGCTTTTTAGATTCAAGAAATCAGTCAAAGTTAAAGCTTTCTTACAAATTCTTCAGTTAAAAAAATACCATTTTTCAGCAACAAAATTTCACTTTAAAAGTTCCTCTTCAGAGTTTAGTAAAAAAAATTTAAGTGACAAACTTCAGCAGCAAGCAAGGAAAAGCAATACATTAAGAACATTAATTGTCTGAATGACTGAATATGACAGATTATGCAAGAATGTTTTTCATGAGAGAACCCATTTTCAGACAGAGTCTTTCAATTTGATACAGTGAGTCTCTGAAATTCAGCATCAGTCACGTTAGACTACAGTTCTGTTTTGTTTAGAAGATCCGTGACTTCAAATTTACAGAAGTAGCTTTTGCTAGCAAGTATTATCTGTATCAGAGAACCAAAGAAGGAAGGGGTTAGATTCTGCACTGTTGGTGCAGAAAAGAGGAGAAAATTCAATTGAAATAGGTGGAATTACAGAGGAGAAAAATGAGTCAGAGATCAGAATCAAGACTTTATTGAAAAAGCTTATGATGTTGAATATTAAATTAATCTAATTTGCACTGTCTGATGGGGGCCATTAGTGCCTGAAGTAGAGGCAATGAAATGCTAATGTGATTAGTTAGCAACACTAAAAACAACCAGTACATTTTTTTTCCTTTGATTGTCTGTGTGTTTAAGAATATTTCATTACTTCTGCCTCCTTTGAAATAAGGGTAAGATATAAATCATAGGCACAGATATAACTAGCAGTTGTGACGTTTTGTTACAGAGTTTAATTACATGAATCATAAAATATTGCTACAATTTTCCAAACTGTTAAACCTTAATTAATATGAACCCACAGGGACCACCTTGATGGTTCATAATACTCTGGAAACTCTCCTCCCACAGTAGTAGTTCATATGGTTGAAGATTGCTTTATAATTTACAGAGAGTGATCAATTATTAGAAACGAAGCCAGAAAAATTAATTTAATATAAATGGGGTTGTATGGAGTTTGACTAATTCTTTTTAATTACCTATATGTTATTTTTTCAATAGCCTAACGAAGGGAACCATTATTCTTCCCCATGTACAAATTCATTAATCTCATTACCGTGCAGTATTAATATAATTTTATCACACATTCCAGAAGTGCAGCACATTGACAAACCATAATGAATCACAGCATTAGTGTACTATCACTACATTAATTTCAGGACATGCCTTGCTCATCTTCAATTTACGTTGAGACTTAGTATAAAATGAGCTGAATAAGCACGTAATTATGACATCTGCTTCTTTTCAGGTACCTCTTTGTAAATCAGTGACAAAGGAATAACAGGTTTAAATATGTGTTAACACTCTGATAGCATGTATAATTGCAATATGGCAATGTGTTATGAAGATTAAATTAGACTGCAGTGTACCTGACATATGCAAGAGCATAATTGAACTGCAATAATTATGGAATGAAAAAGACTATAAAGTACTAATATTTCAGTTCACTAAGGTAAAACCAGAATAAAGGAGAAATATTATTGAAATGGTGATGCAAACAAGTACATCATTTTTACAAGGAAATGTTATTTATGCTCATAATTTTTATCTTCAATATCCCTAACATGTTCTTGGTGTTAGGTAAAGTTCTCACAGACTCTCCTGTTTTGATTCTTCTTGGATTTCAGGTATCTGTGCCTTTCATCTCTACAACAGCAGCTAACACCCACCACATATAAATATAATACTGCTGGTGAGGGATTTTATGAGACTGAGAAACTGAATTTCACACATCTACTGTGGTAGAAAACAGTGATTCACTGAAGCCATGGCCTCCCATCAGGGGGCTGAGGAAGGATTATATGCATTGTCCTGTGGGAGAGACAACCTCAAACATATGGGAGATCAAACTGTAAGCCAGAGGGTATGGCAAATTATTAACTGCATTTTAACTGAAGTCATTATCACAGAGCTGCTAAAATATTTATTTTAGATGTGTATCGTGCTATATTTCAACTTCGAATCACTTGTGGATAACAATTAATTCTAAAGGTTAGCAACAGAATATTAGGGTATGTGTTAAATGCTCTTATTTGAACAAAAATATGCAATATGTACGAACATGACTGGTGAAGTCTGCAGTGTTATACCATGTACACATTATAACCTAAATTATACTATTATAATTTAAGCAAAAATGTATTTGCTATAAGAACACAAGAGATGTTCATATATACGTATAATAGGATATTAGATTGATGAATTCATTGTTATATTAAATTATTCTCATTGTCAAAATGACTACTTACATCTTATAAAGACAAAAACATATTCATGCTTATGACAGCACTTAATAACACTTTAAATATAATCTGTGATCCCTTTGTCATACATTTGTGTACATGTGTGGACATACCCTATGCATACATGAGGCTGTACTATATTTCTTCTAAGAAATGACGTGTCTAGGAATTCTGTAGCTTCTGAGACTTTCTCCTGAGAGCAGCTCTTTTGAACTTCTGACATCAGCTTTTCTGTTGTTACCAAGTTGGAAAACAACAGTACCTCCACACATTTCACATAGAGAGATGTTAAAAATAAATTTCAAGCTACATAAAAGGATTTCCAGTGAAGCCATCAGAGCCTGAGCAACAAATAACACAACGTGCGACCTTTCTACAGAACCTGGTGACTTTTTTCAGCTCAAGTTAGATTTGCCTCTGTCAGAACTCTGTGGCTCTTATTATCCAGCTGGCTGAATGAATTCCCCTGTGATGCCCCAATAAAGGCACGCTCAGCAGCCAGGCTGGCTGCGTCACAGAGCAGGTTTCAGCTGGACAGCAGAGTTGGGTTTGCTTGGAATTCCTCACACAGGAAGTTTACTGAGCTTCCCATGGCCAACAGCCACAGAGTCTCGTTTGGGTTGGACTGGGCCCTAAGAAAGCACGCTTGGGCAAATATTTTTAGGAATTTCTTTTTGCGAGTCTTTCTAGTTTTCGGTGTCTAATCTGTAGCTACACGTGCACACTCATATCCACAGATGCACTCATCCTTCGTTAATTAGCAAAGATAACTTAAGCACTTTTATCAACCAGATTTTGAGTAGCCAGACATGCGGAGGAAGGTAAATAATTTTTTAGTCTTGAGGATGAAATTGCAGAATGTAGTAGCTCTTTCTGTAATGCTACTGCTCGCACTGGCAAATTTTCATATCTCCTATCATGTTGACTCACTGTTAAATGGTATGATGGGTTTTAACTAACAAACTTTCCATCTGATGATGAATAAAAACCTTAATAGAAGCATATGAAATTAGACCAGAAAACTTAAAACTGAATTTAAGGGTATAGTGGATTTTTTTTCTGGTGATCTTAGTCAAGAAACAGGAATATTTAGATCTTAATTACCATTATTTTAGGAGAGATAACCTAATTTAAGATTAGAGGAATTATTAGCAAACTTGGACTCTTATGGCTTAAAGCAGGATTTAGACAACACTTTCTATTAAGACTGGTAAAAAGAGTAATATAAGGCAGGATGGATTTTACTTATTATAATAATATATATAACTCCTGGGAAACAGAAATTTCAAAGAGTTTTTTTATAAATTTGCTATGTAAAAAAACCCCAGTATTTTTATGAAGGTAATTTCATACCAGTATAAATATAAGGTTTGTTTGAATTACATAGTCATAATGAGGAAACTACAGAAGAATTTTAAGAGCAGTAACTTATGCTGCAATTTTGGACAGTAGGCTAAATAATGCCGTAATCTTTTTCTGATGTACTGGAATAAATAAGGAAAAAAATACAACCTAGACAATTCTCTAACAGTTTTTATGAATTACAATATCCAAATTAGATTGAAAAAAAGTGCCTGCTTATACATAAAATCTATTTAGTCATAAGATTTACAGGAATGACAGTTAAACCTTCAAGCAGTTATACTACCTAAAAATTATTAACCTACAGAAATATTTTAGTTATGTAATGCTAATGCCACCTGAATATTAGAAATTAATAAGATTGTTTGTTTTTAAAGTGCATTAGCATTGAATAAATTTAAGATTACTTTATTGAGTCTAAAGATATTTTAGGTTCTTTTCTCCACATAAATGCAGACATTTTCTCCATTATACACTTGCTAGTGCATTGTTTTATTTTGTTACAGAATTTGCTGAATACTAGAGAGGATCTACACATAATTTCCTTTCTTCAGCCAGTTTCAGGCATCTTACTTTCAAGAAGTTTTCCTGATATTTAACCTACATTTTTCCTTTTTTACATTAATCTTCTAACTCCTAGTTATATTCCATGAATATCATTAGATAATTCTTTTGTCTTATTTGTGTGTTTATATCTTGATATATTTATAGACTGCTACCATGCCTCATATCCCTTACCTAGTCATTATTTGGCCAGCCTGTTACCTCTTTTAAATCTTTCCTCATAAATCTCTTTCCTTTCACTAACCTCCTTTCATTGCTTTTTTCTGAATTCCCTTCTTTTGTCCCAGTCTCTCTCCCAGTGAGCTGACCTGTGCTGGGTGCAGAGTTCCAGATGTGATTGTCTCCCAGCCACGTTGACTGACACTTGCCAGTACCTCACTGCCCCGCGCTGGGATGTTCTGCACTGACAGTGTAAAATTTTGCTGGGGTTTTTGGTGCTTTTTTTGTTGCTTTTTTTGTATTTACTCACTTCTCTTTGCAAGCTGATATCCTATCAAGAAACAGCATTAAGAAACTTTATGTTATTGTTTCTCGGGTTTCTTTCTTCAAGTTGGATACATGTTTATTTGCCTTGAATATATGAGCAAACAAACACCACAAACACACACACACACTGATCCATCTCCATTGCCTGACACGTTAGAGGTTTCTCCCTTCTCCCTCATATTTCCTAATGGGCACAGACCTAAGTTCTAGGGCCATCAGTAAGATAGTGATGTTGCTTCTACCCAGGAAGTTCTGCCTCTTTTCTGAGTACACAAATATGTGGGCTAATTAATGATCGAATTGTTAGAGTATAATTCTATGTATATATAGTTTGTGGGCCTGCCCTCCTCCTATCCTTACCTGTTTGTTGCCTTTAAAGACAGTATTATGGTTTGGGGAGCTGAGACAGACAAAAACTTTTTTATCATATTTTATCCATATTTTTAAATATTTATCATATTTTATCCATTTCAGTTGCTAGAACTGACTCACTGTGCAGTCCCAGGAATATGAGTGCTGGTGTAAAGAAGAGGGAGAAGAAGCTTGGCCAAGGCAGGGGCAAGGTAGACCAGCAGCATCTCTGATTAAATTGGTCTAAAATAGTAAGCAAACTGCTAACATTAACAGCAACTGGTCACAACAGATATGCACTATTACATTTCAGAAAGAATAATACTCTTGGTAAATGGCCAGTTCAGTCATATATTTTCCTTTATATTCAAGTGTCTGTGTTAAAATCTCTTTTTATCCTTACCTTCAGTAATCATATTGTATATTTATTGGATGAAATATGGTTGTGTATGTTCATTACTGCTTCATGAATACAGTTTAACCAAGTGCCTTTTTTTTCCATTAGACAAACTTTAAAAGAATTTGGATATATATAGCAGCTTTAGTAAATGACATCTATGTAGATTGATGGATTTTAATGACTCAAAGTAGTGGCCAAATTCTTAATTATTGCAGCTGTAAAAATATTGAAATACAGGACTTTTCAAAACAGCTTTATTAATTTTAAAGCAGTGTTTAGAAACCTCTGCTTTTTGTTGAGCAATAAGATAAAAAAAAGGTTGACTTTTTCTTTTAGTGGAGTCAAGTTTTGTCTTTTTTAGTTCATAAGTCAGCACGCTAATATTCAAAGTATTTAAAGATGTCATGATGGCTCTGACTTGTTGTAGAAATAAATAAAGATGGAATCCATATGTTTTTCTTTTGATGGATTAAGGGCTATGTTTACAACAACATAAGTTTACACTGTTGCTGCCCTCAAGTATTCTGCAGACCTTCATGGGTCAGCTCCTGCAGAGGCTCATTCTTACTCGAGAGTACAATTACAGTAACCATGTCCATGGTTAGGGAAACAGTCTGTTCTGAATAGAACAGATGAAATTTTGCAATTTTTTTTTTTTTAACCCACCTTTTTTATATTTGAGAACAACTTTTTTTTTCCAATAGCAATACTTCAGTTCTTGATGGCTTACTATAGCTATAGACTAGCATTCCTCAAGTATTGTTAAAATAAATTATGTATGTTCATTTTATTTTGAATTGAGATTGTTCTTGTGTCACAGATAATACAGAAGCCTATTTTTGTAAGGAATATGGAGTCTCATTTCATAGCTGCTATCCTTTTCCCTGTTCTAGTGTCTTGGAATCTTTATGGCAGCATTATCAGTGCTTCAAAGGCCACAGAATGAAGCTGTAAGTAAATGATTGTCTGATTCAGAGAACATATTTAGGAGTCACATCTCCACTGTCTTCAGTGTGCTGCTTTTGATTTTCTCTGGAATTAGTAACAGATTAAAATGGACAATATTTTTACAGTGATGATGTATTGAGATGTTGAGCTCTTGCATGTGTTTATAAGGTCAAGTTTAACAGTGTATATATTTATTCCTGTTGGTGTTGCAAGCTGCAGTTTAAAGAATCCTCAGTCTTGGTGAGCAAATGGTATTGGTGTTTATAGAATCCATAACAGGCAAAACTATTTGCTGTTGATCACTGCCAACTCTCAGCTTATTGGCCAAACTTGCCCTCAAGGAATATTGCTTTACTCCACTGATAATACTGAGTTAAGTGGAGGAGGCTCTTCTAGCACTCCATGCAGGTGTACAGGCCAATTTGACAAATAGAGACTGGCCCAGTTTCCCAGCCTCTGGAATAAATATCTGCCCTGGCTGGAGCTCCGTACCTTCCATAACTACAGAGCAGCATGGGGATGTTCTCATCCCACAGGTCCTTCCAGGCCCAATAGGGCAGAAAAGAGAGAGAGAAACAACACCAACTGTAGAGCACATTTCTGCTGAAGGCCCACCACGAAGGTCTTGGGGCAGGATGGTTCAGGAGCTTCCTTGCAGTGTCACAGCTTTGTGTGTTGTGTCCTTTTCATTTGAGAAATTGAAAGTGTGAAAGTAAGCAGTAAGTTAGATTCTGGGTAGTATTGACAGAAGGTATTAATGTGTAAGATTAAAAGGTACTGTGGAAATATTATGTGTGAGGATTATAACTGTGGAAGCAACTTCAGTAATGGAAGAGAGGTTCGCTTTTCTGCAGTCGATTAGGAGATTTTAGTCTGAAGGTAAATGGAAAAGAAATAAATGGTATTTCAAAGATAAGAATATTCTCTTAGCTTTAAGGAGAGGGTTGAAAGCCAGACTATCTTCTGGGATTCCTCTCTTAATTAATGCATTTGCAGGTACTAAATATTTGATGATCAGTCTATGGCTCTCCAAAAAGCCTTTCATGTTCTTGAGAGGCAAGCCAAAAACTGATTGTGAGTCAGAGATACAGAGCCTGTTTCTTTGAGCATACTAAGCACCATGTTCTTCCTTGGTACATTATATGTTTTCTGTGGGTTTTTTTTCAAATTTTCTCCAGAAAAAAGTAACATTTGAATAAATGTTTGTGTATCTAATTCTTTTTCTTTTCATTTTAACCAGTGCATGAGCATTTACACATGATGAGTTTAGTTGGAACTCAAATTATAATATTTTACTTGGTGAATCTTTATTGATGGAATTCTCCTATATTTAAATATTTTGTTCAATTTTTATTGGTATTATTTTTTTTTCAAAAGTAATTTTCAATGACTTTTAGTGGTACTGGCTACTGTGATCTTAAAACAGATCAAAGGACATTATTCCTTGGCTTGCAAAATTTGTTACCTTTACAAAAGGAGTAGAGCTACTTAGGAATTACATTTCTTAGACATAAATATATTATGAAATTATAATTATCTATCTAGAGAATCAGGAGTTGCCTGGAAATACTCAGATAAGTTGTGTTCATCCTGGGTTCTGCAAACAGGATTTCCGAAAAGCAGCTGCATTGTGAAATGTTTCCTGGACCTTTTTCTACCAAATGTGTGGTCATTCATTTGACAGTCATTGCCTGGAGAAAATAGTGGGAATATTATTAGTGGGTTTCAGCATTTTATTATCTACATGGCAGGCTTGCTTCAGCATGAGAAAGCTGTCAATGACCACACAATGTTGTGTTTGATGTGACACTGGAAAAGGTTAGGTGGTTCCCACATTACAGCACTGCTTTCTGTTAGTGCACCAGTGCTCAGTTTTATGGTGTATTGAAAGAAGCCACTTGGGGGGCAGATTTTGGCTTTACAGCAATGACTGATAATAACCAGTTGGAACATGGAAGGCAAAAATTCTTAATTACATCATATGCAGACAGAAGCACACATGAAACTTTATTGGTTAAACAAACACTCAGCTGTTATGATTTGCCAAACTCCAGTTAAGTACCGACAATGCAAAAAGATACTGGAACATTGAGGAAAATGCATCCCTCAGTGACTTTGATATTTTAAACTCACCTCTCTAAGGCTCATTTTCTTGCTTTTCTTCAGAAGTGACACTTACTAAGGCAGCAGTAGTAGGTAGGACAATACTAACACTTAGAATATTGGTTCCTGAAAATTTCCCAAACCTGGTTCTTTTCCATTCTTCATCTATTGATAAGTATTTAATAATTTTTTCAAGACTTTTTTTTCAGCATCTTGGGAAAGGGGATATGCACTTCTGCAAGGCATACTGAGAGCTCAGCTAAATAAACCTTGCATTTCAAAGTTACTTTATACTATATAGACAGCTGAAAACAAATGTTGTAAATTGCAATCTCAACAAGTTTTGAGAGAATGGACACACGAGTGAGTCAGCTAGAGCAGAAAATTAGTATGTCAGGATGAGAATTAAACTTAATCCAGTGTTTGAATGTGTGAAAAGAGTCATAAATCCAGATAAATGAGCACCTTACCAGCCTTTCTCTCTCTTGTTTTCATGTATCATGTAATCAAACCATTTGGAATTGTACAGATAAATTTTTGAGAATAAAACTGAGGCTTAAGCATCTTGTGGATTAAGTGTGCAATACAGAGTCTGAAGAGCCAGATTTTCAGTCTGGATATTCTGCAGTCCATAGTCTTTGGGACATTTTAATTATAACATCTTGATTTCATGTCTTTATTTTTAAAAATGTCACATGGCCAAATTTTGAAGTTAGTAGAATCTGTCCAAGAGTACATGGAGAATGGTCTGCCTTCATCTCTGTTAATGTACTGTATAAATTTAATATTTACCCAATCTCCTAGTTGTTTCTCTTTGCCCCAATTGTACATCACTTCTGAACATGGCTAAAAGAACCTATTGCAAATAGCATCAAATAATATAAGATAAAATTTGATGAAATCAGAAACAGTTGCAATATGGCCACCTTTGGATTTAAAATACAATGTTTCTAATTTTATAATAGAAAAGGGACAACACAAACAAGGAAGACAGATCAAACATTTTTTCTTTTTGTGTTTTGGTTGGTTGGTTGGTTTTGTTGTTTGGTTTGGGGGTTTTTTGTTGTTTCATTTTGGGTAGTGTTTTGTGTTTTGGGGTTTTGTTTTTGAGGTAAAAGGAAAATTAGATTATGAGTGACTTGAGGAGAAAAGTCATATAATATAGCCACAATAGAAGATGTCATTTGTTCCAAGAGTAACTTGCAATCTAGGGAAATAGTTGTGCATGTAATCACCTAATCTGGCAACACAGTAATAATTTAGGTTAGAAAGATCTTATCTTATAAAACTGTGGTTTTGTGTGTCCTTGAACAGCCAGTCCAACTTCAGAGTGAGAGTTTATATCTCTCATGGTAAACTTGAGCTGTGCTGCAGGTGTTTTAGTTTATCACTGAAAGGAAATGACTTTTTTTACACCTAATTTAAACTGAAGCTATTCACAGTTTAAAATGTTCGGTAACAGTGACCTCTGTAATGACTAACACATTGCAGGTGGTCCAATAGCAGGCCAGTGGTTAATGTTTGCGATCAAGAGACAGAATTAAATGTCCACCCCAGAGTTGTTTTCTTCCAATTTATAGAATGGACACAACAGCTGGCTCAAAAGTAAGCCACAATTAAAGGGCTTCTGAAAAGTTGCAATCAGTTTAGTTCCTGCAATGGGAGAGTTTTCCTGTTGGCATCTATTTAAAATTTGTCATTAAATTTGAAAGCAGAAGTCCAGGCAAATAGTCGGAACCTAAATCTCTGTATTAGACCTCTGATACTTATGTTCCAGCCTTGCAGTGCCTGCTCAGTCCTTCAGGCAAAACTCCTGTTTGTTCTGCAGTTACGTGGTTGGGATCAATAAGCATTTTGTCTTGGAGGACGTGAAGTGCTTTATCAGACCTAGGAACGCTCAGTCAAAGCTCTTAGCTTTCACAAATAACTAACCTGCAGTTCAGGTTTCCCATCACAACATATAAAGCAAAACTGGGGAGCCTGGAGCCTTCATTTTAGCTTATTTTCATTTTGACAAAAGCTAAGTATCTTTACTGTGTAGCTGCTGTGCAGATTTTTCAAATAAGTGTAGACCTGGATGCATCTAAACCAATCATAATCATTGTCAAATGGCACCTCGGCTAAAAGTCTGATTTCTTTGTGATGCATACTGAATTCTATTACTGCTTAAACAGCTGATCCTGAATCCCATCCATACAATTCACTTAGAGAATCTAACATAATTCTGGGAGCATAAAAGTACTTGGTAAAAATGGATGAGAAATTTAGGTCCTGTCAGAGGACAGGTTTTCTATTGAGAAACAGTTCTGCTGTTTCTGCTCCTTGCCTTGGAGTGACATGAGCTGTTATACAAAGAAGGAACCTCTGAAAGTAAAAGCAAATCTGCTTCACATGAGATAATAGCCTTCATATCTCAGAAATGTTTCTTCAGGAGGTATCTTCAGCAGGAATTTAAAACAGCAATATTTTCTTAGAGTACAGGATAACTGACCACAACGGTTGTGAAGACATGATGTGTAAACAGAAGTTGTTCTGAAAAGTGTGTTTCAATATGATATGTTAGATACTACACAAATCTTTTATTAAATGGCCAGGATTAGGATTTATCGGCACTTTGTGAACTATTCCTTAAAGAAAAATAGGCATCTCAGTAAGAGGGTGCCTGGATAGGACCCATTTCACTGCTTTGTTAGCTATGCACAGATGAGAATCAGGGGCACTCTGTAGTGTTACGTGAAATACATCAGCTGACATTGCTTTTTGCTGCATGAATGAATGTAGACAAAAAAACCTCCACAGTATAACCAGTAGATAAAGTAGACTGAATTCTGGTTGGCAAAGGGATTGGAATCCAGATCATTTATGTGTAGAGTAATCAGTTTCCGTCAGACTAAAAAAAAGCCACACGAGAGAGTTTCAGTATATATTTAATTATTTCATTCCCACCTGGGAATGACACATAATCTGGTTTTTAACTTTCTCTTCTGGGAAGAGAGAAATTTGCAGGAGAGTGTCAAGAGTGTCATCCTCTGCTACGTCACCTTCTGCTAGATGCTGCCCTGGAAGTTCCTCTAGGTTTTGTAATAGCTTTCTGAAAATGAAATATTCCTTCTATTCATAATGAATGAAGCACACCTTTTTCTCTGCAATTATCTCAGTTTGTGCAATAAATTTTCAGTTCAACCAAATCAGGCTCTTTTTACAGCTGTGTGAACAAACAGTTTCATTCATACTCTTTTCTAATTCTCCCTCCTACATTTCAAGATCTAAAAAAAGCACTGACATGTATCATTAATTGGTTTTATCTATTATTTGAGGATAGACCCAAAACCTAATACAGTTATTGAAAAGAATTGCATTAATATCTGTCCTATATTCTTAGCATGTTTTCACTGTCAGACCTTCAATTAAAAATAATCAGTTTGACAAAGTATTTTTTATATCCATACTTGTTCAGAAGTATTTATGTTGGTATGGTTTCTGACTAGGAATGATGGTGTCATGGCCATCTCCTTTATATATGGAGCTTTATATATTTTATAAGTCCGTAGAATTGTTCATACTTATAATTCCTTTAGGGTTATGTCATATTTAAAGTATCAGTCATATACAAAATTATAGAGACAAAGATGTAGATTTCTCATTTAAAAAATCCATCATTATTATTTTATATAAGCTATACCCTATATAGTACTCATGTAAAGAATGTATTTGGTGGATGTATTGCACAAATAACACACAAAATGAATATTTAGTCCTGACCCACTTACATTTATATCTTTGACACTAAAAATTTCCATTTGCAGTTAAAGTCTGTACATGTATTAGCAAGGCCCTTTATTGTCTTGAAATTAAATCTTTTGAAGTTTTTTCCTCTCTGAGACAAAAGAAAGCATATAGTTGACATCAAAGTGGAGACATACTGCTAGCTAGTAATTATGGTAGCTTAACGTTGCCCAGTGCCCACCCATTTACAAGCTTGCCTTTACTTTCCTCAGCATGTTCTTATTTTGATCAACACCTTTAGATATAACTGGATAACCCAGTTAGTTATAAAGTTTCTGCAAATTTGGTTGGAAAACAAAATAGTGATTTAATAATTTATTCTTTATATATAATTTTGGCTTTTGTAAAACCTCCTTTAATTACTCTAAGTAAGTTGTAACTGCTAGCTGGGTGTTGCCAGATGTGAAACCAGACACAAGGGTGAGATTTTACAATTCAGTCACAGCTGCTTAAGACAAAATCTGGTTAAGGACACATGAGATGGATTTAAAATACTAAATTTATATTTAAAAATAGTAGGGAATTGTATGCAGGATAGCTAAAATTTTTTTTTGCAAACTTCAAGTGAATCAATCCAATCTAAGTCTAAAAGAGGCTTCAAAACTCAGCAAATAATATTTGCTGTCAGTCTTTTCCCCTCATCCACCAAAGCAAACATACAAATGCAGAGCACTGCTATGTTTGCAAATTAAAGCCTCAATGCTCTCTAATGTGTATGTTAGGAAGGTGAGCACTGGAACCATGGCTGAAATTCCTCTGCATCTTGCAACAGTTTTAAACTTCTCTAAGTACCAGGATGATGAACTCAAAAGAAGTTTATTTATCTTGGGAATTTGAGTTTTACAGCTTAAGAAAGAATAACTTCAGAAATCCATGGGAGGTGGGGCAGGGCTGGGGGGGCAGAGTCCTCCCCATCCTTGCAGATTCTACTGCACTGGCCAAATTGTTGATGTGCTTCGCAGAGCATGTTAGGTAGCAGAGAGCAGCTGAAATAACTCTGCATGTCTTCTGCATGGTGACCTTTGTACTGTGTGTGTATGAGGAGAGAGACGGAGAGGGAAAACATTTATATCAATATTTTAACAAGAGATGTGTGGGACTGGGAAAATCTATCCAGTGAGTAAGTCTTGTTTTTCTGTAACCAAAACCGAAACAAAAATAAGTGCATACTTTCATCGTAAAGTGTGTTTGAGTTACAAAGCTATAACAGTTTTACTAGTTTAACCCAAATCTCATGGGTACCATGTTTGCCCTCATTGTATTCCATCTCATATTTAGGTAATGGGCGTGCAACAATTTGAAGAGAGATTTTCCTTCTGGGTTCCTAAACCCAACAGTGACTCACAACAAGAATAAGACAAAATGGCTGTAACAAAATCCAAAACGATTTAGCCACAACAAAAACCCTAGAATCTTCCACCTAGCATGATTCTTTATTTACAAAAATGGTATCTAAAAGGGGAACTTTTCCTATTGTTTCTTCCAAGCTACTTTTTTTCTTCCTCTCAATGCAGATCTCAGTTACTGCTTCAGAGCAGCAAGCAACTGCAGCAGCTAATTATAACCAGCAGTCTCTGTGTTCCCCCCTGCTTACCAGGTCATGGCAACATTCATTTGGAGAGTGTTTTTTTCTAAACAGGAAAACATTTCTCCAACAAAAGTCTGTAAATATTTTTCTCAGTAGTACTGGCAGGCAATATTTATCCTGGTACTGAGGTCATTCAGAGGGGATCAGATGTGATAATGCTGAGCTTTTAGCTGTCAACAGGATTTTCTGGCATTTCCATAGAGTTTTCAAACATGTAAGCATAGAGAAGTCTGTTTTTCTTGTCCAGGCATGCTTCTAATTTTCATCACTATTAAGAGGTGTTGTACAGTCTTATCAGGGACATTACAGACCTCCCAAGTGTTCTATGGCCACTTAAGTCTCTCATGTTTTAATTGATTGTGACAGATAACAACATACTGTAAATCTGTGATTTGATCAAGAGGTCCTGATGAACCTTGTAAATTTTCAAAATGAAACCGAAGTGTTTCATGCATATTTTCCAAACCTGGTGATAGAATTGCAGAGTGACATGGGCAATGGGTGTTTATCACTGTGGATAACAATAACTAGTCTCTCTCTGCTTGTCCTGTCTCTTCAGCTTTTTTTATCACTTATCAGATTTTCCTCATTTATTTTCAGTTCAGCTTTTTTATTATTTTCCTCTCATTAATTTTCTATTTGGGCCTTCTTGACAGTAACAGTAGTTATTCTGAAGTGTTGCGTGTTACTTATTACAGTCAAATAGCCAATAGAGTAAAACATTTATAAAGTTCTTCTAAAGCGTTTATAAACTCATCCGACAATAATTACTTACACAATACTTATCAGGATGTCATCCATTCTATTTATTTACTGGCCTACCCATTATTGTCATAATGTTGATTTAAAAAATCCTAAACACCTTTAATTCAGATTTCTTAAGAAGTAAGGAATTACCGCAGTGATGCAAATGTCAGTGTTCTGCTACCTTGATTAGGAAACATAGAAGGAGTTCTACAGAAGAATCCTTTGAACTTCTCAACTGAGTGTTGAGAGAGGGCTATATTTCTACCTTGATAGCCATTTGGAAGTATTAGCATTTCATTTATTAAATGACAGTGTTAATACACATGAAAAGTTCACCCCTCCCTGGTAGTGTCACTAGGCTTCAAGATTGACCAGCCAAATCTCAGGTTTAGCATGAGAAATTAGGCTATTGATGTGATACAGAAGATTATCTGACTTTATACCAAATTTGTCAGAATTACTTAGATTTTCATGTGGAAAAGCATTTAGAATTTTCAGTTCAAGTCTCTGTGGCTCTTTGTCTTTGAATCTTTATGTCAGGTTTTTTTTAAAACTGACTACTGGGTGTAAAGAAGAGGGAACAGGACCTTGGCAATGGTCAATGACTTTGCCTTCCAACACATTTGAAGATATTGCACATTTTTTTTCAAACAGAGTTATGAAATTGGACTTTTGATAAAAATATAGCACTTCATAATGGCTTAATTTCTTGAAAATAAGTCTATTGCTGATTTTGAATGTGTCAGTACAAAACTCTGTTCTTTGAGCTTCATATGAAAAGTCCACTGACATTGAAGATACTCTTCGTTACTCAGAACCCTAATTCACTCTGTGTATTAGTGTGTCAAATTCCTCTCACATGACTGCCTCAAAAGAACAGACTGATTATGTGGAAAGTCATTGTTGAGCAGAAACACGTTTTTGTGATACAATATGAACACTTGTTATTTCTAACCAGTTAAGGAAACTAAAATCCCAGTATTTTCTTTTTGTTCCCACTTAGAATAGCAACTTGTCATGCAGAGTCCACTGCTAATTAAAAATATTAGTGCTGTTAGCACAGACAGCTACCTAAGTAATTTGCCTCAGCAACAATTCATCCAAACCAGAAGCAAGAAGAGGAAAGAATTTTTAAATTAATTGCCTAAGATTATGCATGTCAGTGTTATGATGGATAGATGGTACTGAATTCTATGAAATAATTTAGTACATAAGAGTCTATTAGCTAGTTGGAAACCATGACCCCATTTAATAGTTATGGACCAGCATAGCATCTAATCTATATTATTTGATTTGTATACCCTTTCTGATCTAACCAGAGCCTATAATGTCAAAAATCATACCTATCACATTGAACTATAACACATTAAGAATACAGGATTAGAAAAAATATGTTTGTTTCAAGAGTGAGCTGTGTTAGCATATTTACACTACAGGTTGAGGTTCTGCACATTTCATTAAAAAAAAAATCAAAAACCCATCTCCAAGTGCTTTTAAAATGAAATTGAGCACGGGATAATAATTTTAAACTACTTTGGTTGGCTTTTCCCTACAGTCTTCAAAAAAACCAAAACATCATCCTTTATTTTTAAGAGTCAAATGTCAATAGATGGCTTGTATAATTCTGTGCACATTTGTTTGCCAACAAAATTTAGATGAGCAGATCTTTTTAAACTATATCATGCTTCTAAATCACACAGCAACAATGCTTACCTGTGATGGAAGAAGAAAAAGTATTGATTCTATGTAAAAATATAGTGGAAAAAAGAAACACATGCCTGAAATTACTCTAATTTGCTCATTCAGAAAAAAGCCAGCAGTTCTTCACAACAGAGTAAGATGTGAATGCATGACATACTTACAGAAGTTAATCACAGAGCTTAATTTAGCAAAGCATAGCTTAAAACTATTATAGTTATATATGATATTTTTAACATCTCATGCTTTATTCCAGAACCTCAGGCTTTTCAAGGTCTATGTGTGTTTGGACAAAAACATGTGCATGAATGAAGTAGACATGAATATGAAAACTGATCTAGGAGTGAATTAATAAAGTCATTAATAATTTTAACTACCTGTATGTAAAATAACGATCTCTAAAGACACCATCATCAAATATTCTCAAATGAAATATGTATTTGAAGTTATGCATGCAATTTCTAGGCAATGTATGTTCTTTTTCTGATAGGTTGTGTGAAACTTGCAGGGGAGGATGTTCAGCTCCCCATTTGGAATGGACACATCCCCAGAGCAAGCTGCACTCTCAATCCAGGGCTACCCTCCTGCTCCTCTCAGGGAAACTGGCAGAATGTTGTACCAGCCTTGGAGTCCCCTTCCAGTGTCCTTTGCATGTAGAGCTGTGGTAACTTTTGTTCAGGATTCAATTCCAACATACAGGGCCCACATTTGCACTTTCACAATTTTTTGTCATGTTGTAAAACTTCATACCCTTCTGTTAGTGTGGTGATTTGCACCACAGCTGCCTGTCAGACAGGTTTGGGACACACAGATGGAGGCAGGCATATGTACAATTGCAGGGAGAGGCACAGAGAGCCGCTGTTATTTGATGTTCCAGAACATACCCACACATGTAAAGACTGTGTGACAAGTGGGTTTGCATTTACCAATAGGTAACCTGAAATCCCTAACACAAAGTAATCCTTTCCAAGAATTCTGTAAGTGATCAAGAATGCAGTGTCCTGAAAATATCACCAAAGTCTAATCACTTATTCCCAAGTTTAATGAAGTCTTTAGGTCCAAACTTGCCATTAATTTAAATGGGAAATCAATGGGAAGTTAGGAACCTAAATGCTTTGTTGAATCAAGGCCTCCAGGCTCAATTGAGATTCCCATAGTGATCACTATAAAGAATTCTATTAAAGCTCTGGATTGTGTTAATGACTTCCATATCTGTCTGTTGGTACCTACCTGGTTGATTTACAACATTTATTTTATGTGTTTTAAAAGGGATTGAAAGTGATACTTTCAAGGCATCTAAGGTACAGTTAGACACACAATTTTGAGTAGGATCTAAAATATTTTCCAAAATCTTTCCAGTGCCTACCTGCATTTCCAAGTACACATCTACAGCAAAAGCTAGCACTAGTGATTGAACTACTTAAATCCTACATTATACTTTCTCTCCATTTCAAAACCATTTTTTGGAATTTCTGTCTTAAATACAACCAGGAATTTGAAGAGTTATTACAATAATTTTTCCTACCACTCTGTCTGGTATCAATCAAAGACATTTGGATAATTGGCCTAGTCTGTGAACCTTTGCAATAGAATGGATGATGCTAAGGAATTTGGGAAAAAATTGCTAGTTTTAAAGTTTTTCACTACCAAATCTAATCAATATAGATAGATGAATAATTAATTCTAAATAATATATCCTGGTTTGTTACTTTAATCCTACTAAGTAATTATTCAGTTTTATCTTATAGTATTCCCCAGCTCATACTAACTGGCTTCACTTAAATAATTCACTACGGGCCAAAGCTTGATTGCACTGAAGTCAATGGCAAAAATCCCATTTTCTCCAGTGACAACAGCATTTAACCCTGAGGAACTGACCTTAAGGTTAATTAAATGTTTGAGAAAACCTGAGGTGATTTATAGTTTCATGCTGAAAGCAAGAAAAATTCACAGTTTTGTTAGGTTTTGATGTAAAACAAGATAAAACCTAGTGCTCTCAAGCTGAGTTTCACTTTCAGTTTTTATTTTCTTTTACAATCTGAAACTCAGAAACTCAGGTTGAGTGAAATGCACTGTGTGGATTGCAAACAGGTTTCTTTTTTGTAATTCCTTAAGAAGCTGTACCCAGAAAGTTTTGTACACCTTTGCTTCTATGATCTCCTTCATACATCCTACTAGTAATTAATCTCTTTATTAGAGGTTTGTTTTCATGGTACTTTTTTTTACTGGAACTCTTGCAAGCAGTGCTGGGCATATTTCTTCAATGTGCATATAAACAGTTAAGTAGAAAAGAAAGCCTTCTGTATACACATTTCATGGAATAGACAGCATTAGTTAAAGAATGTTATATACTTGATTTGATTAATGAGTTTTGGGGAGATTATTTCTCAGCTTGATTCATGTGCTTAAGGACTGTAAAGTAATTTAGAATCTAATTGCAATGTTTTCCAGAATTTTATGTTGCTTACATTATCCTTACGGAATGCAGAAATTCCAATCCATCCTCTATATAATTCTTTGATATACAGTAGCATAATTCATTTTACTAGAAGGTAGCCAGATTACACATGCAAGTATGTTATTCATTTGAACATATTAAACTTTCGTCTGTATATGTTGATAAAAATACCCAATATCAATATGTTAATACACAGATTTCTCAAGGCTCACTGTACAGTTCTGCTATTTAATAAAGACAGAGAAAGATTTTCCCACTCTAATTGCATGTACAATATTAGCATTTGTATATAAAAATAATGGTAATTTTTCCTTTTCGTTTCCTCAACTAGTATCTATTCTGATAGAAGTTGAATATGTATCTATTTGAGTGTGGAAAAAGCACTGCCATATGCAGACTCTGTAGGTGGGAAGGAGAATTAAGGGGAGGTGTTTATCAGCAGCCAGACGAAAAACCCACAAACACTGAAATCATCAGAAGCTGTGACAGCAAAGAGATCAAGCTGAAAGGACACTGTGATGTAGAATTGAAAGTGCACTCAGTTCAAGACTTGATAACTTCATGAATTCCATAGAGGGACTATTTCATAACAAAAAGAAGCAGAAGGAATCTAAACCAGCTCAGAGTTGCATGACTCAGCTGCTCTGACAGTAAGATTATCTTTGTCCTGAGAGCAAAATGCTGAGAGTGTGAGAAAGTGTTCAAGTGTTCAAGAGCTGCTTAACATCTCAGTTCTCTGAAGCTCTCTGTTGCTTGCCCATGCTCTAACACCACTGCTGCCTTCTTCATGTTTGATAAAGTGGTCTGGATTTTTTGTGTCCCTGACCAAACAATGAGTTATGTGTAGAGACACACAACAGAAAAGGTAATGGGCCCTCATCTTTTAGAGCATTGTTTTATCTTTTGTTTCTGTGTATCTACATCTGTCTGGTGTTTTATATATTACCTTTTTCCTGCTGCAGGACATTTTTCATGTTCTGTGCTTTCAGCTTGCCTTGAATGACTGACTTTTAATAGGAAGAAAAAAAAGTGTTTTAAGAGGAATTTTCTGAAACCTAGACATTTAGAGAGAAGTTTTGTACCCTTATTGTCCTGGATCATGTAGAACTGAGACCAAGGTAATTAGAGTAAACCTGCTTTTTGTAGAGACCATGGCTTTCTTGACTTCAGCATGAAGTAGGTTAAAGTTACAACATTCAAAAGAGTCTCCCAGTGTCATGAGTTTCTCTTTTCTCATTCTTACTTGGGGCTGACAGGGGATGTTTTTTGCCTGCTGCAAATTCCATGTCTGTTTTCAGAAACTCTAACCAATCTTCAGTTTCCTGGATTTTTTTGGGGTCTGTCAGTGTGCAATATCCAAAGTCTCGGTTTTCATGCTTGTGGTGTGCTGTCATGTATGTGTTAGGCTTGCCAGAAAGCTGAAGAGGAAGCTCTGAATGTTAAGAATTGATCAATGGCAAATGATATCCTTTGAAAAGGAAAGTCCAGCTTGATAGGAGTGAAGTATCAAAATTACCTCCTACATTTACAGTCTGTTGAAAGCCAACAATTCTTTGCTTTTTGAAAACGTCATCAGAGGATTGTTTTTCTCTATTTTACTCTCTACTGTAAGCACAGAGTGTAAAATAAAGTGAAATACATTGCCCAGTTTTGATCCCAGAGGATCTAGAACAGGCTTTAAGGTTCTACTTCACTGAAGACAAATCATTAGTAGTATTATTGGATAATACCTATTGTATGATGCGGAAAAAAGGATGCCTCAGTAAGGTTCAGCATAGTGATCACACCAATTGTCATCACTAGTAATTACCACAAAACTAGGCAAAATGTAGAAGAGTAAGAATGCTTTTGCTTAGATTCTTTATAATAGAAGTATCATTAATGAGCCCCTTGAAATTTACTCTCCCTGGATGTCTGTAATTATCTAAATGCTCTGTACTCCTGTCTTCCTTTCTCTTGATTTTTCTCCCCAGTTATTACATGGCTTTAAAACTTGCCTCACAGACTGAAATCCACAGATTTTAAGGAATTGGAAGTCTATCTATGCATTATTAGGTATTTGCAAGCTAACAGTAAACATTTTGTATATATTTGGAGATTAGGAAAAGAGAAGGACTCCCTCAGGTTTCATCAAGTTACAATCCAATATTGAAGGCTATATTTGATATACAATTCAGACACAGTATTAGTAGATGTGTCTGAATACAGAACTGGGCAATGTATTTCACTTTATTTTACACTCCTTTCCCCAGAAAAATAAACAAACACACTGAACCATCTTTGCATCTCTAAAAAGACTTTGGGGAATCATTATAAGGTTCCAGGTGTTCACTGCTAACGACTGCACTGAATTAGGGAATAAACTTTTCAAGTTTGTTTCTTTTTATTTTATGTAGATTTGTAAATTAGTGGGTTTCTTAGCTATGTTGAGCTAAATTATTATGAGAAAATGAAGAGACACAGGAGTATTTTTAAAAAGCATTCATTATTTTGAGTCCCTAGACTGCTTTGTACCCACAGGTGATATTATGAAGCATCTAAACCAGAATGGAAAGTTGATGAGATTTTTGGTCTTGGATGATTTAGGGACTATTTGAAAGTCCAGTTATGGGAACCTTTCTACTTGCTCTGAGTCAATTGCAAGATTAAGTTGTGGCAGTTCAACAGAAGATTATGAAATATTCAATTCTTATGAGTCTCTGGAGGAATATTCCAGCTTCTGTTCATTTTTGGAGTATATAAAAATTTTAGTATATCAAGGGTTTTATGATTCTGGAGATGGTCAGATCATAGCTGACCAGGCAGATAAATTTTTGGGTTGGATATGATCTTACACAGTGAAAGTACTAAATCTATGAAAACCTGCCTTTTGCTTTCCAGATTTTGGCCCTCAGTACTGAATAGCAAGTTAAAAATCTGCCAATTTTGTTGGCAAATGGGGAACCCCTCCCCATTTGGAGGTACTGCAATCAAGTGAATTTTTAACTGGTGCAGCACATCTTTATTTACAACTTGTAAAGTGTGTTTTCTTCTAAAACTTTCCATGTGATACAGCTCTTTATATTATATTACACTTATAAAATCTCACTAAACCCTTATGAATTAAAAGATAATTAGTGGTTCAAAACACATAAGACGTTAGACCAGAAGTGTCAAAAATGTCATGAAAGACCATAAATCATAGTATACTTGCATTGATCCCTCATATAGTTAGTTTTTAAATCATCTCTTTAACACCTTGTAAATGTACAAACAACTATGAACCCAAGGGAAACTTTAATATGTTTTTTATACATATTTTAATTTCATCTCAAAGTACTGGCTGCATAAAAATTAAGTCAGACTCACAAAAACTCATTGATTTCCTCTGGATAAAACCCATCTGTCCAAACTAATTTAGAACCTTTTTGAAGCTGTAAAGTTAGTCATGCAACACTGAGGTCATTATGGACATCCTGTACTGTAGGAACTCTAGTGTAATTTTAAGAAGGTAATTTTGTTATATTTACTGTATTTAAATACAGTGCTACTTTTAAGGAACAAAAGCCTAACTGTGTAACTGTATTGAAAGTAAACCAGAAGCTGTGAAAAGTGAGATCTGTTCTTTTCCTTGTGATTAATGCACCTTTCTGCCAAAATTGAAACTTCTTAACTGAGCTCATTTAATACAAAGTAAACGAATTCTGCTCTTTGGATTTGATCCGCTGGCTAAGCTCTATAGATAAGGGTCTAACAGTGAATAGCTTTCATTCTAAACAAAGGATGTTTTGATAGAAAGGTCAGAGCTAAGGTCTTTTATATTGTGATAACAGGAAAGGGAAATGACATATTAATGGCAATTCATGCCATGGTGGTCTGCTGAACATGGTGGATCCAAAAGAAAAAAAAAAAGGCTGCAGTGCTATTTTTTAAGGACATCAGTTTTTAATTGGTCTTATTTTGAATGACAATTTCTTTCATTACAGTTGGCAAGACAGTGATGCCAAAATGTGCAACACTACTACCACAGGGAAGATTGAAAAAAATTGTGTGTATTGATCTGGATTCTGCCCTCGAACATTTTGCTGCCAACCAGAATATTAAGCAGGCTTAGCCCTTGTGAGTCACACTTGTAACAAATGATGATCTGTAGCTAATTTTTATAATGCGATAGACTTTAATTACATGCTGAATCACTTGAATAGGGCAAGTAAGTTTAAATTAAGAGGTTCACACTGTGGCTCAGGACACGTACATCATGTTTCATGCTTTATGTGCAGTGTTAGTGATTTAGGGAGCAGGATTTTCACAGAAGAATAGAAAACACCGAGTTTTAAAACATTTCTGCACATTATAAAAAATCCCTGAACTATCATGCAGGACTGATTCTACCACAGAAATCTTTATTCTGAGATAAACAAAATGATGTGATTTGGCAAGGCAGTCACTTCAGCGAAGACACTCAAAGCAGTTATTCCACTCCCCTTCTCACCCTCCCAGCCCCCTCCCCTTGGGGCAGGCTGCTTTATCTAGAGCCAGCTGATGTTATCTATAATACCAGCAACTTTTTACATATCCACATTGAGTCCAACAATTTCATGACATAGGATGATAGCGTAGATTCCCATGTTACCTAACGGAGTCTGAATTGAATAGCATTTCTTTTATGCTTAGTAGAGTATCAGCACAGAGAACAGCAGGATCAAGTATTCAAGAAGCAGTGTAGGATGGCAGCACAATAGTACATTTTTCCTGTTCATGTCTCACATCTCCAAAGAGAAAATTTCCCTTTGCTTTCTTCCCTTGAGATGCATTTCCTAGCAGTCAGTCACTTTGCATGTCGGGCTGCAGCTGAACTGGAGACGTGATCCCCTGCTACCATAGCCGAGCACTGTAACCACATTCTCCTTTTCTAAACTACCATGGCACAAATAATGTCATTATATTTGCTTGTAAACGTCTGTCAAGCACTTCAGTGACACCAGATAATTCTGAAGAGCATCACACAGGAAGGATACCAGAAACCAAACAACCCCCACCACACTCATGTCTGCTATTTAAACAACCTTCTACCCCCAGACAGAAAATTAGAACCAGTCTCATTCCTTCACACTGGGATATTGCATCCATCTCTCTGGATAACTGTTTCGAGTACACAAGCCCATGTTAGACATGCTTTGTCATGCCATGTCATCTGGAAGCGGCTCTGGGAAAGAGTGCTTTTATAAAAGAAGTGGCACACAACGGATTTAAGTTCCAGCAGAGAAATACAGGAACTCTAAAATTGTTGCTTATTCAGTAGAGAAAGTGTGTGCCTCTAGATAATGTAGTGTAAAGGTACACTGCACTAGTTACACACCCAGGGTGCACACGAGGTTGGTGTAACCCAGCTATTTGGCAAGAAGCATTAGGAATTCAAGTAATTAATTCCTCCTTTCAGTACATCAGTATATCCTTTTGTCCAGTGTCCATTCCCTTGTCTTAGTGCAACCTAGCATGAGGGCTGTATATTATTCCTGTAGGCAGTGAAAATGTAGGACTTAGGACCAGTAACTTTTCCTGAACCTTGATGAAATCCCAAATCAATCTCTAGTCATGATCAACCTCCTCTCCTTATCTCCTGTCCTCCCAGCTGATAATTCTCAGATATATCAAATAGTAGTCATTGCCATGCATTCACAAAATTTACCAGCTACCCCACTGAGACAAGATAATATCTGCTTAAAAATTGTATTCCCTGATATCATTCTACTGCTATATTTCCTCCTATTTGCCCATAGCACGTGGTGCCTCCCTGTCTTTCTTGCTATATCCTACAGTAGTGTGGAAAACTTATTTCAAATGGTTATTGCTTGGGTAGCCAAACATTTACTTTACCAAAGTGTGGTTGCAACTCACATATTTATCTTTTTACTCAATGACACTAAATTATACCTGAAAAGAAAAATATATCAGCTAGCATTTTGTTTTAGAGAAAGCTTTTAAATGAAGAAAAATCTGGATAGTAGTGAAATATATGCAAGTGCATAAATGTGACATCACTTTCAAAATTTTTTAAATTATAAAATAATAAACAGCTCTTTATGAGATAGTTAAATTTTGTTAGATTTTAATCTAGCCATGGAATGAAAACAGTTTCCCATTTTGTAGTGTGTTACCAAGTAGTAGTAACTTCTTTCAAAATCAAATTTCTCCCTTTTAATAGGTAGCTATTTAAGTGGAAACAAGGCAGTAGTGTTTTCTAAAATGTTTAGGAGTTCTCTGAATTTTTTTCAGCTCTCATTACAAATACGTAATTTTGCTCCTGCATCTGAGCAATCATGCTACAAAAAATAAACCTGATATGATGGGGTTTTACCAGTGACAAAGTTCACGAAAGTAAATGTAACTGCATTTATTTTCTACTTTAAAAAATTAATTAGGAGAACGGCATACTTGGGAAACATGAATTGAGACATGACTTTTCTGTGAAAGAACTTCTTGAATGACTGCCACAATTGCAAATTATTGTTCAGTTGTAGGTGACATCAAAGACAAGATTGTTGTGAAAGTCAGTGTGTATGCGCATGTAGTGCTGCCTTTATTTCAGTGTTCTAGAAGATGGAATAGATGTCTTTGGAAACCATGCTGCTCTTGACTGAGCTGCTAATTGTACAAGACTGATTTGGATCAATATGCTTAAATGACGGACAATTTGTTCTTCCGGGGTTCCCACTTCACTCTATAAACTGGGGAAGAATTCAAGCAGAGCTCAAGGGAGATGTAAGTAAAGTTCTTTTACATAGAAGAGTGAATTTAGTCCTCAGACCTGGCCCTGTCACTTAGAGGTAGCATTGCAATCTTCACTCCTCAAATCACTTTGCAAGTACAAACTTGGATTTCCTTTTGCAGTCTTTTCCATTAGCAAAGTTTCTACTCTTAATCTTTTTCTTAATATTAAAAGAAAAAAATCTGGTAGCAAAAGTGATAATGAAGGATCAATGTGCTTGAAGCAAATGTGTCAAGAAATGACTTATTTTTTCTGAATAATGAAAAAAAGGGTAAATTCATTTACTCCATCTTGTTTATTTTTGCTGTCATAAGACTCTGTAAAATTCTTGCCTTATGCTGTCCTATTCAGGGTTTATTTGTTTCTATCTTTGAGGGGATAGCTCATCATATAGAAGGGGAACACATTGGAAAACTACAATTGTTCCCTATGTTCTCCAAAAAGTCTTGTTATGCAAGGTCCTCTTTAAAAATACATCTGTCACACGCTATGAAACATTTATATGGCCTCTGTTTCCATATCTCACAGTCCTAATGCTTCCCAAGATATAACTGATATAAGAAGGTACTACTGTCTCCGTTATAGTGAGGGGAAATTAAAGTACAAAGTGCCTACGTGAATTGGCAAAATCACAAAAGAGGCCTATGGGGGAGCAGGAAATTGAATACCAGCCTTAAAGCTTAACCAGCATGTCAGCCTTCTCTTTGAAAAGAATAAATGGCCCTGGAACTACTGAATGGTTATTGAAATCAATATGCAAGAAATAAAAAGGAGATAGTAGTTTTTTCTATAATTTTGCATCTGAGATAATGTTTATATTTCAAATTTCAAAACTGATGTACTTTCAAAGGACAAAAATAGACAGACCAAGCAGAACGAGTGAAATATTTTAATACTATAGCATTCTGAAGAAATCAATGTAAATCACAGTCAGATGCATATATTTATGTAATTTATGTGACTGTTTGTATATATATACATATACACATTCTCTTTCAGAAGAGTTGTCCTCCCTCCATCACTTCTGACTTTATTGTTAGACATTTCCTGTCAAGGCAAGACAAAAGAAAACTGCAGATTTTTGAGCAATATCTGGCTGACAAAATATGCCTTCTTGTTCCATGTTAGTCAATACATCAGGCATATCATACATAACTTTATTTATTAGTGTTTATCACATAATTGATTTCTGTTTATATTGATAGGATTCTCACAATTGAAAAGCCCACAGTTTTGAGAAACAGATTCAGTATCAACTATCTTCCCAGTTATAAACTACAAATGTACTCACTAATATTGCATATTCTTCAGGATCTTAATTTAACAACCTTATTTTAGTACGTCAAGGTTCTGAAATGCTAAGACTGAAGAAACAATCAAGAGGCCAGAACATGGCATATTTCTGTATGATATTTAATGCTAATTATTAGCTATGTCAAGGAGGTCTGGAGTTGTTATAATAGTGAAGTCATTATCCTGACTGTTTATAACCTATTATTTAACTACAGTGTAGCATTAAAGAGTCAACTACTCACATTTGCTACTCAGGCAGAGACATTTATGACCAAACAGAAATTCCATACACTGTGGTTTTCCTGACATTTTGCTCAGCTGTTCACTACATATTGGAAACCATGATTACTAAATTGTTTGCTAAATTCAGTATAAAGTTTAATGAATTACAGAAATACACTTTACCAAGAATTATATTTAACAGGGATGAGCCTATGTCCTAATAACAGTATTAATGCTGAGAAGGAAAGAGAATTTAGGAGTAGAGAACTTCCTACTGTCAAATGAAGTGACTAGAAACAAAAGAAAAAAAACCTATACTTTTCCTTACCCTGGTTTTACTTTTATGGCTCAAATCAGAAATAAAGATAGATGAAATATTAACATCTTTGCGATGAAAATGTTTTGAAACTTTATTAGAATTTCATCTTCCTGTCTTTTTGGGCCATTTATCATCCAGTTCACTTCAGGCAATGACAGGTCTGTAGTGATCTCCTATTGATGTGCAAAGAACTTTTTTCCAGTGTCGTGTCACTCAATCCATCTATTTTTATGCTTCTTAGGAATTATTTACTAAAGTATATGAATTTTAAGGCTCTTCAAAATAATAAGCATCATTCTGAATCAATATATTCTGTTCTCATACACCTTAACTTTTCAGACATTAATTTATGTGAAAATTTTACATGTCATGAGTTACCGCTGTAAATTGAGGATGAATCTTCCAACTAAGCAGAACCTTTTTAACGTTGCAGAATACCAGTAACTTTAGTAGCCACATTTATTTGATGTCAGGTAAAAGGAAGAGGATTACAAGTTGGAATAATTAGTATTGGAAACTAATCTTCATGCTGAACTCTGATGGAAATGAATGGCTGAGTTTTTGAAAAAGACTTTTAATCCCCACTTTTATAAATAGTGAGTCTCTTCATCTCCTCTGCTTAAAAACGTCATTATTTTTTTCTTTTCAGACATTTCCTTTGCTTTCAGACTTTGAACTGGTTCTTCTAATCCTAGTAATGGACAGTTTAAACACACAAATAAAATCTAATATCTTTGAAAAAAACCTGGAAGGGAAAAGACAATTCCTTTTAAAAAACTTGTGATACTCAATGTAAAATTGAGAAGAAAATTAGTGTGTGCAATGGACATCACCCCAGCCCAGTACCAGTGAATGAACCAGGTATCCCTAAATCAAAATTCATGACTTTCTAAAAACTTTCGCTAAGCGCTGTAATGAATTGTATCTTTGAATTAGGCTTGTAAGGGATACACCAAAATTGTCTGAGCCTTAGAGCTCAGTAAATAGTTCAGCTCCATGATGAGACACTTCAGTAGAGGCTGGGAAGGATATCATAGACCCTTGAGAACATATCAAATTCAGATCAATGACATTCAGAATAAGGAACAGCTCAGCAATAGCTGTTTAGGTAGGCAGATATTCCATTCAGTTTTATTTTCTCTTAAAAAGGCAACACATTTCTGATAATATCAGAAACTTGGCATCATCACTGGTAATACATAGATCTATACAGAGTGAGAAATTAACAGAAATGATTTGATGTCTTTAACACAAAAATGAGGAAGTATCAGAGCTTTTAGAAATGTATGTACATTTTGTACTACACAATTTTCAATCTATAAATACTTTTATTTACAGGAATAATTACATCTGCCAATGTGCTAGAAGAATAGTTACTTTTTTTCTTCAGTGTTATTTATCTCATTGTAATAAAACAGCACTTCCACCACTACAGATCAACACTGATATCGTATCACTGGTAATAGATGCTACTTCTGAATCATATGGACGATCAGTATAATCGAAAATCAATGATCTAAACTGAGGCTGGTTGTTCTATAATGTGGTTTATGTAATTTGATAATGCCAATCCTAATGGAGTTAAATATAATCCATCGAAATTTCAGGATGCAAGGGTCAATAGGGAGTGCAATGCTTCACTTCCCAGCAATTACCACTTATTACTGGGGCAGTGCTTTTGCTTTGCCGTTCTGCTTTCCTCAATAAATAATATTTGGAGACCCTGCAGCTGCAGTCAATAGAGTACAGTTTTATTGTCACAGCTTCATAGTCAGATCAATACCAACTCTTCTGAGACATGGGAGAGAACCACCACACGCCAGTCTAATGAAACCATGTGTTTTTATGATTCTGAAATTATACATTTTATTCATTGCTCATGCTTAATGTCACTGCTGCTTTTAATAGGCCCCTTTTGACTAAACTTTTATGTGCCCTTCACATGACATTTATGTGTACAAAGAAAGGGAATTTGTGTTCTTAAAATGAGTTATAGTGAACCAAAATTGCAAACATTTCCTGATTTTTTTGTGATGTCGAGTTCAGTTACAACATTTCCCTTCATTGCTGTTGCAGAGTTTGAGAATAAACTAGAAAATAATAAAAGTGTCTAAGTGGACCTCATGCTGCCATTTAAAACCCATTGAAGCACAATGTAAACTTCACTAAGGAGTATGATTCTTTGTTGGTTAAAAAACCTGATCATTTTAAAATATGTCCAAAAATTATCTGCATCTTTATGAAAATTTACATGATGCAGCTTACTCTGAAAACACCGGACTCAGTTTGGCTATGCAACTCTAAAATTCTCAAAACATTTAAAGGAACAAGTTCTGTCAAAGGCACCTGGGCTCAATTTGGGAAGAACATTTAAGATGCAAGTTAAATTCTCTTGTGTAAATACCAGTAGTGATGTGAATAAGCATCAGGGAGTAGCATTATTCCATGGAAGCAATTTTCTTTACGATTATTTTTCAACTATTACTTGTATTTTTTATATCTCGTGCCAGTGATGATTTGTCACAAGATTATAGAAATAAGGTGATCAGTCATTTCCACTGGATTAACATAGACCTCTTTCAATGAATGCTTCGGAAGCACCAAAAGCTCAATTTTTGCTGCTGTGAAAAATCCCAGAAGATGTATAGACACTGAAAGTCTGTTCAATGATTTAACATCAGGTAAAAAAGGTGAGGAAGGATTTCAACATTTCTTTAAAACAGAGACCCTCTTTCCAACACCTTCAGGAGGGAGTTTTCCTTTGCAGTAGCATAAATATTTATAACACTCACCACCACCTGCACAATCATCCCCATAAACTGATATGCTCTTATAACTACTGGCAATGAAACGTGTTTTACACTACAAGCCTTCGGCAATGTGTCTGTGCAGCACAGACTTTATCAAAACAAGAGCCACCAGCAAGCACCAGCCACTGCTGCGAGACAGCCACTGCCTATTTTGACGTGTTTTCTTTCCCAAACAGGCATCTCATGTGCACATATAAATGTATACAAAACTAGAGGAAGCAGTGTTGCTGCCCTAGAAGCAGGGTCTTGGGTCTCAGGTTTTATTCCCATTTTTTGCCCACTGATTTATTATTAAACTTTCGGGAACTTCATCTGAAGTTGACACTTGAAAACCAGAATATTGATACCTGATTATTTTATCTGCTTTGAGATTAATGAATGAAAAATGGCATTTATGATTTAAACACTCTGTGAATAATTTATATTTGTATGAATCTAGGCTTTTAAATAACCAGTTTTGAGTAGACAATGTATAGTTAGCTCATTTTAAAATAACTATGATGGTTCTCTTTGGGACACCTAAGTTACCAAAGCAAAGTTACTTAACTCCTTCAGCAACAATTTGGGCCAGCTTCCAACTCTTAATGAATCCAGAATCATTATGAATTTGAATAATAATGTCAAACCAGAAAAATTAAAATTCATAAATGTCTTAATTTCAGATCTCTCTGAGAGGTATAATCAGTTAAAATCATGCCTGAGATCCAAAATTTTGTTTATAATGTATGAGCAGGCTTTGTGGGTTTGTTGGTCATCATCCAGATTCATATAATTTCAAAACTTTATAAAGGAATAAGATAGAATTCCAGATCTGCAATAAAATTTTGGCAGAACAGACATTCACGTTCATGTTCAACTGTAAAAATCTTCACATTGTATATATATATAGATATATAAATAAAAGCCAACTAGTTTTGCACACTGAGCACATAATCTGGATAAAGACCATACAATGATAAAAGTTGATCTCACTGAAAACCACAGAAGTCTCTTCCACTGGTTACAATGGATATTGGATAGGGTACTAAATGGGAAAATGAAGGCATTTATCCAATGAGGCACTTAAACATGAGAATAGTCTCACTTAAATCTCATTGAGAACCTCTTCGTTTTGATTTCAGCAGGATTATTTGCAGCATGAGGAATGACTCTGTATGAGCAGGGATAACAGAATAAGGCCTCTGGAGTCATGTACCTGGAGCAGATCTTTGTGTCAAGGAATGCAGAGTCTGTATCCACACCTTTAAACAGTCATAGTGGTACCTTAGCCTGGCTGAAGCACAGCTGATGAAGTGCTGCCAGGCCAGAGGATGGGGTGAGTCTCACACATCTCCACTGCCTTCCCAGGAGGGGGTTGATCCCTATGCTATGTCATGCACAGGTGTGGCTGTTCCCAGCCTTCCACCACCACGTGAGTTCTGCTGCTAAACCTGTTGGGCCTTTCAGACAGGTGCTCGTTCCATGCTGGAGAGCAACCAAGAAATTTAAACATGGGACTTCTCCCATGAGTAGACCTTCAGACCATCTTTGTAACACTTCTCTGAGTGCATGATAGGGAAGTTTTGTATGACAGAAGTAAGATCACACATGATGGCAGAAGGGAGGATATTATTTATTTACGAATTTGTAAAGGTGAGCAAGAAAGCACACCTTATTCCTACATAAAAAATACTCCATACTGTAAAATCTAAGAGTAGGATACTGTTTTAAATGTAAAATCCTCATTTTTTTTAAAGAATGCACCAAGTTATGCTTTAATTACCAAGAGAAGTACATGCAGTATGTGTAGAGATTAAAGTTGTGCAGTATTTTCTCTTTAAATTGTCTTATATAGGCATTGATCATTCAGTGAAAACTGGACAGCTAGAAAAGTTCTGCTTTGCCAGTCCTTGTAGCCTTTTAACACGCCAAACTTACAGGTGGAACAAACATAAAATGGAGAGACTACATGTTAATTGCTGAGAAGAGTCCAAGAGCAGAACAGATACATTTTAGTGGGATTTTTATAATGAATCACTTGACAAATGAGATGACTGTTGCATGTGGAAGTTGTCCCAGTATTTTTTTCCTAGCAGAAACATTTTTACGTGGAGAAATGCTCATATATTTTATGATCAAATGTTATTGAAAATGGCTGTGTCTTGGGAAATGAATGGGATCTTATATTGTCACTGAACATATTGAAAGTCGCTAAAGACTATAAGTTTAACTCCTTATGGTTCTCATTTGAAATGTGCCAAAGCATCACTAGAACTAGATAATTCATTACAATCCAGTGCAGTTAAGCACCTCATAAAGTTAATATTCAACACTTGTATTTACAGCACTTTCACATCAGTAGTTTTTTAGGCATGTTGTTTAAGCCAAACTGGTGTTGACGCAATTATTTCATTTTGCCTTGTGTCAGGGTGAGATAATATTTTTCTTTATAGAATGCTTTCCCAAAGTCAGACCATTTATTCATGTTACAGCACAACAGAACAACAACTGAAAACACTCCCATTGGGGAGGATGTGGCATTTATGAAAGAACCAGAACTTCCAGGGCTTTTTCTTAGTCTTCCAAGAAATAATATCTCTCTTCTGCTTTATAAAAAAAGCACAATATGGGACTCGGGCAGAATTCCTTTTTTTAATAGTTATTCAACTTCTGTTTTGCTATATAAGGAATTTACAGATTTTCCATGCTTTTCATAACAAACACCAGAAAACAGGCTGCAGTTTTCATCTTATTTACCCATACAGTACATAGAAGACAAGAAAATACAGCCATGACAGTAGATGTATAAATTATTTGTTACTGTCTTACCTTTCTCTCCCAAAATGAAAATATTTTGACAATGAAGTGATATCCAGGTTGCCTAGATTTTGTCTTAGTGATTCCTACCACAATCCACTTCATCCTTTTCTCCGTAAAACTGTAAAACCCCCCCAAAACTTCCTTTTAAAAACAGGCAATAGTTTTGATCTTTATATTGTCTTTTTGTAATGTAAACATGGCAGAAAAAGAATATGTTAATATTTATAAAATGCTAGCACATGATTTAATTTGGATGAAAATAATGAATAACAGTGTTATTGCAGTAACCATGGTGTAAAAATATGTGTGGGAATGTCTGTAGTAAGAAGAAATTCTTTCTTGGTACTTTTATTTTAAACTACTGTAGTTTTCCATTTTATCAATTGGCTTAAAAAAGATATTGTCACTCCTTAAAAATCCTATTATGAGAAAGGAATAGTAATAATGATAATAAAGTATCTTTGAAATGCTTCTATCTAGAATTGTGTAAAGTTGGAATGCTTGAAAAGAAGTAGAATGATAATATTTTCTATAGTCCATTGCAATTATTGCTTAAGTCACAGACAATTACATATGATTTGAGGGTGTGCCGTTACACTAGTTCTGGAATTAATTCACGAATTGGTTTTTTTATGTATACTTTGTGATTCTGTTCAGTGTCACAAAATATATTGAAAACTCTTAACACCTTTTAAAACTCGATTCACTTCTGATGCAATAACAGAGATTGGTCCAATAAAGTAGAATGAAAATCCATTTGTGAACCTTTTTGCTGAAGTATATTAAAAAAAAAATCTTGTGTTATTTAAGCTTACCTTATAAAATGTTTACATGCCATTAAATAGTACTAACATCTCCTGTGTAAATTAAATGGGCTGTGATGTTCCCTATGTCCTAAAGAGCAGTAGTACTTGAGGCTATAAAAATACCTTCATGTAATAAATCAGATGCTCTGGTCCTAAAACTGGAATTATAAAAATAAAGGGACAAAATCCCTGCCTAATTAGCTTGTCTGTACAAGCATTGCTCTGCAAGCACTATAAACAAAAGTATGTTTAACTACAGTAGTTCTTACCACTCAGCATATTTTAAGAGCTAGTACCTGGTGCAGGAGGCAGAATTTACCTGTCAGAATAATTTTGAGAAGTAATTTCAAAGTGTGTGTGCTAGTTTGTAAGTGATTTTTCCATCTATGTAAATAAAAGGTGGTGGGTAACACAGTTGGACAGTACAGAAGTTTGACACAACGGTCTAAATTCAGAGAGGAGGCAGGGAGTCAAAGTAAGTTGATCCTTTTAATACTAACTTAAAATATTTGCTTTCATCCATTTACTGATTTGTAAGTGAAAGGTGGCCTAACCTGGCATGAAGGCAGGTACAAATATGAGGCTGAACTGGAAACTTTTTCTTCTCAGTTTGCATGTGTCTGCATGCCATGATAGCTTCTTTCTTTGTTACATTCCACTGAACCTTCTGCAAATAAAGTTTGCCAACATGAGAGTTTGCCAAACCTTTCTGTTTTCTTTTAATTTTACTTTTGGAAGTATTTTTGGCTTCAGCTGTATAGAGAAGTGGTATCTTTAAATAAGCCTATTCTGCGAAGAATAAAATATATGTAATGTCTGAGGGGAGCTCACCTTAACCATTTTATCAGCTAGAGCCACTTTTTTGTCTGCTACAAAATTGGGTGTGTTATTGAAATTTAGCTAAGAGCTGAAAGAATTATTTCGGCAAGGAATACCTGTTTATAGGGTGGGGGGTTTTTATTTATTTATTTATTTTTATTTTACATTGAAACCTAACTGGATATTAATTGAATCTATATGCAGTAGGTACTGTGAATATGACATGTCTTGTGGTTTAGGTCTCAGCTAGACTGATCCTTAAATGAGTATTTATTGACTATATCCCCACAAATTGTATTATTTGACGTTACAACTGTTCCCATGTGTGTCAATAGTTGGTATAACAAAGTGCTGGGAGGCTGTAGACTGCACTGCTCTCCATTTCCTCGAAGATGAGCACACAAGTGCTCCAGATACAAAGCCAGCTTGTATTAGCATCCAAGAAAAATAAACTTGAGCATGTAACTCTTTAATGATACAAAAAGATTAAAGAGGTTGAAAACAAATCTCCCCTCTGCCCACCAGGGCTTTGTAGAATCTCTCCTTTTCTCTATCCAGCTTTCCCACCCAGCAGCATTAGTGCCCTTGGGGGTTGTAATGATCTGAGTGAGGACCCCCTCTGACCCACAGAAACCTGGTCCTTGTCTCTCCGTGCCCTGGCAGCCTGGGACACCCATCCCTATCTCACAGTCCTGCTGTGGGGTGAGCTGTGCTGCTGGCACTGCGCGGGCACCTGTGTCCCCACGCACTGGTGGCACTGGCCACAACTGCCCCAATCCTCCTTTACATGGACTTCCCTCACAGGCCTCAAACACGTTTGCCTTTCCACAGGACACACGGTATAAATTACACACAAACAGTGTTTTTGCTGCCTAATCACACCTGGTGAAGGTGACATGCTCGAAGCCCGTTTTCTTGAGAGCCTTAGTGAGTCCGTTCTGTGGTGCCTTTGGTCCAAGTGCTTCTCAGGCACTTTGGTTTGCCGAAGAGCTCCAAAGCCATTAGTGAGCCGTGTCTCACCTGCTCTCCAGGTGCGGGGGGACGGGCAGGCGCTGCCGGGAGCGGCGCTGGAGCCGGCCGGGCGGGACGGAGCCGAGCAGCGCCGGTGTCTGTGCTGAGCAAGGCACGGAGTCCGCCCAGTTACTTAGGCTGCAAACCTCATCCGTTTGCCAAAGAGCTAAAGATAGGGTTTTACACAGACCAGATTATGCAATTTCAATATTGGAATAAACACAAGCACGCTTCTGGTTTTTTAACGCTGTTTTCTGTAAGAAAAAGATCAGGTCCCTCAATATTACACATAATACAAGAGAAAAAATTTTGAAATAGGTCCCACAGAGTGAACTGGGGCAGGAAGAGGGGGCAGTGCAACACCAGAACATTTTCTCTAATGTTTATTTATTTTTGCATTGACACAAATACTGACAGACAATGCTATAATCAACTCATAGAGCAAGTTATTAAATCTCCCCATTAAAGTTGAAGCTTTGCCAACCAGCTAACCTGGGTTTATATTTTACAATCTTCACCTGCCCCTTTTTCTTTGAAGAATTCAAAGAGAATTCAGTAATTACTTCTAGAAAAGTGAAATACATTTTCAAAATTTACTCAAACAATTAACACAATAATTGCAAACATAATTCCTAATATTCAATGCTCACCCCTGTTAGAAAATGTTGAATGGACCTAAAAATTATTTTTAAAATTGTCACCCATAAAACATGTTTCGATTCTGGCATTACCGTTTTATTTTTTAATTCTCTGATTAGAATACCACTTTGCCCCATATAAAAAAATGATAAAACTATTATGTAAAAAAGATTAGCTACTTTTGGTAAGGCAGGGAAATTCTACATTTATTTCACAGATGCCAGAAAACCTTTCTTATCATTCTTAAATAACAGCAGAAATCATAAAAACAGAAAAAGCACAATTTAATTCATTTTTCTAGACCTGTTCCTTCCTTTGCCTTAAAAGATTAACTTTCAAAGCAGCTGTGAAATCACTGATGCAACTCTTTTCAAGCCAAAGGGAAAAGAGACCAGTAAATACTAAACAGTTGCTCTTTAAAGCATAGCAAGAAAGAAAAAAAATATAGCTGGTTTCTTTAAAAGGGTTAAAAAACATTGGCCAAGAAAAAGGTCCCTAACACTAGGTTATTTCACTGAGTTCTTTGTGGGTTTTTAAAATTTATTTTTAATTTAATGGTTAATTTCAAGAGGAAAAAAAGGTTGCCTCCAAAAATACCAAATGCCCAGTAGTTTACACACACAGTTCTCCAGGGAAGAAAAAGTAGAATCGTAGAATGATTTGTGTTGGAAGGCACCTTAAAGATCATCTTGTTTCACCCCTCTGCCATGGGCAAGGACACCTTCTACTATCCCAAGTTGCTCCAAGCCCCATCCAAGCTGGCCTTGGACCCTTCCAGGGATGGGGCAGCCGCAGCTTCTCTGGGCAACCTGTGCCAGGGCATCCTCACCCTCACAGTGAACAATTTATTCCTAATATCTAACCTAAACCTACTCTCTTTCAGTTAGAAGCCATTCCCCCTTGCCCTGTCACTTCATGCTCCTGTGAAAAGTCCTCCATCTTTGGAGATGTGAATTCAGTGATAATTTAACAAGAATCAAGCTTTCACACATTTTATGAAGGTAGCTCTCATGAAACAGCAATACATTCTAACGTTACCTCCATCCAAATTTCAGGGTTCTGTATTATTATTAGATGGAATATTGTAGAATACTGAACAATCATCCCTGGATTTTTATTTTAGAAAGCATTCAGCACCTCCAGGTAGTGAAAATTCAGCCATTAAAAGGCCACTCTGCCCTCCACTTTGTCAAGTGGGACAGTCCTGGCAGTCTACTACTGCACCTTCATCCTCCACAGATCCATATACATATTTCAACTGTGCACACTTTAGTCCATACATATAGGCCCCCTCTAATACATTAACTCTTATGAGAAAGATTATTCCATTATGATCCAATTGCCAGCCAGCACACTTTTCAAGATCATTCTACTTCTAAAATTGAAAGTCTGAGCCATTCAGGACAACATTAATCATGTATCACCTGGGAAAGCTTTGCAACTTTAGCAGCAAACACTGATCTGCCAATTTAATTTACCCTCCTATGGTGAGAAACTCAGCTTTCATGATCTTAGGTTTCCTGAAGTTAATACAAGGAGGAATAACCACAAAGTTGTCAGATTTGTGAAGAACCCAGTAGAACAGGTAAAACGATGATGCTCAAACTATCTGAATGCAGCAACCTTTATATGAGCTTTACAGAGACCATATGTAAACCAGAATGTACTGAAGCAAATGAAATTCTAAAACAAAATAATTACTTAATTACAGATCCGTTTGATACAGACAAGCAAAAAGAATACTCCTGTAAAAACGTCAAATTAACATCTGTGGAAACTGCATTCTAATGTTTCACAATTCTTCCAACACTCACATACTTCATTAAACAGAAACAGTCTTTGTGACCAGTTTCTAAGCAATCTTAACTCTGCATTAGCAGTGTAAAGCTCATAATAAATAAAAAGTGAAAAGCTGTTTTTTGTTGGGTTTGGTTGTTTTTTTCTTGGTGGTGAGGGGTGTTTTTATGTAGCTTCATCTTAGTAGAAAAGATACAACTTCAAGACCTATAGAGTTATAGATGGATAAGGTAATAAGTAAAACTGTACTAATCTAATCTTGCCTCCTATTTCACTGCACTTCTTATGAAGACATGCAGTATATGTAAACAAAACTTTTTGACCAAAAAAAAAAAAAATTCCAGGAGACTCATATCACTGAATGTCAAAGGAACTTTGAAAAGTATATCAAGGATAACTTTAGAGTGGACATGAATCTAAAGTAGGAATTACTCAATTTTTAATAACACTACCAAGGTATACTCATTGCCAAAACAAAGCATTCAAAATCCACAAAGTAGTTTTAATTAAGATAGTTGGTCATATTAAATATCTTATGCATTAAATGTTACTTGACAATATAATTAAAACTATATCTAGACTATATTAATACTATATATACACTAATGTATAAGTAATACAGCTGTTTCAAAATTCTGCCTAAAACAAGGAAGTTATAGCAGTTGTAACATTGCCTCTTTTCACTTGAAACATCATTCAAACACAGGGCTGACTTGGTGCCAGTAATCCTGGGGCATAATATGTGTTTGTTAATACAGCAAATAATAACACCTCTACCTTGCAGAAGTTTCCTATCCATGAAAATAGAAGTTTCTACTCCTGAAAATAATTTTTTAAGAACAACAAGCAGACAAAAGTACAGTTCATCTTCATTCTGCTTCGTAATATCTAATACTAAAAACTGAGCTCCATAAAGTTTGGTCTCTTAGATCCACATGCAGTCCTTGCTTCCTCCTGGAAATTTTGGCCACTGTTTTGTCCACAAGCCCAGTGTGATAGTAAGTGCACCAGCAGCTGGCAAGAAGTGAAGCACTTCCTGCTGGTTCAGCCAGACATGCAGCAGTGCCACAGTAACACACAACAGGTCTGCCAACTGCAGAAACCTGGCAGACCTCCCAGATGGCATCTCACTGCATGAGTCATAAATGATGGAAACGTTTACCAAAAAACACTTACAAACAAAATCATCATGTTTCACGCAGATCCATCTTAATTCCAAATCCAGAACATAAATTGTCATGTACGTGTGATTAATTCCAGCAAAGACTGCTGAATTTGAAGCACTTACCATGCAAATGTAAACATAATTACAGTTCTAAAAAGTCTAACAAGACTACTTCAGTGAAATGGATCACGATGTGAAAATTGTTATTAACTTAAACATGAAATCTACCTCCTCCAAGAATGAAATGTTCAGGCAACTTCATGTAAATTCATGAACCTAAACATCAGCCCTATTTAACAAAGCCACATATTTGTTATCATTTGAGCAAAAGCAAGTAACACATCCATAACGAAACCTTGGTACCTCTAAACAGCTCTCATTTGAACTTTGTCCCTGAAGATGATCAGAGCTGAAGGGTCTCTCCTATGAAGATAGGCTGAGAGAGTTGGGGTTGTTTAGACTGGAGGAAAGAAGGCTCCAGGGAAACCTTAGAGCATCTTCCAGTACCTGTAGGTGACTTACAAGATAGGGATATTTTACAAGGGCATATAGGAATGAGGCACAAGGGGTAATGGCTTCAAACTGAAAAAAGTTCAATTTAGATTAGCTATAAGGAAAAATTCTTCACACTGAGGGTGGTGAGGCACTGGCACAGGTTGCCCAGACAAGCTGTGGCTGCCTTATCCCTGTAAGTGTTCAAAGCTAGGTTGGATAGGGTTTTGAGAAACCTGGTGTAGTGGAAGGTGTCCTTGCCCATGGAAGGGGATTGGAACTATGTGTTCTTTAAGGTTCATTCCAACCCAAACCATACTATGATTCTACAAGTTTAATTTTAAAGAAAATTGTTTCTAAAAGAACCAAAAAGAATCCTCTCGAAAAGAAAAAATGAATGCACTTGAGAAACTACAGGAACACTAGAAAAGAGGCATATTTATTACCATCTTCCCAAATCTTCTATATACACTTAAATCTAATTTTTTGAGGCTCAGTAAAAAACAGCAAACTAAATGCTGCACTAAAGAAGGAACAAGGCAGGGAAGCAGCAGCAGCAATCTTTCTCTCCCCAAAACAGATTTGCTCTGCTTTTGTAATACGGCTTTAGAGTTGTCAGCCACCAACCTCCACAGCTTCTGCTATGCTTGCTAACCCATGACATTTGGGCAAGTGAAGTTATAAATACTGAGACTTCCAAGAAACCGGATCCTTGTGCACATCATGCTGGTTGACCTTGGAGGACATTTTGCCTCAAGAGACATGACTGAGACTAAATTCATCTGCATTTCCATTTTGTATTCAGTTGTAGATAGTAAATCTGGCTGCTGCTCTTTGCATAACAATTCACCCTTGCCATCCTGTTCAACTAAGGAATGCTACCCTTCCACCGAGGCCACACCCAGCCTTCACCAAAGCCTACAACAAAAAGACGTGCTTGTATCAATCTCTCACTTCTTTTTTTCCTTTCAATGTCATACTTCACACAGGTCTAACAAGGCTGAGGAGAAAAAGAAATATAAAGAAAAGGCAAAAAAAGCATCTTTATACCACTTTCTGCTGCAACCAATCAGGAAGAAGCACAACCGATTCTTTTCACAGTTCTTTCCATAATGATATCTTGAACTGGCATCCAAGTAACCCAGTCTTCATCAAGACATATCCAATAAGGAACAGCCTGTAGACAGTTGATGATTTGTGCATAAAACTGAGCTGCACAGTTTATGTCAAAACTCTTCTAAAGACAGAAAATAGTCAGGAGGAGTTTGAGGTTGTATAAACAGATCAAGTTTTAATATAGGGTTATCTCCAATGTGTGTTTGGCCCAAGGGAGAAGCACCAAGAGCAAGTTCTCAATTTTTATAGTCTCTAAAAACAATATAATTTGCAAACGCATCTTAGGTAGTAGCTACTTTATACTACCACTTCATTAAGAACACTTAAAAAGGTATTTAAAAATTCATATTCGTTGCCATTTAAGTCAGGAATTTACTTTTAATAAACACATTCTTGAGCTGTAACAGTAAAAGCATCATTCAAACATCATTTCCTGTACTAAATTTTACCCATATTAACAGACTTAGAAAAGCATCAACCACAAACATGTTGGTGATGGAAATTTCCTAACGCAAGCAGTCTTTATAGATTTCTGCTATTTCAGAGCAGGTCTCCAAGGACCATTTGAATCCATATTAATTTCCTTTCTGGCAGTTATGCGGCCATGTATGAACTGCACTATTTCACTTTTAATCTGTCAGTAATTTAGTAATGTGTAAACTAATTATGCACAGATATTAATGTAATCAGTTTGGGGAGCTATAAAATCAATGCATTTTTACAGACTGTATTAAAGAGAACTGCATTATTGTAGTCATATGCCTGTTCCTCATAGTGTCACGGAATTAAAATAATTGAGATCCACGCATCAATACATGTTCCCACAACCCACCCAACAATACAATAGTATAACTTTCTATAAAGGACAGGTCAAGTTTTTTTGGTAACATTAAAATTTAATTTGCCTGAAAATAATATGTGGCTTCCTATTAAGAAATACACATTTGATGACATCTCAGGTTTCCTGCAGTGAACTAGAAATGAACTGGCTAGCAACATTTCATCCATAATTCAACCCAAATACTCGGCTGTGCTCCAATGGAAAATGTACAGGAAAGACTATAACTACAACTCAGCACTGGGGCACATAAGGTAATCAAGAATCACATTTTCAGCATCGTGTAACAAGTCATTAAAATTATCGAGCACCACTGTATGTTCAGGCATACAAGAGGAACACTATCAACATGCAGCAGCTAAGGTGTGCTGCCACAGACCTTGCTCTGCTCTCACATACCCAGCTGCAGCTCATAACACAGGGCATTATGGCTCTTCCTCATTTCTACCTCTGTCACGATCAAAGGCCTCTTCACTTTTCCATGCTTTTCTACATGCTAATTCCTCTGGTTTCTGTTATTCAGGTCATCCAAGACACACATTTCACTTGTAAAATTTAATAATGCCTTTCACCAACTGTACTTACCACCACATACACTGGCATCAGGCCAAGCAGGACAGCAAGAAGGCAGTTCTGAAGTTACTTTAACAGTTAAGACTCCATCTATTTTCTCAGATAATGATTTCCAAGGTAAAAGGAACTTAATTATCTTAGAGAAGCACATTATTCCTTTCAGATTTATTTAAAAATATCAATGAATTCAAAGGTCTGCCACACTGAGAGCACTACTCACAACATAACATGAGCAGTTAGAAGCAGCTGCCCGTTCACTTACAAACATACAATTAAATTATGTGTCAAAGTATCATGATACAATTAATCCACCCAGATTTGATCTGCTGCCAAAAGGCCTGGCCTTTTCCTCCTCTCTCTGCCTGCCCCTACCTGGCTTCTGTCTGCACACCCCTGTGGCCCCTCCTGCCTCTTGCAGCTCACAGGCAGCTGAGGGCTAGGGCAGCAGACTACACACACTGCAGGTTATTGGACAAATAACACCAGTATGCAGAGATAAACACAGCTTGCTCACAAGTAAATTAGTACTTGCTGCTGGTAAAATTAGCGCTTTATACATGTAAAAGATAATAAGACCTCGAACTTTTCATGTTACCCTAGTATTGATTTAGAGGTATAAGTTCATTTATTCAGATACATTAACAGTACCTTTTAAAGAAACAGCAATTTAAAACTTCAAAGCACATCTACCTGTTCTTGTGCCCTAATATGGAAAAGGAGCTTCACAGAATTAACTTGAACTTCTAACTGGGCTGGCAGTACAAAAGCACTTGTATCTGGCTTGTGAAAACCTGTCAGCACAGACCCCAAAAAGCCATTTACACAGTCACCTCGCTTTTTCTTTTCTCTTTTAAAAACACAGACACTTTTTGACTTGGGCATAAACAGCAGGGCACACCTCGCACGAAGTCTATTGCCAACAAAATACAAACAAGAAAACCAGCTATGTTCACCTGGTCCTTGTCGAACTTCAACGTGTGCTGCTTCCCATGGAGCTCCCACACTGAATTCACACCCGCTCCACGGGATGGGGTCCAGGCATCCCCAGTGCTCCCCATGAGCGCTGCTGGGGCCTGGTCCACAGCCCCCGCATGGGCAGGCTGCCCGAGAGGAACAAAGCACAAAACCCACAAAGCATCACCTTCCCAAGGCTTCCCACAGCCTCCTGCCGCACCCTCCATCCCGCTGGCTCGGCTGCCCCCTGCAACACCAAGGCCAGCCCAGGTAGCCCATGGCCACCCGCGTAGCGCAGAGAGGTCACCCCACCAGCCCAGCACGTGCCTCAGCCCTGGCACTCCGCAGGGGCCATGCCAGCAGAGAGCCCCCACACACCTCCCCAGGAGGCTCCCGGAGCTGCTCGGAGCAGCAACCTCAGCGAAAAGAAACAACTCCATTAAGAGTTGTTTGTGTGAGCATATCAGATTACCTGGAATGTAAACCACATAAAAAAAATATATTTGATATGCTGTAAATCTCATTAAAGCACTGACATGAACCCAGGTACTTTTTGTATTTTCTTCTACTTAGCAACATGTGTAGCAGTACTTCAAATGTATGGCTGCTTTCTGTGTGTTTCTGCATGGTAAGGAGGAAGTGAGAATACTTGTTATTATACTTTTTTCTTGGAACAATATACTTAAAAGTTGTTGTGCCATTCAGACTTCTCCTAATGATGCTGAATACACATCAGTACACAACATGAAGATGCAAAGTGTAATTTTAGAGGCTCTAATTACATTTTGAATTCAAAACACATCACAAAAATTATTTGAATGTTTTCATGAAAGTCGAAAATCCTACAACTGCTCCACTTCTACTAAATCCCTGCTCCTCTGAAACCAAGAAAATGAATATTCAATTTTTTTTCCATTTGAGTCCCTTGACATACTATTGATTCACTTTATTTTCCCAACAATTTCTGACAGATTTCCCAATGTGGATTACTTATGTGCTTTGATATTCATTTTGTGGCTGTCTTTGAAAAGCGCTTAAAATTAGAACTGCAGCAACCTGTTCACTGGAGCGACAAACCAGTGAGCACAGCCTTTGGAATCACTGTGGTCACTGCTACTGGTGTGTACAATAGACTTCCAGCATCCAACCTACTGAGTATTAACTGACAGCAGAAGGCATTGAAGATGTAGGAATTAAAGAATTCATTGGTTTATGACAACATTATTGATAGAAATAGAACATCTTAAGCATGTTCCTTCTGTGTTCCATCTCTGCATGGTCTATTTCAGTTCTGTTTAGCTGGGACACTTTATGTACCCTTTGGGTAGAACTGGCCCTTGTCCATTGCTTGATGTTCCCTTTTTGATAAGGAATTCCTTTCACGTGGAAGTAGGTCTTCTGCTGGCTCACTCTTAGACATGGAAATGTGCATATAAATTCTGAAAATTCTTGAAGATGGCCAGTTCTTGCCTTGATACCTGTGCTGGTGGTGGGGGGAAGGTTGACTTCAGGAATATGATTTCCTTATAAATGTGTGTCTTGAATTTTCTGCTGCTGAAGATGATTGGTTTTCTTATAATAATGATCTGAACTGGCTACATGGTGTTTTCTGATCTGGATTCAGACAAAATGTTTTTTCACCAGGAGCATTCAAACTTGTGTTTCTTTGATCCAATCCTCCTCTTACCTGAGATCTCTGGAAGTGGATGGTGCAGTTACACCATGAACAGTCAAATTTTCCACCCTTCAACAGGGACTAGTCAAATCATGTACCACCACAGTAAATGACAGCACTTGAATCATGTGTGATTTTTGTATTTTTTTTCCCACCTGGTTGACTTCATAAACTTTTAGCAATTTTCTTAATCTGAGATTAGCCTGGTATGAAGCATGGCATTTTGCTTGATTGGATAAATGTGTGCAAGCAGTTGAGATAAAAATCAGATTTGAGAACTGAGTATTTCCACATATATAATTTTTGAGTTATTTTAATTTTTTTTTTTTTTTTTACCGATTTAGGAGCATTTGTGAAAACACTGGGAAGATGCTCTGAAGGTGAAGAAAACTTTCTAAGAAGTTAGCAAAGCAGTAAGTCATGTAATTAATTTATAGTGTTTTAATAACTGAGATGATGCAGGTCCACTCTTCTGGGGATACACATTATAGGAACACCATTTTAAATGTAAACCAAAATTTAATACCTGCAGCAATGTATTAGTTAAACAATCAAACAGAAAGAAGTTCCTCAAACAACAAAACCACAATGTGAAGACAGTATGTGTGTGTGTATCAGGCCAGAATAACATTGAGCTGTTCTGTTTGATTCTGATTTTCAAAGCTTTTTAAGCTTTATTCTTATTGGCTTTTTGAGCTCAGATTTTTAAAAGCCTTTTTCTAGGTAGTTCCTTCAATTTTGGAACCTGAATAAAGTGAGCCCATTAAAACTTAGTAATTCTTTTTAAGCTTCTTTATGAAGGAGGTTCCAAACTGGATTAATTCAAATTACTACCTTGGCAGTATCTAAGCACCTAATGCTAATGTAATTACTGAGATTTCTACTTTACATGGAACCTGTATCACAGTTATACTTAGGTAAAGTTTAGATCCCAGGGTATCATGATGATCATCTAGCTATATTTTATATTTAGTATTTAAATTCCCGATGAATTCTAAATCAAAAAAGAGGATCAATTTGGCAACAGACATTTAGCTTTTATTCTATAAAATACACTGTTGTTAAATTGAGAGAAGAGAAAGATGTGTAGGAAATCAAGTAGGATTGATGTTTAATTTTGAAATTGAAATACCATTTCTTAAGAAAAATACTATATTGAATAATTCTATTTCTTCAGTTTCTGGACTAGATTATTAAATTAAGAGGTTGTTTTCTTGAAGTTTCCTGAAATCTTCACTTAACAGTTTCATAGGAATGAACTCATTGTTCTCCTTAAAGTATGACTTTTTCTGCTTCATAATGAAAATTTTCTGGCAAGCCATCCTTAGAGGTCAATTTAGTTTTCTAGACTAAAATGTCTTCTAGATGAACTGACATGGACTGATATCAGCTACTGCTCTGAACTTGAAATTACTGAGGATGCGTACAGGGCTCCGAGAATGAATGCAGGACTTCCAAGTTCATGGCTCACTAGTGTTTTCCAGGTTGGTGACGCAGAAGTAACTTCCTAGGGCAGTTGTGTTGACAGTGTGTGAGTGTGTCTGTGCATCTATTGCTAAAAACTTTTTGATTTTGTCATTCCAGAATAAACGTGGTGGAGAGCTGGAAATCTGAAAGATTTTTCAGTTCTGTGAGTCCTGGGAATATAAGGAATGGTTAGAAGAGAAAGTTCTTATTCCCCTAAGAGGGAAAGGTATAATGTGGCATCGGCCTTTATTAGAAGCCAGGGAAGCCAGAGGAGCTACCGACCTTGGAGCAAAACTCTACAGGAAAGGATTTATTAGTTTTACTCCTTCAGAATCTGTTTGGTTTGGTTTGGAAACATATTTCATTTACCTGAAGTAGAATTACAATTACTGTGGGAAAAGCACACAATCAGAACAGGAACTGACTGGCTGGATTAGAGAACTTGATGTAAATAATGCTGTCAAATGTGCATGTTCTTGTGGAAAAAGGCTGGACAACATATTTTCATTCTTTCTCTCTCTCACCTGTATGTTCACAACTGGTTCTTCTCAAGCAAGCTTCAGTTTTGGAGAGTAAATTGCTCATTGATATTGTCAGAAAGTAGTTCACTGTCTCAAATCCTGTGCTGGTACCATTAGGTTATTTCTGAGAAAGTTTACCTAGCCCAACCTCCTGCTCTGAGCAAGAGTGACTTCCCAGTTGGACAGAGTTCCTAATGATTTATCTGTCTGAATTCAGTAAGTCTCAGAAGCTGGAGATAACATAATCTCTTTAAGTGTCTGTTCTAATTATTAAAAACCTATTTTTTCTAAGGCCTGCAAGACTTTCTGCAGAACTGCTACCTACTCAATTGGTCCTTAACCTTCATTACTGTATGAAACTGGTATTCCAAAAGAGGTTCTTTTCTCTGTGAGGGTTTTTTCTGACTTGATGAGATCCCTTTGAATATAAGGTGCTTCCATCCACAAGCAATTTGGCATCATCTGCAAACTGGAGGATACCCAAGTTGCATTTCTGCTTGGTCATGTGAAATACCACTTGGATCTATCATTTGGATATACGGAAAATTAGTCTGATTTGAAGTAAATATTGCATCAATCACTAGGATCTACTAAGTTCTTAGGATGGGAAAAGCATCTCTAGCAAAGGAGCCTGGTAAAGACTTAGAGTCATCGTGGTTTGTCCATAGAGTTCTCTTAATATCTGTATTCATGTAACCTATAAAAATTATTTTGGGGAGATGGCAGAAGTCTGCCTCTGAATCATCTCCTTGTGGTCATGATAGAGTGTAATTTTGTACTTGGATCTGCAGTTTGGCACAGAGGGTATTTTGTATCTTCAAGGTTTCTGTATCTGCTGACACATAATCTTGGAAGCTTTGTATCTGAATCAGACTCATTTGCTACCTTTAAAACATATGGGTTTTTTATATTCCAAAAGACATGTCTTCTGGCTCAGTTTTTTCCCTAAAGGCTTCTTGTCCCTGGATTATGCATGTCCTTAATAAGAGGGAAGGGTGTTCTTCTATGGATATTAAACAATATTCTCTAGGACTTGTGCTTTTGAGGTGAAGGTAGCAGCAACAGACTCCAAAACGTTGCAGGGGTGTATTTGATCATATTTCACTTCACCAGTTAAAGCCAAGGAGGGGATTTGGGTTTAAACAGGCCAGCCCTCAAAGAAGAGTTGAAACATGTTCTTTCTAAATATGATGTAGCATAAATGTATTCAGGAGAATTAATATAAATTCAGCTCAGAGAAAAAAGGTATAAATTTGCTTTCTCTTTAAACTCCTATGTACTGCTTGGGTACTGTGGTTTAAATCTGTTCAGGAAAATGCAATGGCATAGATGTTACATCAAAAAAATCCTATTTTCCATTGTTCTTTCCACTTCTTGTTTTTCTACTTAGCAAATCTAAGAGAATTTGAAGATGTATTTTAGCCATCACTCAAAACTTCAGTTTTCTTGTTTCCTTCTCTTTCAAGTTCTCTTTTACATTTTTGCAAATTCCTTGAGATGTGTGTTATTTGCTAGTGTCCATTACTACATGCTTGCAAGGAAGTACCTTCTTCTTTCTTATGCTCTCATGCAGGTCAGATTTAAATATCCAGTCATTAATTTATCACAAGAGGGTTTTTTTATTTAGTTAACTCACCCAACAGCACACTTATGTCTTCATAGGTAAATATACTCGATATCTGAGAACTATTAGTCCTGAAACTATTTTTGTGTGCTAATCTAAAAAAAGAAAAATATTTAAAGCCATACTATTTTTTCTGTGTTTCTATCAATTCATTTTTCTGGCACACTGTCAGAATTTTCTTTTAAGAAAATATTTTGAAAAGGCACCTGCTTAGTATCATTGGAGGCACTAACTCAAATGGAACTGTTAAGTCTCTTATTTTTATGAAATAATGTTCTCAGAGCTCTGGCAGTAATGATCTTAAATTAGGTGACAGCTTAAAATAGGCAAGGAATGACTGCTTTAAGATATCATTCCATCAAATGGCTAAACATTATAATACATTTACCCTAAAAATGTCGTTAGAATGCCTAATAAGATATTGGAGTTTATGCTTGCTTATGATTGTTTGCATAGATTTTGGTAGGCTGCTAACATGCTTAAACAAGTGCTCATATATAACCTTTACAGAACTGTGGCAGTGGTTATACAAAAAAATCAATATACTACACTAGGATATTGAAAAAATAGGATTTTCTACTAGTTAGATGCGCACCATTAACTAAGGCTCCCAGTACAACCCTTGTTACTTTGCTTGCCAGTTTTTTTCAATCTGTAATATATTCTCATAGAAATTTGTGACAATTTGCTCTAGCTCCCTGTGTACATTTATTTTCCATTTTGAAGGGCATAATCTTATTTTTCAGTATGAGGGTGTTTGGTTTTGTGAGTGTGTGGGGCTTGGGCATGGGTGTGTTTTGTTTTGTTTTGTTTGTTAAGGAGATAGGAATGTAATGAATCCCGTGGCTTGATCCTTTCAGGATCCTTTTGTAGCAAGTTTTACTGGGTCTGCAGCCTGTAATGGCAGCTCCTTCTGCAAACAGGCAAGGTGTCTGTGAACTCAAGGGCACAGAACAGAAATAACCAGGACAGCAACAGAGATCACAGTATTAATAATATTGTAAAATACATTAGTGGTATAGTGCAAATCACAATTAAGGCTCTGTTGGGTGGAGACAGGTCTAGTGTAAGGTGTCCCTGTCCACAGCAGGGAGCTGGAACTAGATAACCAACCCAGAACATTCTATGATTCCGTGTTCAAAGTGAAACAAGTCCATCCTAGCCCCTAACTTCTGTGACCAGTGCTGAGGGCTTTGGAAACTGCTGTCAGTGCTGTAACACCCATTGTGGTGGAACTGCTTTTTGGGCTTTGAATTCTAGATTTTCTTCTTCTACACTGTTTTTTCAAATAACAGCGCTGTGTATTGGCTCTGAGTTTTTAATGGTTGTCAAATTCCTCATTTTTAATGATTGTCTTAATTTTCATATGCTAAATTTGTACATTCTCAAAATTTTCAAAGCTGCAGGCACAATGTATGTTATTATTTGAGGTTGTTCTTGCAAATTCTTTAATTGGTTGCAGAAGTATTTATAGTACTGTGTTAGTGGAAAAATTGCATGTCATTATTTTGAAACAACAAAGATCTGTTTGTGTTTATTTCTCATAGACATTTACATTTGTAGTTGTCCATAAGCAAGCAATGATTCACAATCGTTCTAAATCAGGATCTAGTGGCTTCAAATATTCAGTAGTCCATGGGTAATCATTCTTGCACAGTAATATGCTTGAAATGGAGTTTTGAATTGTTTTTGCCATTTCCAGTTTTAACTTCAGTTTCTTGTGGCCATGGGCAGTAGCTTGAAAATGTTTCAGTTGGAGAATGTTAATCTTTGATAAATGCCATGTTATGGATAAGTACTTCCACATTAGTTCAAAGCATATGTATCTCATTTCCATGCAATTAAATAATATTCAGTTCCTTAAAAGTGATACCTTGCTGAGGTTTTTTTTTTCTTTTCATAACACATGTATCAGTTCTCAGTGAAGCTGTTAAATAACGGGATTTCTTACTGATTTAGTCTGGATAATATTTAATTAAAATGCAGTTTGTGACAGGACTTGTTTTGGCTGCAACAGGTTTTTTTTTTTCTTTTAATTGCTCTTTTTGTTAGGGGCACTTGGCATGAATGTGGAAGAAATGTTTCCTGTCCCACAGAGACTATAAAAAAAATGGCTAATCCAAATTCCCTTGAAATTTGTGAAAACAAATGTCTTTTCTGGTTAATTATTTATAAGACAGTTTTCATGTTTTTTTCAGATGTTGAGGTAATTTTTCAATTTTTTTAAAATTTTATGTTATATTTAAAAGTGATTGAAAGTGAAGTCTGTACCTTTACAACATCATGCCTTTATTAAACTCAGGAGAAAATCCAGCTCTGTACTGTTATCTGTGATCCTAGAGGTTTCATCTGGGTTACTGGATTCTTGGCACATGGATATTTAATATATTTGCAAGATGGTAGGTGCGTAGGAGTGTTTACTTACAACTTCAATCCAGTGTGTTTTACACAGCTTATAACATCTGTAAGAATACTAGGAATCAGCAAGAATTTAGTAATTTTGGTAGAACAAAATTCAAGTGTTTGTAAGTAAGGCTTGAAACAGCTGTAAATCTCTTGACTGATGATTAATTTTTCTGTAGTTTTGTGCTATACTAAACCTTTACAAAGCTATGAAGGAATTGAAAGTCATGCTAGATGTCGATATGCTAAAGATGCTGACAGGAGTTCATTTTTAGGCTGTGCAAAGCAGGTAATATAGTGCAGCTGGAGATACCACTTTGGATCCCTTTTTCTCACCTTTTTTTTCATTATTGTTGTTGAGGTTTGTTTATTTGCTTCTTTGTTGTTGATGGTGTTTAACAACTATTTTCTTAAAACTAGTGCTAGAAACTTTCATGTGTCATCACACTGAAGAGATTACTTAGCACTACAGTGACAAAGTTATACTTAGTGCATAACATACTGAATCACTGAAATACAGCAACAGTTCTCTGATATAATTTGAAATAGAAACATATTGTGGGATCAACAATGCCAAATAAAATTTTATAAACATATTCATAGGATAGAGAGTATTCTAAACTAAAGGCATTTTTTATTTTTTAGGTTCTGGTGTGTGGTACTGCTGGCAAAGAGATCTGATAGGCCTGTTCAAAACTTTTTATCTATTACTTGACCACTTTCATCTTTTCCTATGTACACCAGTGCCAACCAAGATTATTTTTTGTCTCCATACCTTCTGTCCTGTGGTATAGACACACAACGATGTGCTATCCTTTGTATTTTCAGAGCTCAGTAGGCTCTTGTGCTAGCTGCAGGAGGAGGAGGGAGTGCTGGTTTCATTCCTAGTTTACTGCTTGGGAAAGCAGACTGCTCTGAATTTATTTTTTAACCTCCAATGTTGCACTAGCTAAAATTTAAAGCATGGAATATACTAATTGGCGTTAATTGTAGATGTAAAAAAGTTGTTTGACTGTGAGTTGTTGGGGGGAAGAAAGAGAGGGATTCTTTCTTGATTTTTTGTCCTGAAGATGTGACCTGGCTTTTGCTGAATTTGGTAAGAGACTGCTTCTTCACCAGGCGTTGAACAGAGTTCAGACCACACTCAGCTCGGACCGCTCAGAAATAGGATTTCCAAAGTAGCCTGTCCTATTATTCTGAAATATGAGTTCTCCTAACACTGCTTACCTGTTTCTTGCTTGTATTGCCCAGAGTGCTGTGTCTGTTCTCCAAGCAGGGCAGCTGTTTATCATCAAGCTGTCACAGAGCACACTGTGGCCAGGACCCCACAGTGGGTACTGAACGTGTGACATTTTTGGTATGCACATGTACCAGCTATGGCCTCTACGCACCTCATGAAACAGGCATCAAGTAAACAAATTAATTTACAGGGAGCAGTCAGAGGTGTGAGTAGAATCTGGGTTTCCCATCTATAGAATTCTGCCACCACGGTTTAAATGGTGTCACCAGGGCAGGACTGTCAGACACAGCCCCATCGCCTGCACTCTCACAGTGCGAGGGTGGTGCTTACACAAACAGCTCTGCTAAGGCTGCACAGTTTGGTTTTGAGTTTTAAATCTATGGCCACTGCTCATAGGTAAACTATATTAAAAGAGCTATCATTTCAAAGGCCAGGATGATCCCATTTTGGGGAGAAAAGTTTTTTTTTTTTTGTTGATGTAGCAAACAATTGCTGTTAAAGTGAGATTGGTAATAGTTTCCTTTTAAGTACCAACAAAACTTTAAAACAATAAATTTCAACAATAAATTTGCTCACCAGTCATTTCTCAGAAAGTGTTACTAAGGTCATTTTATATTTCACAGTCTTGAAATATTAACATTTCAAATATCACTTTTCATCTGCTTGCATATCTGTAGCCTGAACAAAATAAAAATACACTCTTCTTTGGTTACATTTATACATTTTTTAATGTCTTTATTCATTATAAACCAAAATAAAATATCTGTTTCTGTATTTAGCATTTATTAATTAAGGATTATTCTCTGATAGAAGCTGTTCCGATAGCCTTGTTTAAGAAAAAACTCTTCCTGGATCCAACAATCACCTAAATTCCTCCCAAAAGACAAGGTATCTAGATTGAAGAAGAAAATAATATCCATGTAATAGTTTAAAGGGAGCACTTCCCTGGACTGGGACAAAGGAAATTCAGCAATCTTTTTTTTTTCTTTCAGAAATCTGCTCAGATTTCATCTCTGTATGATTTTCAGATGTCTTTACAAACACATCTGACTCTTTGTCTGTCTCTCTCTCTTACTGTCTTTCAGTTTGTACCGCGAATCCGTTCAGAATTCTCCAAATCCCGTGGAACTGAGGTAAGCGGCATGGCATGTTTTTAGGTTTCTGATCACCCGAGGAATTGGAGCCCATTGTTCAAACCAGCAGATGGTGCTGTGCAGCATCTTATGGCTCCTCAGATCAACTGGAGTCATTTTTGAAGCAGAAAACTACTTAAAAGTTTCTAGTGCAATTCCTGAGCTGAAACAAATGTTTGTGGAATTAAGTAGTGATTTCCTTTAAGTCTGGGGGACTATTTTAGTGGGTATGTTTTCAGTTGTTAGATGTTAACATATGCCATATATTGTTTTGGTTTTTTCCTGATGGAATCAGGGGTACCCAAGCACGGTTAAACCAACTGTAACTGTTCATGTCACTTAGTAAAGGTTTGAATTTTCTGACAGAATAACTAATAAAACTTTAATATTAAGAGCTAAAATATTTTAGAAGAGAAAAATTCTGGAAACTGTAAGTAAAAACAGCAGCTAACCTTTTATTTATGGAATACAGATGAGGGAAAGTTTGGGGTTTTTTTCTTTCAGCAATAACCCTTGCTGTGTGAATAGTACAAACCAGTTGAAATATTCAATTATATACTGCATACTGAGGGCATAAAAACATACAGGAGGTAATGCAACCTTGATGTATCTTGTAGATTGAAAACTGCTTGTAACAAATGAAATTATCTTGTATTTAGCTTCAAAATTGCAGTGTGGCTGTGCATTGCTCTAGGATTCAGTTATTTAACAAAAGGGTTAAGTGAAAATTCTGGTGCAAGAATCAAATATGGAGCACTTGAATAGTAAATAAGATTGTTCCAAGGTTTCAATTTGTTGTATTAGTCAGTGACAAGTACAACATTTTTAATGCATGCCATAAGATTAGTCTACCCAAAGTAAACAAGCAGTAGTCTGTGTTCATCTCCAGCAATTGGTTCGGGTTATATGTATGCAGCTTTGTCTCTGATAATGGATTCAAGTTCAACATAAATAAAAACAGTGTACATTAAGGAGGATAAATATCTAATTGCCATAATCTGCATCTAGAATTGAATGGATGTAAACATGCTAACCACAAAAGACAATTCCTCAGAACAGAAAGTAGCTAGTTGGATGATTACTAGCAAAATATCTGTACTTCTTTTGTCTGTTAAGCCTTTCCTCTTTAGAGATGGAAACTATAATTTTTGAAACACCTTTTAAAAATCATAACATTTGAACCTTTTAAATATGAGATGAAATTATATTATGTGGTTTATATACATTTTCTGGCACTGCAGTAAAATGCATCCTTTGTAGGTTGAAAGATTGTTAGACTACTAAAAGTTTTGATATAATTTAAAATAGTTTTTTTGCAGAACTCAATTTAAGCTCTGAAATTATATTGCTTTTTACCTCAACACTTTAAAGAACGAAGGAATGTTTTTTTCAGTATGCACGAACAAGATACAAACAGTATTTTAGGTTCTTTGGTTACAAGTGTTGTTTAAAAATGGACTTAGTTTGAAAAAGAATGTGGAGTATTTGCTTTCAAAATGCACAGTATAGGCCCAGCAGAACTGTGTTTCTGACGAGCAGCCTGGTTATTGAAACTTGCATTTAACAGAATTCAAAACTATTAATGCTGGGGTTAGAAGTTTGAGGTAAATATCTTGGCTTAGAAAACTACTGGGAAAATGTGACTGATTTGAATAACACATATTGCTTTCCCAAGAGCCCGGGTTTGTTATTTCTCACAACTGGACAATATATTTAAGGAGCTGCATTCACCTGTTTACTTACTTAAAAAACCAAAACCACTCTCTTTAATAGAATTTTTTTCACTGTTTTTTTTAAATGTTTGTTTATACTGAAGTATATTTGGCTTCTGATAAACATAATTAAATATATTTCTACCTTCTAAAAATCTAGGAGTCTCAGATTTATATTGAATGTGTAAGACATTGGAACTAAATGCCTTGTGCATTAAAAAAGATAAATGTGGTAAGGAAAATGTAGGATTGATAAATTACAACAGATGAGGCAGAATTTGAAAACACAGTTAACCACTGTGGCAATATTTAGACCTAATACCTTCAGGTCAAGGCTTTGATTGTCTCTTATGAAGCTGATAATTTTTTTTAAAGAAAATCTATTATCTAAACAGACATTTCAGAATTTGAAGCCTCTTTGAAATGACTGTAAAATTGTGATATTTATCACAAGTTTTAACAGTTTCAAAACTTCTAAGAGAAAATGCTGACAACTATTTGTAGTTAAATTACTTTTGTCAATACTTTTGTCAGGTATATTTTTGTGTAATTTCTGTATAATTAATGATTTTAAAAGTTAACAGTAGGTTTGCAGTATTATTACTCCGGGGCTAATGGGTGAAAAATTGTAGTTAGGAGCTCAGAATCAGTATCACATCTTCAAGATTGTAGTAATATAGATCAAAATGTAGTAATACAGATCAAAATGTATTTCCAGTATACTAATATGGGCCTGCTGTCACTGGATTGTGAAAATATACTTCCTCCCCACGCAAAACTAAAATTGTCCATAGGGAGTGTTAAATCTTGTAAAGATTTCATTATATTTGTAAATAAGAGATATATTTCTAATGTTTTTTCTAGGGGAAAGTAAGCTATTTTTTCTTTACATAAGGCAAACATTTTAATATGATTTTCGAAACATTAAAATTTGAGGATATATTTGCTTGTAAATGTAAATTATTAAAATTGTGATAGAGTGCAGTCTAGTTTCCTCAGGTATTTCTATTTAATATCCTGGAAATGAATATTGAAATGACTAAATTGCTTGTCCTTGAACTCATTGCATTACTACACTTCATCTCACTTCATCATTTAGTTTGTATGGTTTCCAAATCTACGTGATTATCATCTATTAGTACCCTTGGTGACAGAGGGCAGGACACTGTTGTATCAGAGTTAATAAAGCAGAAACACAAGCCTAATTACTATGGAGGTAAGCCATGCTGGCAAGATTTACCTTTCACATAAGGCCTATATGTGGTTAACACTTACAAATAAAGATGGATAGATAGGCATCTATGTCTGTGTGTTTCTGTCTTATGTTGACATAATTCATTTTTGTATTACAATTTTCGATATAGTCTCCTTTTCTTTCCTTCTCCTTTATATCCCTGAATATATTACTATAATCGTTCTCAGATGCTTTATGTTCAATTTTGAAAACTTAGCTAGACATGGAAGCTTTCATCTGAGTTAAACTATTATGCAAATATAGTGTAGGTGCTCTCAGGCATTGCTTCTACCTCTGCAAATTTATATTAACAAGTGCATATTGTATATATTAATTTCAGATTTATTCAAAATGGTCTGTGCATGGCAAACTGAATGCACTTGTCATGGTAGTATTAAATAGAATGCATCCAGAATATTAAACATTATTTTGTATGGAATTTTAATTCAGAGGTCTGTATTAGTATATATTTGTATGCAAGTATGTGCATGCACGTATACATAGAGAAATCAGTGCCAAAAAACCTCATTTTGCTGCCACTGTGTTATTATTCATCACGAAAATATAGTTTTAGCCCACAGTTCCTATAAATCAGAGAGATTTTAATGATGAACTGACTTAACTATACTTAAAACCTCTACAAGTAAACCACATATTTTAAAGATAGGTAAGTTTCACCTTGGCAAATATAGGTGTATTTAATTTGCTGGAAATTATGTCAGTCTGGAAACTTTTGAGTCTTTGTCCGAGTGGTATTTATGATAATTTTGTTCTGAAATGATGCAGTCTTTATTCAATAAAAATAAATACACACAAGTTATTGTGCTATGAGACTGCAAAATGTTACAGTAGTTTATACAAGACTTTATATAAAATGTTTTATTGATTGAGTCTGTGTCAATTTTAATTTAAGCTTTATGATTCAATCTGTGTCTATTTTTAATTTAAGTGGATTACATTCCGTAAAGATCCTTTTACTGTATTGACTTGGATGTACCATATTATTAGGTACTATGAGTTCAGCTTCTACAAATCTGTTAATACATAAAACCATAAGAAGCCTCTTATGCTCAAACCAGGTTAGAGTGAAGACATCAGATTAATATTTGATCATGTAGAAGTGCCCTTAATCAGATTTACTTATTTCTCAGAGTGTTTCTGCAATTATCATAATTGTTGTGCTAAATATGTTTGTCTTTATATCTGGCTTTGGTCATAATCTTCTCTCTTGAAACCCTCTCATTGTGGGACTTGGATTCCTGCACAAAACCCAATTAATATTAAGATGACAGTCCCTGATGAGTTCCCAAGGAGCCAGCAGCTGAGCAGACTCTGTAACGTTCTTAAGTACAGACTACTTGAATGATCAAGAGCATCTGAGGGAGACATACAATTCAATAATCCCTTTCTCAGGAAAGTCAAGAGTCCTGTGAGATAAGAGTGAAATCAAAGGAACACATCAGAAAGAAAATGACTGGTATAGTCTTGTAGTGTCTCTATTAAAATGCAAAAGTTATGGATTTTTTTAGGGGTGATGGGAACCTTTTCTGTTTTATTGATTTCTTTTTATAGTTTGATGATTTCTCTAAGATTATCTTAAAAGCTTAAAGAAAAAAGAGACTTCATCAAAAGGTATTCTGTGTGACAGGCACATACATACATTTTGTTTCCATTATATTAATTAATACAGCACATTTCAGTGGTTCTTAGTTTTGAGACTTAAACTTAGGCACTTCATGTACATGGTACATTTGTCACAGATGTTTTTTCTGATGGTGACCCACAAATGATAAATAAGCCACATGTGACTTACACTGTAAAAATTCTTCCTTGAAAATACGGATTTGTAGAAAAGAAATGCTGTTTACTGGTTTTTGTATCCATCAAAATGGCAACAGCTGCTCTTTTCTGATGCCCTCTTCTATGATCTAATAGCAACAACTAAATTTACTCTCTGATGATAGTGTGCTAACCTATTGATTTGTAATCAGAAATTGGTTTCCTGTCACTTTAAAAGGGAAGCACTAAGGGGCAGTAAAAACAAGCCTGTCTGTTCTAGATGAAGCTCTGGTTCAGGCTCCATGCTGTACGTTTTCTTATTTTAAAGAGTACACTATTTTTTTTTAAAGAAGGTGCTTCAATTAATCTGAAAATGCCTATTACTTTTTGTCTTATGATATTGTACAGGGTTCACATGTTTGAATTGCTCTTGAAGTCCTTGTTATATCTGTAATCATATCCATAATTAAGATTTTATTCTTTTAATGATTGTATGGCTGAAGCTGATATTTCTAGAGGTTAAAAAACACAAACCAAACAAAACATCTCAATGCTGGTAAGTGTTCTTTCACTATAGATTTACATCATTAACAAAGTTTCATTATCTGAAACTTGTTAGACAGTAAGATAGTAAATGTTACTAAGTGATCAAAAATGCTCTTCTGTATCTTTGTTAGTGTTCCTGCATTGTCCCTTAAGTTTGTCTTGTGTATTTCACTGAATAGATTTATTCACGTAGTTACATAAAGATTTGTTTCAAAACCAGTAGGACTGTAATGGAATGCAGCACAGGCACTTTCTAAATGCACATTTTTAAGTCTTACTCATCCTCTGTTTTTAGTTCTGTTTATTGTATATTATGGTAAACTTTGCAGCTGAGGACATTATCCTAAGAAAGTCTAATATTACATTAAAAGTATGACCTGCCAACATAAGCATTTTTGTTCATTTTCCCATGCCAAACTAGACTAAATTATGAAGGATGTGAAATGAAGTGCTTTCTAGTTTTCCTCTGCCTAATTAATATTCAAAAGAATCAAGAGGGAAAAGTAAATACCCAAATCATACATATGTATATGCCTTTTAAGCTTTATAATAAAGGCAAAATAACCCCTTACTTGGTTAAAATCCAACTTAAGAGTCAACATACAAAGGTGACTGCCGTATAATATTAGACATATCTGTATTATGTGGGCACGTTACTGCTCCACCAGAATCTCTCAATAGTAATTATTATGCCAAGCACCCTGTTGGCACAATTACACTAAAGCTCTAATTAGTAGCAGTAAGATTAGAACCCCTACATGTTAAATCTGTAGAAGCAAAGCTGAGTGAAGGATTTAAAACAGTTTCAAAACATTGTATTGTCTTTATTACAGTCTTTATATTTCAGTAAAGAAGGGTTTTCTATAAAATGCACTTAAAATAATCTGGTCCTGTCACTAAAAATAGGAAAGATAAGGTAATTGTAGTCAAACCTCAGTACCCTGCTTCTATCTAGGTGCTTTATATCTCAAGCCTCAAATCCAGTGAACTCTAGTGGAAGTTACATACTCCAAAGCTTTTCCTTAGATGAATTGATGGGTTTTGGATGGATAAAGGCTTTTCCTGCTGCCTTCAGTTCCTTCTTAGTGACTTCTGACTGTTCTGTGCTGGAACTGTCTGGCACGTGGCAAGTCTTATGTCACAACTTTATCGGTAGCTAAACATGATCCTTGTTAATTCACGCCTTTCTCAATTTCACTCTTCACCGTTTTTTCTGTAAAGTAATGAAAACACTGAGTTCATTGTCTGGCTGTAGCTTTACAGACAGCACACAAACACTGGGCACTGCCAGTCTGAATCTGCTCCCTTACAGGAGATGATCAGCAGCCAATGCCGATGATATCAAAGGATTGATTCCACTGTTTGAAAGGTTGTGCTCTTACCACCTGTCCAACACAAGGAGATTTTAGCAGATTTCAAATGACCGATGATGCATCCTGATCTAGATTTGGAATCTACTAAACCTGAGTTTAAAATATCTGCTTCTGTATAACTCTGTATATACTGTAAGATTTTTTCCCCTGATGTTGGATCTTAGATACAGTATATTCAAGTAATGCATCAGTTGACTCTTAGAATAGGTAGAGACTTACATGCCTAAAGCATTTTGGTTCTGTTTCTTAATATACTTTGTGTTTGAGGAGGAGGAAGCCTGTATTTTCTGGGTTCTCTGTTTTAGGAACAATTTCTTTAGCTGTGCTGAATTGTAATAATGACTCCGCTCATCAATTTATTTCTTCTTATTTATAGCATATGCCAATTTCTCACTGAGAAAATGATTGTATGATTGCTTTGTCTTAATGTTTATTGATTGCATAGTGCCACTACCATTAATGAAGAAAGCTGGATGCAAGGCTAACTGAACCTGGTGAATATATTCCCACTGGCTCCAGTAAGATTTGAATTATGCCTAGAGTAGAAACAGGCTTTATTGAGTTCTCCTCAAGCTTCTCCTAAGGGGAGGAGGACACCTTTTGTGCTTCTTATCTAGGTTACTTTAGAAGTAGAGTTAGGAGCAAAACAGGAAGGCAGGGACCCAGGAATTAATTTTATGAGGGATTTTGCACTTCATCCCTTCATGTTTTAGGATACTGTTTAATGCTATTGTACGTCTCACTAACTTGGTCTGACAAAATAAGCACAAGACAATATTGGGAGCTAAGGGGTTGCCTACATTTAAAGGTTTCTCCTACTGTGTTTTTCCCCAGCAGAAGAGGCAGTCTCACATGACAGTACTACTGTGTTTTGTCAGCCCAAGAGGAGACATTAAGGTATTTTTCTGTATAGCTTCAGGCTGGTTCAGTGATTTGTGCTGCTGCAAAGAGAAGCACAGAGTACAGTCTCCATTACATTGCACTAACTCTACTCAGACAGCCTCGTATAATCAATCTAGTTAAATACCTTTCTTTGTAAATGCCTGGATGTTGAGGGCACAGGTGAAAATCATCAGTGCTCCAAAGGTATTGGGTTTTTATACACATTATTCAGACTTAATTTATATATGGTCATTGTTATCTATATTATGTGGCAGACTCAAGAGCCTGCTGTCTTACTTTCAATATTTACCCTGATTTAAAAAAAAAAAAAATATTTTTAACCTCAACTTTGGGCAAGAAGGCTTGAAATGAAAAAAAAAAAAAAATTTACAAATAATAAAATAGCTGTCATTAAATAACATATTTTACAACTTTAATGAATTCAAAAATTGTTAAAGTTCATGTTTCTCTCATTGTTGGTGCTATTAAATGCATATTAGCATGGTCATTTTTGTTTAATGGAAACAAATAACAGTTAATCTTATTGGGAGGTTAAGTGGGTTTACTCTGTAAAGGGCAAATCCCAGATGAATGTTTTCTTTTTTAAAGAATAGCTTTAGTCACTGACAGATGGTCTCTGTCTGAGTCTCCCTGTAGACAGATACAGTTTCTTTTTACACGTTTATGAAAGTTGTAGATACAGATATTCAGTAATATGCTGTTGTGTAGGACAAAGAGCAAGTCTGGTGGATTGATAGGATTAGATTTCACAACAGTGACATATGGTTGGTTTACCAAAGTGGACAAAATTTGAAAGGAAAAAAAAGTATTTACAATTACAGCTACACACATAATGGAAGAATTTATATTTGGCCAATTGCCTCTTACAAAAGACAGTATGGTAACTCTTATTTAACTCTGCTTAGAGTTGGGTATATCATTATTAGGTCCTGATTGTGTGCATTTCTGGCTTTCAGATAAGTCTGCAAACAAATTGCCATGTAATCTTAAGTGCAGAAAAGCAGTAATGCCTTAATTTAGAATATTGATAATTTGATCCTTGGCCCTAACCAATCAGATATCATTATCACTTACATGTCTATTGCAGATTTGTTTTATAAATACAACTAAAAACCTCCATAAGCCTGCATTTTGCTTACCCTGTATGCTACATGTAAAGTTATAACATCATTATAACCTTAATCAAATAACTATACAACATATTTAGTGGTAATTTGTCACAGTAAAATTATTCATAGGTGTCTTGAGTAAGTCTGGTTATATTTATGTGTTATGCCATACTATGTTTTTTGGCAATGGAGTTTGCTAGATTTCATAGATTTACTGTGTCTGCCTTTTTTTATGACTGACATAGCAATAACCAGATTGCAAGGATATTTATGTTGTTTGTGGCTTAGCAAGATAATTAAAGGATATAAATTAATCAAGTGCAATTAATTAGAAACTTTATGTTCACAGCAGTCCTTCTTTGCATGTATAATTTATATGTATTGATTTCCCAGCTTTCATTAGCCTATGAGATAACAGCAAAAATGCATTAGAGAAGAAAATGTACAATTAGCGTGAGAGTGAACCCTGGCATAATTGATAGATCAGCACATGTTTGGGGCAAATATAAAGCTTTGTTAACTGTCATAAGCAGTTAGAATTGATAAGTGGTATTTCACTACATATCTCTCAGCTGATTAATGGTGTTTTTAAAGAGTCCTCTTAATGGGAAGCTGATAGGTTGGTTGAATTTACATTTTAATCAGAGTATTTATGATGGAGGCAGCCATAAGAAATTTATTGGCACAGTGGTAAGGACCTTCCCTGAGGGATTTGGGGAAAGAGAAAGCATTTTAATATGGCTACTCACCTTCCCCTTCTTTGTGTGACCTGGTCAGCGCATAGGAAGGACAAGCCTTTTTGCTATCAGCTAATAGCTATTATTAGGGGAAATTTCAGTTTCTACTGTGTTAATTAGTAAGCTAAAATAAAGATATAAACCTACGGAATACTTGGAAATGTACTCAGGAAAGAGTGGCACTGTCATCAACAAAAACCTGTAACAACTACTTGTGGATCTTTACTGTGTGAGATGCTGTGGTTTAGTTATAGTTTTGTTTAAACAACACATTTCTTTTATACCTGTAGGCCCTTCTACTGTAGGAGAACTCTTGATCAAAACTCATCTCTGATTATCTGTTGGACAAAGATTTAGAGTTGACAGGTATGTTGGAATAGCCTCAGCCAAATTACAAGTGGGGTTTGTGATTCATTGTTCAGGTGTCCTTTGTTAGAACAGCTGTCTATATGTTGCTTAATAAAACCGTATTTGTTACTTGCAGATACTTGCTTGAAACTAGAAGCTTTCATATAAAAATGATTTTAAGTTGTACTTTCTATTTGAGATTTTCTGATTTATATATATACACATTCTGCTTTAATAAAAATATCTAGCTAATGCACATATTCTTATATTCCCAAGCTTCTGTCTAGCAAATAAGCAGTTTCTCTTACCTAGTTAAACTAGTTGTTCAAATGGAGGAGAGCTAGACTCAAAGTATCTTGCTTTATTGTTTTTATTGACATGTCTCAGAAGTTAATAGCCTCATGCATCACTTTCTGTCTCGATGAATTCTATTTGATTTTCTTTTGTATACCTATTCCACAAAACAAGCAATCACTGGGTTTATTGTGTACATAGTACCTTAAATAAAGTTTTTTAGTTTAGGTATTTCAGGGTTTTTTTTTCATTTTGTTTTACACTGCTAAATTAGAGTAGCTGATCAGTAAAAATAATTCACAGAGTATGAAATATTCGATATAAAAAAGGAAATTACATCTACCTATGAAAAGAAATTAAGGACCTCATGCTTAAAAATTGTAGGTTATTTTAGCCATATCAGATAAGAATCTTAGGCCATATATAGACACATTAGTTTTGTATTATAAATGTCTTAATTATTCAGAGTTCATTAGTTTCCTTTTTTCACAACTCAAAATAAATGAAAGTTGGATGAGTTTTGCTATTCAGTAGCAGCAGCTACGCAGCATCACCAAGTGACAGTTTTATAGACAGCATAGTAATGGCTTATTCCTTAGAAAGGGGACAAAGTGATTATTATATTACTTATTATTTTAATGCAGAAATGAGGGTTTCCTACATTTGTGATTTAGATAGGTTGCCACCTTAATGCAAAGTTGTCTTTTGTATTGTGTCCTTACTTGCTCAATTTGCATTTTGCCTGTTGCTTTACACAGTATCTTTCGTTGGATTTGTTGGCATTTTGAAAGTGAGAACTTTTGTTTCATCTGTCTGGTGGCCCCAGGGAAGAAGAGTATCAAGCACTGTCTGCAATTCAATTCCCTTTTTTATTTATAGCTACCAGAAATATAAAGCTGCAACAAGTATACTGTGATACAATTTGGAATTAATAACATTTCTGAATTAAAGTGGCTTGATTGTAATCCTGCAGATTTCTTTGTCCACAATCAGGAAAATGAATGATGGATATCTAAACAGTACTTGTGTGACCTATGCTTGGTCTCGCTGAACTAGAGGGATTTCTTCTACTGGAACAATCCTCTCGCCCTGACCTCTTTGCCAATTTCTCTGACACCTCCCATGCTTTTGTGCCCATTAGTGACTGGTACCAGTCTGAAATGGCAGGTGCTTAGATTTTGGTATAATGCCCTTTTTTTGCATTCTTACCACTTGCCAGTTGAGAGTCTGGGCAGATCCCCTGCCTTCCCTTGGTAGAGCAGGCCCTGCTGGAGCCACTCACAGTGGTCCAAGAAAGGCTGTCTCTGGAAAACCACGTACTGGAGACTCTTGTTTCCCTCATTTCCTCTTGTGCATATGGCTTTCCTGGACCAGTGTGTACCTTGAGTGTGTAATTGCATGCTTTACTGGCAACTTGCTTCCAAATGAACGAGGTCTATGTGTAAAAGTTACAATGGTAGCTAACCTGAAGGTAACAATATCTATCTGAGTTTTTCTATATATCATTTTAAACTGGGTGAAATAGAAAAAAACCCCCTACCTTTGATATTTTAACGGGAATAAAAGTTTCCTTGATTTTCAGTTTACTTGGAAGGTCAGATGTAATACAGGTGTTTGTTGCATAGCAGGTGTGTTGGATAGATACATAATGATGTAATTTTCTTTGCTATGATATACTTCATGTCACCTTGAGAATAAAAATGAAAAGAACATTCTAAGATTTTTGTGCCAAACTGAGATGGCATCTTTTGAAAAGGTTTGACTGGATAGTTTTCCAGTTAGAGATGTATCTGTTTTATCTAAAATGTTAGACAGGTAAACTATGAGTAGACAACTCGAGATTATCTGTTTACAGATGCCACGTTGTTAGTAGGTTTAATAAGCAAAGATAGGGATAATAGCTTTATCTGAGCAAAATACAGAAAATATCTATTAGTCCCACTAAGTTGTTGAACATGTAATTTAGCATTTTTTACCTGAAAGATCAGGCACTTTTATTTTATAATGATTCAGGTTCTCTCTGGTTTAATGCCCAGAACTCTCTGGGAGTGAAATGTGACAGTATTCCAATAGAAAAGATGAAGTGGCAGCAGTGTGATAAGGATGTGGTATGTAGGATGTTGATGTGAATGTATTAAATTAGTTTATATGCACCAGGAGAAGAGCTACTTGAGGAAGGTTACTGCCTACTAACCACTATAAATTCTCCAGTGAATGGGAGCATGCCCAGGATTTTACATGTGATTTTTTTGTTGTAGGATTCCCATCACTGGCTGACTTAAGTGCAGCTTCATTCAGATCCTTATACTGTAAAAGCAGTTTGAGGGTGCTGCACTAAGCAATTCATGACATTTCAAACAGTACCTAAAGAAATCTCTATTTGAATGTGATGGCCATACTATGGATGCTGGTTGTTTTCTTTGCACAGATCAAAATTAGCTAAAATCTGTCTCCTATGCAGTAAATATCCTTTCTGAGAGGCAGGACATTGTATTGAAAGTTCTATGGGAATTTTAGTGTAGCATATGCTTCTGCTGTGCCCTCTGCAAATAAACAGATTTTGTACGGAATTAACAGTACAGTTTAATAGATTACATAGATGTCAGCTTCCTCAGTTTTTATCTAAAAGTCTCTGTACTTTGTTTTAGAAAAATAATGAAAGTGTTTTTCTGATCAAGCTGCTTCCTGCAACTTTTATTTTTATGTTAGCTGGTTTAAATTCACAGGTTAATGGGAGTAATGAGGCTAGAACAACTCAATTTCTCAGGAAAACTGGCCATTTATTCTGAAAGAAAGAGAGATACTCCATTATAAATACCTAATGTTTTTATAATATAGGATATGGTGACAAAACAGTCTAGTTGGTCTGACTGATTGATGGAGCCAAACTTTCTGAGCTTCTGGAAGAGAAAGAGAAACAAAAAAACCCAAACCAAACATGCAAAAAAGTATGTACTTACATATAATGGAAAGGGATGTGGAATTTCAGGAAAACAGAAAAATTAGGATGTACACTTGAAAAAAAAAAATCATAAATGCAGCTAGCTTTTTGTAAACTATCCTCTTCTAGTGCTGGTTAATTCTGTAGATCTTGGTGAGAGTTGTGGCAAGTGGGCTCATGCTTTTATTTCTTCATCCTAAGCCATCGCTTTATTACCACTTGACCATCTTCTCTACACGTGAGGACAATCAAACATTTTGTTTGAAAATTAGAAAATGAAATACAAAGCTTTTCTATTCTTCAGTTTGGATGTGTGGCAATAAAATGCATTGTCATGAGGCAAAAATAACATTTTCCATATATATATATCTTAGGTTTGTCTGTTTGTGGTTAGTTCTAGCTCACAATGGAAAGTAAGAAGTGAACAGTGCTCATTAAAAATACTTAAGTGTGAACTTAATCCCATTAGGTTAGTTCTGTAATTCACCAGGGTGCCTGTGTGTGCTTCAGTATGTGATTATTACTTGAATGTGTGGGAGGAGGTTATGAAACTTTTGGCTTCAATGAGTATTGCAACATTGGAGTTCAAGGATTGAATGCTTTATATAAAGTAGTAATTTTTTAAAAAGTATTATCAAATATTCTGTAATTTAAGACTGTGTCTTGCAGCCTTTAATGTGCATATAGTTAAGTTTTAATTTTTTATAGACTATGTTGAACATGACTGCAAGAGAAGAGAATATCAGTATCTGTGCAGATGGTGAACTCATATTTTCAATAAATATCTGCAAAATGCTTAGTTAGCCTTATAATATGTGGTAATTACATCTAAATTTCTTTTTTGCTATGGTCATTCCTCTTTAATAAGAAGGGAATTTTTATTTAGCAACTGCTTTGTCTGACTTCCTTTATTATGTTTCCATCTATTTTTGTTCCTGGATTGCACCTGCTCAGTAGTTATCTAATCTTTCTTAGAAGTTTACACTCTCAAGTAAAAGCTTTGAAGTTTACACTGATTAGTGTTTTATGGCATAGGAGATATGTTAGTTCCTTCTTTTTACAGTGTTAAAGCTATTATGCACCTGGTAAAAAGATAGACATTAAAGTGCAGATGACAAACCTTTAAAATATTTAGTAGATTAAAGTACTGAATTACTCCCTACTTCTTGTTCAAGGCCCGTCATTTTATAAAAAAATTCTACCAGTTAAGGTTTTGAAGACAAGGGCCTTTCATGTGTGGTTGTACACTGGCAGACATCGGACATTTTGCAAAAAGGTGGTAGATAGTTATAGAAACCCACTTTTTGACTAGAACTGTATTGAAATATTGCTGATTCTAGTACTCTACAGCAGTATTGCCTCCTCTTGAATATGTACATAGTTATTCACCCATACACTCAGGGTTTTTTTGTTTGCAGAAGCACTGTATTTAACAAACATCCTTGGAAAGTGGATCTTGTGTAATTTTGAATATAAAAAGTCTGTGTAAGGGAGATGCTGTTTAAGCAGCTGTTTGTATGTCTATGGACTGAGAAAATACAGGCATATAGGTCACCTGAAAAAACCTGATTTTTCCTACTATTTAAAGTCATATATACATATATATTTATACAAGCAAATGTCTTACTAGTACAAAATCTGCGTATTTTTAAGCCACTGGGTGGTAAAAAGTGAAATAATCATATTTTTCTCCAAAGTATCCTAAAAGGAAAGAGGCTGGGGGAAGTGGTTCCTGTGGTGTGAAATGAAAAACCTTTTCAAGTCATGTGAATAAGAGATTTGCCCTAGCTATGGGAATTCTGAAATGGTTCTGATGCTCTCTTGAGTTTATTAGTGAAGATGCCCTTAAATTCAAATGCAATTTTGGTCTTCCTTAACAGAGTCTGAACTGAAGGCCATGAATTTGTGGCCTTGAAGCCCTTGATGCTGAGCTCATGGAGCCCAAGTGCACAGACACCTGTTGTCCTCGGTACTTTAGTTTTCTGTTTTTCACATAGGACTATAAGGAATGCTGCTGGTTTAGAACGCTTTGGGGTGTTATTATTAAATGTCATTTTGTATCTCAGTTCCATTTATCCTATCAGTAGTGGAGAGAATGTCTCACTGACTTCAGAGTTTAACTGATGTTGAGAATTAATTCCTCCAGATTCTACTATTTTAGGTAAGACTTTCTAGAAAAAAATCTCATAGGTAAACATTCTTAAGTAATGGGTTTTCTCTTGGGGTAGAACACCTTTCCCCAATTAGTGACAAAGAGGGAGAAAAACATGCTTTGAAAAAGAATGGACTGCAGAAACTTGGCTTAGAGTTTTGGGTTCGTTATGGTTTTGTTTGGGGTTGGTTTTTTTTAATATATAACAGATAATGTTGGCTGGAATCTGCAGTGAGGCTCATTTGGTGTGCTCAGAAAGACTGCAATTTGATCTAATCAGGGCTTGGCCTAAGAATGCAATAAATTGTCAATGCAGGACTTTTGCATTCATTTGCACTAATATAGAGTGTCTCATTTCTGAGAAGTAAATCACAGTGGCTTTAGTACTTTATTTTCCATCTTGTATGTAAGTAAACTGCAGGATCAACTGGGAGGTTGAATCAATCTGCTATTTATTACCTCGAAATGTGACACCCTATTTTAAGTGCCTTATTCCCCTATGATTTAGACAGAGTAGTGCATTACGTTCGAACGTAAGTATAGAAACTGGCTTTACTCTTAGTGGATTTTTCACTTTAGATGTGATGGATTTACATTTGTAAAAAACTTTCAGTGCATCGTTATGTTATTACATAAAATAGGATTTCAAACAAACTGAAATGGAGAGAACAAGGGAAGTAATTCCAGTTTTTCCTGTCGTCTAATAAGTGTTAGTAATTCTACAAGGTTTTTTCCTAGCACTATATTCAAATACTCGAATAATATGTTATTGATCAGTTGTTTAATTTCTTTTTTTTTTTTCTTTTTTTTTTTTTTTGTCTAGAACAGCTTAACATTTCTTAATAAATTATTTTCCAAGGAAACTGTGATTTCTTGCAGAGCATAGGGTATTTGAGGCTTTGGGTCTTGGTGGTTTTGTTTTGCTTTAGTTTTTTTGTTTTGGTTTTTTTCATGGGGTCATGGAATGAGAACTAAAACTTAACTGTTCTTCCAACATTATATTCTGGGGCCATAGACTACTGTGATCTCTAATAATGTTATGTCATTGAGTTTTTCATCATACTTTAAACTGAATTTTCATGTGTTTATGTAGCTTTTAAGGAATTAATTGGAAACATACAGGTAACTTATTACTTTAAAAACCTTCTAGATTTAGTTGAATAAAAAGACAGCATCCACAATACTGGTTGTCTGAATAATTTTGACTTCTTGGTCACATTGCCTATGACTTAGTTGGGATAAAAGTCTCTCTGGTTATTTTTGTACCTCTGCTCTGCTTTTTCTGCTAGAAAGTTTTATTTAACTCCCATCAAGTTGCTTACAAAATCAATGTTATAGTTTTGAAAATATTAAACTGATTAAATTAAGCGAAGATTTTCTCATGCAAATGAAAAAGTAGCCCATTTTCTGAAACTGAGCCTTTGGACCCCAAATCAGAAAAACACTTGAACATATACTTTTTTGTTTTAGCATGTTAATGTGAAGTTTTAGTGAAGTTTTGTTAAGTCACAGTGGCTTTCTTTGCTATATACTACTTAAATGGAAAGTTTATAAAGGCACCTAATTCTTGTAGACTTTGTTAAAGTTCTTATGCTTGCAGTGGTTGCAGCCGTGATCTGTGACAGCCTCTGTGTTCTTGCAAGTAAATCTTACATTTGGAGTAGAGAATTTGATGTAAGGAGGAAATATACCCACACTACCAACTTCTCCCATGTATTTAGCACTCAAGAAATACCTGCTATATGGGAGTAGTGGCAAAGGGCTATTTTATTCCACAAATGAACAGAGCTGATAAAAGTTTTAGCATAGAAGTCAAATGAATAGACAAAATATATTCAGGCACACAAAATTGTAAAAATATCTTGAATCATTACTTGGTACTTGAAACAGTTTGCTTTGACCAGCTTTTTTCCCCTTCCTGTTTTATTACAGGCATACTGTATGCTCAATAGAAAAGAGAGGGGAAAGCATATGGCCTCCTGTCTGAACTTGTGTAATTAATCCTTCCAAATACTATTTCCTTGGAAAGTTATTTTTAATTTTATTACAGTCTGTTCTTGTATTCTCCCACACAATCACTTGGGCAACATTTGTATCGATGAAAACAACATAAAGTAGCTCTTAACTAAAAGGAGACTGCTGTTTTACACAACATGTAAATGATTAAGTGATAGATTTTTATTACTGTTTGTGTGTAGAGTGCACTACAGCATTTGAGCATTAACTCTCCCCCCATCCTACCCCAAATCGGTGCAGTCCTACAGGGTGTGTTTAAGACTTTTTTTTGCTGTTAAAAATCATATGGCTTATTTTTTAGAAAGCTTTTTAAAGCACCAGTTATTCCCTTAGAGATAAATTGATATTTCTGTGTATATTCTATGGATTCTTGTAGTAATGCAAAATAAAATTCTACACTGTGGAATTGCAAAAAGAAGCTAAAGATGGTAGCTATAAGTGATGAAAAAATACTGACAAATAAAAGATGATCAGGTTGGTCCTATCCCAGTCAGTATCTTGTATAAGATTGGAAGAAAAAAGTCTGTCCATTCCTAAAACCTCCTTTGTTATTTGCCAACATAGAGAATTACAGATGTGTGCACTGAGCATGGCTGCTGGCTGCTGCAACCCTGTAAGACAACATGGGGAAGGAACATTGCAAGTGAAAGTATATGATGATGGAGAGCAGTAAGGATTATATTTCTGAATGCCTTAAAATATTTTCCAGAATGCCATGCAAAGCAACTGAGTTGAATTATATGATTATTTTTGTGTAACAGAACATATTAAGTAATCTAGATTACAGTCGACTGCACAGAATGGAAAGGTGACAAATGCTTTCCAGATATTTTTTAAGGTTGTCTTGAAATGTAGGTTGAGAAAAAAAAATCTTCCTCCAATTTAATCTTGAAATGAACTAGAGTTATTCTAACTTTCATGCTTTTGGATAGCTTATATTAAATCCACCCTTTTAAGATATTTCATGGAATGTTTCTTTTGTCTCTTCCCCTCTTCATCCATATCAATTTTTCATCAGATTTAGTAAGGGAGCTTTCTATAGCTATATTAGCCTGAATGCTGTTGATTTTAAAGGTTGTAATTGGGAGCATAATTTCAGATAAGAGTTCTACTGGCAAGAAATAAAACTGACTAGAAACAGTGGACATAAAATGTGGTTTTATTCAAATAAACTAAAGGATGAAAGCAATGTTTAACAGATATCTCTTAGCGACTTAATTCCTATTCAAGGATCACAGTAAGTTCACGTTTCCAGGAGTGTGATCAAGGTCTGCCTCTTAGGAATGTTCACTTGTTGGTTTTGTTCCTTGAAACTGAAATTGCTGAATTGTACCAGAGAGGACAACACAGGCTTGATTTATAGGCACAGTCCTCATTAATTCAGGTGGAGTATTAGGTCAGCAGCTCTGCAAAACCAGGATTGGGTAATGCCATGTCTGCAAATTCAGTTCTTGTTTTTCTTCAAAGATATGCTTTTCAATTCTGTCACGTATAAACATTGGGTTTAAATGGAGCACTTCTTTAAGTCTAAGTGAGGTCATGCTTCTGCTGAATAGCAGCACTTTTTCTTAGCCTATATATATGAATTATACTTGTGAAATAGAGATGTCTAAGTGTCAACTTTAAATTCGGGTGCTTAAATAATATTAGTTATCATGACTAGTTAATATATTTTTAAGTAAATTTAATTGAATTGTATAATAGTTTTAGGAAACTCTTATAACTGCTTTTGGTTATTTATAAAATATTCACACAAACCAGCAAAGAAATTTATGTTTGTTAGTTATGGAAAAATCATACTTTTAGCTTTAGTCTTGCCTCTTTTTTCAAAAGATTGTGTTATCCTTGCCAAAGTCTGTTACATCTCCGTTGCACTAGAAAACCTTACAGCATTTCAAAGCAGTATTTGATTTATTTAGGATACACAGACCATCGTCACTGAGGGCCTCAGTCTTTAACGCTGTTCATGTCAAAACAAGATGTCCTGCTCCATACTCTAACCAGGAGATATCAGGTTTGCTTCTGGAGTTGGCAGGCAATAGTAAGGCTTTGTTAATGTTCTAAACTGTCTAAAATGTTTTCATTTTAATTGTATTTTATTAACATTACTTTAAAATGGGATTCATTACAGCTCTAAGTGTTGTAGATTTATGATAAATTTGATTGTCAAACAGCAAGCTAGAGCTTAATGCCCCAAGTGAGGTGATCAGAAGGGCATGGTGCAGAAATGAACAGGACCTTATGAGTTATCAAATACTGGATGCCTTAGCCAAATGAAGCTTTGTTATTTCTCTGCACTATTAAAAATAAGTGAGAGTCTCAAACTTTTAGAGAACGTGAAGTGTAACTGAGGAATTCATTACTGTGGTGCAGTTGTGGGTGATCAAAATCTCAAAAGTCAGATGGATAAATCTGCAGAGAAAAAAAGCACTCCCTTATCAAGGAGCGGTGATGGAATTAATTTGATTTTGAAGGTTAATGGAGATTGAAAAATGTATCATTTTATGCTTTCCCAGGGACAACCCTGTTTCCTGCTAGTTACTGTTGCAGAAAGGATCGATCACTTGGTGGGGGGTACAGTTTCTATGTAGTAGTTGATTTGTTCGAATGGAAACACAAATAAAACCTGCATTCTCTAGCTCATTTAGGATCAGGGCTTTTGAGTTACTTTTGTTTCACTAAAAGCCAAGCAGGTATGTAGAGAAAACTGGGAAAGTGTTTCTCAGCATAAGCGTTCCCTCGGTGTTTGAACTGCAGATGGGTAAATATTCTTCAGCTCTGAGGCGTGACCTCAAAACTGTAGTTTAATAACTAGCTGTAGCTTCAGTAGATTCTGTCACAGTGATCTCTCTGCTCTATGTCACAGAAGCAAGTGTAGGGTTTCCTTAGTCTCTGTCCTTCAGGGTATCTTTGTCATTGCTCTCCATGACACTTCTGTTTCTCAATTTTTTTTTCTTTTCTCCTATGTTTGGATTCAGTTTAACTTGCACCTAATTTTCACACTGAAAGAATAAGAGTACTTTTCATACATTGGTTACCTTTTTGACATGCAATTTGCTACAGAAATTATATCAAGGGAAATAGGTCTTTAGATTCTAAAGACACACTAAGAAACTCTGTGCCCCATTCCTAATGTTCACCAGGATTTTGTCCAACTGAGGAGTAGAAAGAGGCACTGCATAACTTTTCATACATTCATGTTTTACTTGTGCTCTCACAAATTTAATCTGCCTGCAAAATAGATGATGAATCTGGCTCTAGTTACAAGCAGTGGGAGGCTTTACCTTTAGCAGGTGAGTCATTACAACATAACAATCCATTTTAATGCTGTTATGCAAACCCTTTTTTGCTGTTTTCTTATGATATATGGTTTGTGCAGAATTTATGAAGGTGGGAATTAAGCTGGGGGTGCCTGTGAATCAGGTTTATATTTAAAAGTATGCAGATTTACTGGAGTAGTAGTGTAATTGAGCACTCCCACCTCTAAGATCTTAATTTATAGGTAGATGTTCTCTCACTCTTTAATACTTCTGTCTCACTTCTTCCTGCTAGTAAACTGTGTTTTTTGTGTTATAAACTAGCAGGAGTTAAACACGGAGTTCACCTGACTCTTGCAAACAGAAACAATGTTGCAGGATGACACTTCTTTACCCCTCTTAATATTGATTCTTTAATATGCTTAGGTTAAAGTGAACTGATTATAGGAAGCTGTGGGTGTTCATTGGTGAGATATTTTAGTAGTAAAACAGATTCAGGGTCTGGTAAGATAACAACCTTACAGGAGATAAGACATAAGTATATATTCAATGCAAAAATGTAATCCTGATTAAAGCTTTCTGGAGACAAAGTACTGAGAGCTTGTGTGAGGCAGTTGTTGTTTTGCTTTTAAAATACTTCCTCAGCCCACCTAGAACTGTTTGTGTTCTCCTGTATTGGAAGACTGCTGTCTGTAAATTCTGGGTTGTACTATGCCAGCTCAAGGTGAGCTGCACGATGTAGAAACTTGCTGCTCAGGAGATAGTGCTCAACTGCTTCAATAAAAATGACCATCATTGTTTGAAAGCACAATATATTTCTTAATTTATTCTAAAATGGGTAGTTATAACTTGTAGCTCTAGTCTTCAGTGCAGTTGGAAGATTTGCATCGTGAAGTAAAATATTCCAGTTAAAGTAAGATTTGCTCATAAATGATTAATTTGGCAGCTATTAAATCACATTCTGACTCTCACCTGCCATAAGGAGTTTATCAGAGTGCTTTAATGGCATGGCAAACAGCTGGCTGTCTATTAGCCCTTTAAAGCTGGAAAGCCACTGGCCAGTTTACTATGTTAGATTTTTTCTTTACAGGGAGTTATTTTACAAGCTGGATGGTGTTGGAAGGCATTTTGTTTTTAGTTTATGAATACTTTATTTCTGTGGTAAAGAAAGCATAAATGAGGTTTGCATGCCAGGAAAAGTTTAATTACCACATCACTAGATGAAGTGGCAGTTAGATGGCCAAAGGACACTTCAGAATTAATATGCCATTTGCTCTTGCTGTAAACAAAATCCAAATCTGCTTCAAAGCTAAAGAATGAGCTTTTCACCTGGGAGTTCAGCATAGAATGGGAAGATGGCTCTGAAGCCATCAGATGTGAATTCCCTCATGAATTCCCTCAGACTGTGCTTTGCCCCTCCCTTAGTGTGGAGCATGTGCCGCATAGTCATGTCTACACTATCAGTGTGTTGGTTGGGTGGGGGTCTTTGACGTGTCTGAATACAAAGAATGCCAGCAGCAGTTTTGAGAAGGGTGTGAAGCATGTGCTCTGGTGTCTGTATGCAGATTGTCCTGTGATAAGACAACACAACCTGTCCCACTGAAATGAAGAGGAAAGTAAATGTCCTAAAAAGGAGTTAGTAGCTGGTGTAGGAGTTGTTCCTTGTCTGGATTAAAGACAGGAGCACATAATCTAAAGGTTGATTCTGATTAGTACAAGGGTTGATTATATGGTTAAATACAGCAAATATGTAGAGTATTTCATAAGACTTCAGCTCTTGCTTGGCTATTAGCTCAATGTTTTTTCTCTTTGTTAATAATGTCTGTTTTCATTATGGGATTGCCAGAAAATTTGTGGGTATGTGTGCCACCAAGGCAGCCCCCAGAGCCCTGAGACTGTAGCTGTACTGCTTGTAGTTTTGTAAGTGTTTAAGAAATGGGGTTTACCTCAGTGCAGTTTGCAGGTAACTTGTGTTGGTCTGCAATTCAGAATATACTATAAATAAGAGATGTAATTTATATATTAATTTAATTCCTCAGATAGTATCTGTGCATGTGATTTGCACTGTTGGTTCCTTGGCCCCAAGCAGTCCCTACATAAATTCCTGGAGCTGTGCAGGGATATGATGTACTCTACCTGCAGGGATCTAGGTTAAACAGTAGATTCCAAACAGACCGAACAAAACAGGTGCCTGACACAGTTGAAATAGTTCATAGATAATGCAGATTTTCAAGTGTTAGAGAAATACAGACATTTATATTTGCATTCCTTAGACTACTCTTCAATGCTACCCTGAACTGAAAGTTTCTCAAAGCAACAGAAGTTCTGTGTATGACGAAGCCTTAAATTTTCTTCCTTGATGAAATTCTTTTATATCAGAATTAATTCCTGTTTCTTTCTGTCCCTGTGTATTGATACAGTGCTTCATTCCATTCCAGATTATTTAGACTTTTTTTTTTTTGTGCTCAGATAAATTGTGGGATTTTTTTTATCTCTTTGCCTTTTGAGTTCACTCATTTACTCTTTGTTATATTCTTGAGGGGAACATGATCTGAGTTCTGTAACACCGTTTATCTAAGCATGCAGCCTAAACGCCATACCTGCATGCCAAGGATGTGGCTTTTAATTATATCCTGGGTATAAATAGCATGAATACAGTAAACAATTTGAGATAGATTATGAGATACTATCTTTTCAATCATGATCCTTGCCAGATGTAATCCTCAGATAAGATTCGCGCTTCCGTGACTGCACCACTGATAAGATAATAAGGCGAATTACACTCGAAGGGCCTCCCAATGTCACTTAAATCAGTCATTTGTTTTTAGCATAAGCTCTGTGGAAACAGAAGCAGAAGGACTCTTACATAACACTCATTGCTAAACATGGTATTTAGTTATACATGAGACACACTCAGGGAAAATCTCAGGTGACAAAGGAAGATGCTTCAGAGCATTAATCCCAATATAGTAACTTGCCATATACTGACAAATATATCCAAGCTTAAGTAATTAAATCTTTTTTTGAAGACACACTATGATAAGGAGTAAGTGTCCTGAGCAGATTAAATTTCTTTTTCCTCTCTCATTCTGCAGTTCAGCAGCGGTCATTCTGAAGCCAGTCTCTCCTTTCCCTCTTCTACTGTTTTTTTTTTTTTTTTTCTTTTAAAACCTCTGGGGTTTGCTCAAACACTTATAGCAGCCTGAGTATAAAAAAAATAGATACTATGTTCTCTGGTCTCTTAAATGCGAATTTATCACCTCCCATTACTTGTATGCCACATTATCTTCATTATTTAATCCGTTATCTTGTTTTCCTTTTAGTATATCCAGCTTGTTCAGATTGATAGTCTAAATATACATTTATTTAAAACAATGGTGTCCTCTGCCTTATATCCAAAATCTTTAGTTAAAAGAAATTATCACTGAAATTGTTGGATGTCTCTGTCTTATCAGTGGAAAAACTGCATCAATATTTGCATTTAAAAGATTACTGAGACTAGTTTAACACCCAGGAACTTGTGTTTCATTCTATCTAATTCATTTTGGTTTACTCTTGAACAAGTCAAAAGATGGAGCCCAGATCAGTGTCAGTACAGCTCTGATGTGTTGTGTCTGTGTTAGTGCATTTATTACAGAACAGACTTTCTGTTGAGCTGAGCAGCCTCTGGAAAATTCTTGTTGTATTAACTGTGTGAGAAGGGGAGGGAGCTATGGGGCTGTGGGTTTTTTTCCCCCCTACTTCTCTGTAGTGGCATCTTCTGCCTAAAAAAGTAGTTGCTTCTATTTTTAAGAGGTGCTTAAGTGCAAACTTCTGTAACTGATCACACATTTGCATTTGTTTGACTTGCAGTTAAACAAATACTTGCTTTCTACAGTCTGCTTGAGGCAGGTGAAGGAATATAGAAAGGCAGCGATTCCGTACTGCTAAAGGAAATCTGATTTTTAACATAGTCATGGACATCTGTATGGTGAAATAGTCAAGAGCTAAGATGACATTCCTATTTTAAAGACTTGTGAAATGATTGCTGGAAGCATTGGTATTTAAATATTTGTAAATGTGCTCTTTTCTCAGTCTTTACAAATAAATGGGAAATGACAATGTTTTAGGAACAACATCCACCTAACCCACAAGCTGAAATGTAAGTTTAATGAAGAGCTGTAAATGGAGAACTGTTTTCCCTTTTCAGTGGTATAACATATCCTCCCAGTTGCACCTGCTTAAATTCTTTTCAAGGTGGGTACCAGGTGAAGAGGAGTACAGTCTAAACTGGGGGGGGAGGGACGGCATAGTGTTACAAAATGTGTGTAAGAGGCTTTTTATGAAGGTGCATAACTGGTTCATAAATTTTTCTGGCTCTTATTTTATTCCTGCAGATGAGTAAATGTTAAAATAGTTACGTGATACAAGTAACACAACGCTTTTTATTTCCAGCTGTTTGACTACATTAGCTCTAGACAAATCTAAATAAGGAAAAGCAGTTTTAATTTGTACATTCAAGGTCACACTTCTTTCAGACCTTGAATGTATGATGCTAACTAATATATTGTAAATGGCCATACCTAATAAAATGAATTAAATTTCTCTTCCACTTGTGTTGGGGGTTTTATGTCAAAATTGTAATTTTAGCTTGTAGTTTCTATAGCTTTCCCAGAACAAGACCAGCTTCTGGAGACTGTGGAGTCTTCCTCCCTGGAGATATCCAAAAGCAGGCTGGACTTGGTCCTGGACAGCCAGATCTGCCTGGTCCTGCTTGAGCCAGGGAAATTGAACCATACAACCTCCAGAGGACCCTTCCCAAGTCAGTCATTTTGTGGTTCTGTCATTTACCTTGAAAGTTAGTTAGATGGAGTCAGAGTATAGAACTATAAGCTGCTGTACACAGGTACACAGCTGTTTACAGGACAGATGTATTGTTTCTCTGCATGGGATGGAAGTTGTCTTTGGTGTCATAAAGAAGCAAATAAAAGGCAGTACTGCAGCAGATCCCCAACACAATTGAGTGCTCTGATACTATGTGGAGTTTCTCTTACTGAGAAGCTGGATAAAATATCACAGATCAAGACATTGATTTTCTTAAGGATGGAATTACATGATTAGAGCTGTTACAGGTAAGAGATAAAAAATGGACCCTGTTGAAGATCTCCACTGGATGCATGAGACTCTTTTTCTTCAGGTTTAATAGTATGGAACCCAGATCATCAAAAAAGAACTCGATCCAAACTAGAAGCAATGTATTGGTATGTTTAGGAGCAGGACATTAGACAGGCCCTCTCAAATCAAGACCACAGCAGCTCAAACAGTTCAGATACATCTAATGCTATTTTCAAATGCTTTTTTTTTTCCTTTCTCCCCCTAAATAAGATCTTGTGTCTCCTAACAATTTGCCATGCTATACTGAAACAACAGATTTAATCCAAAATAATAGCTAGCACAAATAAGTTCTCAACTTGAAGCAAGTACATTACTAGTGTGGAATAGAGAAATAAGGTGTCTAATTGAATTAATATGGGCATTGTGTCAATAATGGTGCCATTGTGATTAATGAAGATTAATTTCCTTCAGAATTAATGTTCTATGTAACAGACTCCTCTTTTGTCATAGATGAAAAATATCAATGATTTCAGATTTAGTAGAGTAATATGTAGTCTAAGTACTTAAAAGTGCAAATTACCATTTTTTATTTGTGTTTTTCTGCTTGGATTAGGTCGTAGCTTTAAGTGCCCTTCTGCATAGCCTGCTGTGGTTCTAGGCATGCAAGAGGGAATCAAGCTACTACTCAAATTATGCCATTGCAATTGAGGGAAATGACTGATGAAAGGGGAGGGATGTTGGCTTCATCTCTTCCTCTTTGTGAACACAAATGTATGCTCCTTGTCAAAAAACTCTGCTTGCTTTTGGGAAGGCAGCCAACAGTGAGTTTCTTTAGCAAAATGAGCTATTCTACCAATATGAGTGATTTCAAAGTGTATTAACAGTTAGGCTGAGGTGCTGGAAAAGGAGTGAGGAGACTGACATGTTCTGTGTAACACAAATTACAGGAAATGGACATGAGTTGATTGCATTGGTGTTCTATGAAGGTATTTGAGCAAATTTTCCTCTCAAATACATTTTTCTCAAGTAAAAAGTAGTAAATGTTTGTAAAAATAATTTTATAAGTATTTTCTTTTTTAATTTTAACATTGTAGTTTCTCATATAATCATATTGTAAGATTCCTTCTGTGAGTGCCTTATAAAGTTTTTGAGTCAATGATATTAACCATTAATTAAGAAAACCCAAAGGATTATTAATTAAGTAGAAAATACTAAACATTTATTGTATATATTTATAATCCCTTTTATAAACATTTTGAGATTTTTTTGAAGAGGCAGTCACTCTACCCAGTTTGATACTTAGGGGATACTTTTTGATTTATCTTTCATCACTATTAATAAGTGCAAAAGGAAGGTTATGTCTGATAAGGTGACCCACTTCCTATTCTTGCACAACAGTACTCTATAGAATCTCACAACAAAAATCAGTCAATGTAATGCTGAGTTTGACATGCTACATTAAAGAAATCATAAACATGTTAAGAAGCTTAAAGATTTAGAACCTGTATCTTGAAATCCTTGGTTTTCCATGTAAGATTTCTTAATGGAATATGAAGCTGCTATCTGCAGTTAATTAGATTTAGATTGTCTCTGATGAAGAGCTAGTAAAGAAAAACAACTTCAGTATCAGTTTAAATATCTTGGGTTTGCAAAAGGTGATAAAGCAGTACCTGTTCTTCCCACTAGTTTCAGGAAGCACAAGCAATTATCCTTATGTGTATCCTTATGTATCTTAATATTCTGCTTTAAGAATATTATTAAATCCGTTGATCCTCTTAGTGAATCAATAATCTGGATAATCATTTTAAATTTAATCTTTCATGTCATAAAGAGATGTCTAGGCTTTCCAGGTAATATCAGTGTACAAGTTTTTCCATGATAAACTGACACAAGATGAAAAGGGAGATTGATGTTGATCTTGTATAACGAAAGGATTATTTGGAAGAAAAAAAATTTACCTTGGAAAGTAAGTAGGACTTACAGCTGGGTATTTGTAGGATTCCTTTCTTTTCCCTTACCACTCTACATATCATTCAAAAAAGCCTTTGCAACTTAAAATAGAAAGAAAACAGCCAACAACAGTGAAACCCACGCTCTGCTATACACTACCACATGCAGTTTTAGTTATGGAGCTGAAATGAAAAACTAATTATCTTTTCCTAAATGCTGCCTTTTATTACATTATCTTCTAAAGGTGCATGTAGGATTTATTTTTTTATAATATTGGAATTCAATGGATGAAATTACTTCCACCTAAAATATTCTTTCTTTTTGTTTGTATCTTTAGCTAGAGGACTACCTGGAATTTGCCTCCTGTATCTTCTAGTCTATACATTGCCCAGTTTGAATAAATTCATTAATTAGAAATAATAATAAGAGATGGCATATTATTCATAGCAGTTTCTGTTGCAGTTCTATGACATTAGAAATTATAAATGTTTGAAAATTGCTGAAGGAAAAATCTAACAAGGATTAGAATATGATAAATTCTCTTGTCTCAGTTAATATAGTATATATTAGGCACACATACATGGATTAAATTGCTTTGTATGAATTCATGTCTCTGTGGTATTGGGAAACCTAGGCTTATTTTGCATTAACATGATTTTCTGAGGATTTTCTATAAGGATTCTGTGATGAAGGAACTATTTTATTTTTAGGACATCAGAAAATAATGTCCAACTTCTGCTGGGAAAGGCCTAAAGTAAGAAAAAAAAAAAAAAAGCAATATTGTGATAAAAGTATTGGGAACATTGTAAGTGACTAAAATTTATGCTGATAAATTCCTGGAAATAATATAGACTAGACCAGATTCAGACTGTGAGTCCAGTGCTCATGTGCTGCTCTCAAGTGTGAAGGAGCTGCATCAGCATGGAGGCAAACGCAGGTTAAAAAATAAGTGTTTACTCTCTCCAGAAGTCCTGGAGCACGGGGTGTACTTGCCTGTTTCGAGACAAGGCATAGGGGCACAGCCATTGGCACTGGGAAAGGCTCACTGAATTCAGTGAGATGGGAATTCAGTACACTCTTACTTGAGTTATAGTTTAGAAATACTTGGTTAGGAAGATCACCAATTAAAATCGTAAACAACTATAAAAACTTATAAAACCAGCAGTGAAAGCATCTTTGTTTTTGTATCTGTCCTTGAAGCACAGGTGTGGATGGAGAATCTTCTCTCCTGTGCTTCAGGACTTCTGTCCTACAACTGAATCTGAGTTGGATTGTTTTCTTTCAAGAACCAGTGCTGCTGGAAAAAAAAAGCTTTAATTTCAGGTTTCTCTTCTCATTTTGATCTCTGAGTATCTATCCCTCAGAAGATCAAATGCACAATGACTCTGGTGGCGTCCTTGAGGCATGGTGTCTATTTTTTTTTGCCAACCTCACTTTTGACTGTATGCTTCACAAGCTGTGCTTGTCTTTTTTAAAGTATGCCTTTTTTATTAAAAAGATAAAAAAGTTCAGATGAGATAGCAGTTATTTCATATGTAATTAGAGGAGGGATTAAATGCCTGTGCTTTTATCTTGAAAAAATTTGGCAGATAAATTTTGGTTTTTCAGTTCTGCAGATGCAATAAAATCCAGACCTCAGTTAAGAGTTCATGTTACCTTATGCAGAAAATATCTTTCCTTTTTTCTCTGATGAGTAAATTGGAAATGGATTTTGTTGTGTGAACCTTAGCATAAAATTTGCTTTATTTTTAATCCAAAGCCATGAAATATATTGGTCTTGTGGAAAATGTTATCCAAATTTTTTATAAAATATAATTTTTTTCTAATTAGATTGTAAATGAAATAGAGAACAATACCATGAAAATGTTTGGAATGGCTTGAAGAGAATGTTCATAGTTTCAGAATGGGGGAGGGAGGAAGAACAGAAGGAATGAAGAAGTGAAAGTGAAGTTACCACAAAAAAGGCAAAAGTCCTTTCTGTACTAATTGTGTTTCAGTATTGAGGAGATGGAATTTTGTGACTCTCTGTTGACTTCCACTATTAGGTGAAAGGGAGCCAGGGATTTTTTTTAATAGAGACTCTCCTGTAAAGAAAAAGGAAAACAATAGCTAGCTGTCACAACAAGCTGATATATACCTTTGATCAACCAAATGAATGTTGCAGGCATTTCTTATAGAAAGGAGATTGCTTATCGATCTATATCAAAATATGCATGCTAATCCCAGGCAGCAGAGAGTATTTTCAAGTGGAGTTAATAATCTGATTGCTGTCCTGTCTGGTGCAATTCACTGAACTCGAAGCTCTAATCAGTCTGGGGTCTTGCAGTCAAATGTATTTTGCTGCTTAAATTTGGATTTGTGACATTGATTGAAGAGTCCTTGTAAAGGTGTTGACAAATCAAATTGTTTGTTCCAGTAGTGTTTTGCTAGAGATCAAGTCTAAAGTAATAAGCAGTGAATTTGTTCATTACTAGTAGGGTGAAAGGAATGATAAAATTCACCTGCATCATTATCGCAGACACAGTATCAATAAAATATATGTTTTGAGTGAAGAAAATGTGCTAGTATTTGTGGCTGAATGTGACGAGTGATGAAAGATGAAATACAACATTGTAATTCAAGAGTTACTTAACAATGGCTTGGAGAAAAATAATATTTTTTAAAAACCCCATCTTTACAAATTAGGGAGAAGAAATAAGAAAAATGTGAATTTTAAAACAGTGTTTGGGATTTAAATTAGTTTATTGGATTAAAAAATGTTATTGAAAATATGCAGTTTACAATACAAGTATTATTCATGTACTGAAGCTGTGGCTATTTTCCATTATGTTAATTTTGGTTTAGTTAAAATAGTGAGGTATATACACTGAAATTTGGACAGAGTTCATTCAAAATGTAAGATTTTACATTATATGCCTTGAAAAAGGTTTTGTAGCAAAGGATAACAAACTTGTGCTTTTTGCTAAGTCTTTAGGCGGGACTCTCAAGCCATCTATCATTCAGTTAATTGATGTACTAATAATTGGGCTTTGTTATTTGATTAATTTCTTCAGCAGTTTCTGCAAGAAACAAATTTGCCTAAAATATTATTCCTGTGGCTCACATTTTCTTATAAAAACTGAAATTCACTTGAAAGGGAAACTTTTTAAATTTCACATCTCCCATGTGTATGAGACAGATACCAAGTTAGTTTGGTTACTTTGATTCTTATTTTTGAGTAATATGAATTAAGTTTACATGTGACTCTTATTTCCAAGTTGTTCTACGTGGATTATCAAACAGGTGAATCTAGTTCCTGAACTTTAGCATCAGAATCCATGAATATGAGAATAGCCTCATGTTTCTGTATTTCTCTCAACCCATTGCAAAACCTTACACATGGAAAGCGAGTTTGCATTTCCCTGCTTAGGTTGTGGCAAGAAGAATATTCAACCAAATATTTTTCTGGCAGTGGTAAAGCACTTTGCTTTCCCAAATACATCCTTTTTGTCATCTCTTGGAACTTTGAGAAGGATTTGAGATGTTTGGTCAAGTGACCTAACCTGGAGCTGCCCAAAAGCAGAGCTGAAGCGCTCACTGTGTTTGAATGGAGGGGTCTCTGGCTGCAGACCCAGGCGTGGGGCCCTCCCCTCTCCTGGACACATCCTGGGTGTCCCAGCCCTGCTGGGTGGGGGTCACTTGCATGCACGTCTGAGTTGGAGTCAGCTGTAGGTCTGGTGTAAGATGTGCAGCAGCCTTCCTTGAATTGTGTATCTCTTTCTAGTACAGCCTAGGTAATAGAATAGTAACACTTTAGTTCACTGAAACTAAATCCTTATAAAGTTTAGTGAAATGGTTAATTTTATCGGGTGTTATGGAGGGAAAAAGGTAGATTTTGCTAGGAAAAAAAAAGTGAAAATGTTTTACCTTTTTTTAGAAGGTTTTTTTAAAAAAGCTTTTTAAGGTTTTTTTTTTGACACTAAAATAAAACATCATAGAAATATTAAAATAAGTCACTACGACTTGCTTAAAAAGTCTGATGGGAGTTTATTTCATGCAATATCATCAATATAAAATATTTTCTTAATTCTTATTCTGAAAGAAATTTTGGAACTATTGTTCCAAAAAACACAGGTTTGGAGTGTTGAGATTTACCGATGTTCTACAATGGGGAAAAAACAAGTAGACTCATTATTTATACACTAAAATAAAAACTAACCTTTTGAGTGAGTAAAGGATTTGTGCTTTGAGATGCTGGAACCCAAGTTCAAGGTTTGCTTCTCCAGAGCAAAAGTCTCTGTTACAGCGTTGGATTGAAAAGACACTAAACACTGCTCATCTCTGACCAGCACCTTGGTGCATCAGTCTGATCAGACATGAACCTCTTTGGATAAACGTATTGCGAAAATATCTGCCAAATAGTTATGCTCTGACTAAACAAACAAACAAAGCCATGTTTCAGCTTATTTTAATTAAATTGTTCCATCCGCGTCTTTGTGAGCTGTCCAGTAGGCCATCGCTGACTTGAAATGATCAGTTTAAAAAAAATAGACTGGATTGAGAAATGGGTGTTCTTGGGAACCCTCATGGTTTCTGAGTAATCATAGGATTAATGAACTTGGAAGTGACCCCCAGGGTCTCTATTCTAACTTCCTGCTTGAAGGAATCACTACAGGATGAGGCCAGTTTACTCTGGGCTTTGTCCTGTGAGCCTTAAACTTCCAGCATGGAGACTGTACAACCCCTCTAGGCAGTGTCCTCATGGGAACAGTGTTTTCCTTGTATTCAGTCAGAATCAAGGCTATTTCAGTACTTATTCTTTCTCTTTTGTTCTTCCACCAGGTCTGCTGGCAAAGGTTTTGGAATCTCTGCAACCTCCAGTGTCAGACTTGGTATAAATTCCTGTTGGTGTCAGGTGGTTTATTTGCAGTTTAGAAGCAGACTGTGTCATCAGGGTGTAGCAAAGGGTTGGCAACAGGTGTGGGATATTTTTTAGGAGGGGGACGGACATGTATAACCAAACTCTCCAGGTGAGGGAAAGCCAGGGAAGCTGCTTGGCTGGGTTTATTGAAGAATGCTGGCACCTGGTTTTTTTGGCCCCCTTGCTGGGTCAGGAAGATTTGCCATCTCAACCCCAGAGGCTATCCAAATTCTCAAATGCCTCTTTTTTTCTCTGGCAAAGCTGTGTCCTTGGAATGAAATACTTTTTTTTTTTTTTTCTACTCCAAAACAAAAGATCATGACAGAAAATGTCATTCTGAATACAAAATACTGGAGGTAGCCATGGATTCTTTTTCTTGCATTTCCTAATCCTTCCTGAAATGGGCCTTTGAGTCCTTTTTATATTTGGGTTCTCCTCCTACTGTGTATTGATTTAAAAACTAACCAAATGTTATTAAATATTTTTTCCTTTTGGAATATGACTGTGTTCTCAGTTTGATAGACTGACCTTTTTCTTTTTTCCTCTTGTCATGCATGTAATTCATCCCATCAAACATATTTCTTCTGATGTTTTGCTTTTTTTTTCTGTTCCACCATTTAATTTCAGTGTCTAGGGCCCCCTTCTGTTTCAGAGAAAGGCAGTGAAATGCCTAAGACTGCAGTCTGAAAGCATTTTTTTTTTCTTTACAGCGGTAACTTATTTCCTTTGTAGTCAAAAAGTTTCTCTTTTCTTACGAGAAGGTCTCTTAGATTCAGTGACATGGATAATTTTGCTTTCTTTTTGTATCCTCAAGTAGTCCCTTACTCTCCCACCCACATACCCTTTGGGTTTTTTGTGGGAGTTCTGTGTCTGAGAACCATGCCACATCCCACACAATCCTTTATGAAAAAGAAAAAATGTAAACTACATAACCCTTCCAGAACATGTTTCGAAACCACAGCAGCCATCTGGTTTTCCAGAAGGCCTGCTGTTCTTTTCATGTTTAGAGGAATAGTTTGATAACAAACTTGTCTAATAAATATAGAGCTGAAAGACAACAAATAAGTGTTTGCCGTCTCCTGACATTTTTGATGTTTTCCTAATTTATAACATTAAAGACTGTTAAAACAGATGGGGTTTAATATATTCTCCTGTACAAACACATGGCTGAAGTTGTGTACAATATCAGCATGTTGGATTATGCATGCACTATCAGATTTCACTTCATCCATTTATTCTACAGGAACAATGTTTAACTACTAGCAAGTATTTTTTGGTAAAGGTAATCTGTTAACCCTCATAAACAAAATGTAGTATGCATTGTAGTAAACAAAAACGTAGTAGAGCATAATCATTCATCATCTGTGTAAACACTTTGTTTTATGATTGAATTAATGCAAGAAGATAACTTTGGTCAAGTTGCAAATATTTATTTGGCCATATTTTGTATTAACTGGATTGTAGGAACTTCTTAAACCAAACATTGCCTGATCTGATTAAATACTTAGCTGAAATTTGTCTTAAAATAAACAGTAGTATATCACCCTGAAAGCCCATATCCCTCCCTGGGGAGCAGGAATATGTTAAAGGAGTTGTCTAGTTGGCAAAACTAATTTGGTGCAGACTCCATACCTACCTTTGCACCTCACCATGCTTTTCCACTTTGACTCTTTGAATTCATAGTTTCCTTAACAGCTCACAAAGTGCTGAAACTCTTCTGAGGCTGCTGTCACAGGTAAAGGGAAAAAACCAGACGTTATGAAATCAGATTCAAACAAATACTCTATCCAGTTATTAATGTAACAGCACTCACCTGTATTTTTATGGAAAGTTCCACACATATAATACTGTAACTCATAATGTTGGAGAGTTACTAAGATATTTGATGGTTCTAAGCAAACTTTGAAATCAGCAGTGGAACATAAAAGAAGGTGTCTATGCCACCCTACTGCAATTCATGTTAAAACATGGAGAAGATGCCTTCCTAATATGAAAATATCAGTGTGTAGAGTCATACCATACTTACTTTATTTTTGCTTCGGGAAAAAAATTTAAGTCACTAAATCTTGACTTTACCCCATTATTTAGTTTTACTATGGCAGAACATTTTAAATGACTGCTACTTTCCAGAAGGTGATCTGTTAAGTTCTATAAATATGAGAGAAATTTTTCTGCTTGGGGATGAATGGGACAGAAAATACTGACTCTGATCCAGCAAGACACTGAAACCACCTGCTAAACTGCTCTTATATTTAGTGTTAATGAAGCACTGAAAAAGTTTGGGATGAGAGCAGTCAGCATCTATTGAAATCATCAGATCTGTGTAGTCTAAATCTAGTCTGATTTTTCAGAAAGATGTGTTCTGGATCAACTTTGTAAAAATTGAGACTATATAAAATCGTTGTTTTCAGCCTGATTTATTTTGCTTAAAAATGAGGTTTTCAAACAATTTGCTATCTTATTTTTGCTATCTTTTGTGTGTTAACAAAAAGGAATATGCAAATGAGCTACCACTTTGTTTTCTAGCAAAATCTATTTCTGTCCAAACACCTGACTTTATAATGCACTTCAGAGTTCGGTCTTGTAATTATAAGCTAGACCTGCATTTCTCTTTGACTTAACTGTTGGATTGTGTGAGGTTGTTTATACTTGCATTTTCTTTTATTCTAACTCTTTGTCCATCTAGATGTGCACTTACTGTACTTTACACTTCTGAAGTTTGGTTTAATTTACAGCAAGAAAATTTATCAATATATATAAATGTTGCCCTTCCTCCAATACCCTGAAAAATCTGTTCATACAGATATTATTTTGTTACTTAGACAATGAATAAAGAATGGTAAGTAGGAGTTTTGCCTGTATAGTCCAAAGGATCAGAGTTCACAGAAGTTCTGTTATTCCCTATCTCAGATTGGTTGAGTGAATTAACTTTGAATGCACCAAAATGCCTTTCAGAAGGAGCATACTGAGGGTTGTACTTGTAGCTTTGTTTTCTGAACTATTTTACTATTTAACTATTTAAAGCTTCTGTGGAAATCCTGATTTAAGGAAAGAACTTTTGTAAGTTTTACTAAATCTTAACTATAAAGCAATCCCAAAGGAGCTCCATTTTATGGGTATGTAGATGGCTTTTTTGGGACCAAAATTGCTTCAAGTTGGTTTTTCAGTCACACAGTTGGCATCTCTTGTTGTTCACCATGCCAGTCAGGGGTGTTTGACCATTTGGGATCAGCACTGATACAATCTCTGCCGCTGAGTTTTCTACTCTGGGAGCTTGGACAGGGTCTTTCCATCCGACACATTGAAGTGCTTAAGTATCTTGCTCAACTGTGGCTACAGCATAATGGACAGAGCTGAAGTCTGTGAAGTGAAAGGTGCCTAATTTTTGAAAGTAAACTTTGCCATAACAATTTATTCAAGATGTAGTTCATATTGGAAATTAATTTTGCTTGTGACATTGGTGCTCAGCTCAGTCATCTGATTATGCTTATGTGTGTTTTAAGATGATTTGTCACTTCTAAAAACTTGTCCCTCAGCCTGTAGCCATACAAAATTCCAGTCAGTATCAAAAAGAAGATTCTTAGGACTGCAGATTTTGTGATCTTAAGTAACTTTTTTTTTTCTCTTCTGAAAAACACAACAAACAAAAAAAATAAAAACAGCTAAAACCAAAAAATATGCACATATTTCAATCATACATTGGGATTAAAATGTCAAGCTCTGAAAGCTTGAGTTTTACATTTCCTCCTAACCTTAAAAGTAGCATTAACCTTTAAATGTTACATGATTGGATATCTATTTGAATTCATGTTTGGGAAGCTGAATTTATATTAAATTTCATATTCTGGATGTTTAGGAACAGGTAATGCTTTCTTTGGATTTCATTGTGATAGGAAAGGTTTTAATTTTCTTGTGTGGCTTTTTTTTCTCTTGTTTTGAATATTGTCAGCAGTGTAGCCCAATAGAGGATTAAAGTTATGCTGTGGTAGGAGTTTTGCTAGGTCTGTGTTTTACCACATTTATACTGAATGTAACTGTACCTTTTGTGTGCATGAAGGTCTGCTTTGTGTACTCTTTGCACCTTTTATTTCTTTGTCTGTGGCAAAGTATGTAATTATCAATCCATACATAGCAGAACGAATATATTAAATCCTAAGCAGTGTAGTTTTAAATTTAAAATATTCTGGAAGCTTTTATAGTTTGCTTTGAAAGAAAGTATGAATATTTTTCTCAAATCTTACTCTTTACTTTCTGTTGAGTCCAAAAATGTAACTGTTCTTAATTGTTGCATGCAGAACAACAAATCCATAAGCTATAAGCTGACTCAACTGGGGTTTACATTATAGACCACCAGCAAATGTAATTGTATGCTGTACACTTGATGAAAAGTACAATATATATCCTCTCAGTAAGGGTTCTTTATTATAAAAGGGCTAGGTATTGCTTGGGTATTAACTATACTGTACTAAAACCCATAAACACCTTTTTACACATAGAGTGCACACTTCAATGCAACAATCAAATGCTTTTCTATAAATTACAAACTTATGGAAAAAGAGGCCTTTGATTGCTTTCCAAGAATGCACCGAAACCTTAGAAGGACTTTATTTGATTCCAGGAGTTGAGTGCTGGTTCGTGTATATCAATATCAGATCTCTCATAATTATTAAAAAATATGCTTTTATTTTAATATTGGAATATGCATCACTTACGAGTGAAGTTTATCATACTATGAAAAATTTAAGTCTTTTAGGTAGTGCTCTACATATTTTAATATTGTTAATGCACAAATGGTAGATTTTTTTCTGTAAAAGTAATGTATCTACAAACACACAGCTAAAAGTAGTGTCAAATAAGGGGTGAAGGTTTGAGGGGAACTTTTCTCTGGTGATTACTTGAAGTCACTTCTGTGTTGAGCTTTGGGTGAAGTGTCAGACTTGCTTGCTACAAAGAATTACTGTGAAAAAAAGCCCATTTTGTTTTATGCCTGGAACAGGTGACGCCTAAATGCTAAGTGCGCATTTGGTTGAATGTTAGATGGGAACTGCCCGTGACATCAATCACTTAATTTCATTGTCAGGCTGAGAAAGCAGCAGTTGTTTTGTCTAAAGGTGGGACTGAGTTATGTGTGGCCTGACTGCACAGCAGATGGAATGTGGCTGCTTCTATGTATGAATAGTGTCGTGCAGCTATTAACATACATGCTACAGATGGCCATTTGTAACCAAGTACATAAAGCTGAGAACTGCAGCAAAGGGGGTGTAAGCCATGAAAGGCATGAATATTTTCATATTTTCAGTTTGCCTGCTTTGCACTACCCTGTATACGCTCTTGGTGTTTATATGAATGAATGAAGAAAAGGTGGCTAGCAAGGATGTGATTCTTTACAGGAATTCCGACTCATACCCAAATTCTAAAGCTAAACCAAAATAGCATAATTATTTCCTTAGAGGAGATGTAGAAATCTTTTGCATAGTAAAATATAAAGTATTTATTTATCCTTGAGAGCTCACATTTTTGAAAGAGCATCTGTTTTTCATTGAAGATACATTTTTCCCAAACTGTGCATCTGGGAAGTTTGAGTCACAAGAAAGTTAGCAACTTGCACAAAATGACAGCTTGCCTTAAATTAGGAGTCTTGATTTCATAGTCTGGTGGTTTGCTCTTAGTCCATCACATTGCTTGCGTCTGGCTTTGTAAAGCATGCAGTTGAGAAATAAATTATATATATTTTTGTCTCATATCCTTATTAATGGGTGCCATTGGCTAGAATAACTAGTGTGACTGGCTGATTTGTGTTTATGGAGGCCCACTGGCTTCCATGTACTTTTGGCTGGCTACAGGAAAACCTTCATGGTTTTTCAACAGCTTGATTTGGAGGATGAAAGAAACATCAGTTTTTCTGCCTTATCCTGAGGGAGTGCCTTGGATGATGTGGGATTTTTTTTTTCCCAGGATTTTTTGTGTTCTTGCTTTAGTGGGTCAATAGTGAGACAGGCTTTTGGGCTTATACAGCTGTATAACTACTTGTGAATGTGCAGGTTTCCAAATGGCATCAAGGTAACAATTAGCTTCTTATAAACACCTACAGGCAACCATTTTTAAGACCTAATTCCCCAGGAATACAGATTCTGTTGTCAGAAACAGAATCAAATGGTTTTTTATAATGACAATGATTTCGCTCCAAATTCTTTCATTATGTGTGCTGTGACTTCATTTTCAAAGAGCTGACCATGGTATTTATTTCAGTACACTAATCCATTCCTGTGAGAATTGGGTTTTTGAGGTTTTTGTAGCTTCAGCAGTTTTGCTAGGTAACTAAAACTTGTTTGGGTGTTTGTATAGATGCTTCTTTTGCAGAGAATTACAGTGGATTATGGTATGACTTGGGTCAAATAACTTCCTGTCTATCTCTTTCTTCACTGTCTTCTATAGTGAGATTCTAGACTCCTTCCAACATATTGAACTCATTCAAATTCAGCTCTTGACTGGAACTTGTAATTGTTTATTACAGGAACTCATCTAGAGCCAAAAATCTGTTCACAGGTCCGTGGACTTCTATGCAAAAACTTTCTTCCAAAGGCTGTGCTAATTAAGGAGTGAGCACCTCAATGTTCCTTTAGCACCTGAGGTAATTTGAAAGCTATGGATGTATGAACTATTTATGAAGAGGCAGCTGAGAAAAGCAAGTTTATTGAATATGGGGTTTACATTCATTACCCTGAAGGACAATAAAAGAAATGTGAAAATCCAAAAGAAAATTGAAAATTCCTGGTTGATAGGTAGGTGTCTAAAATAAGCCTTCATCATCCAGAAGATATATAAGAGAATGGGAAAAAATATATATTTAGTATCTCTCAAAAGTCTCAGTCTTTAAAATTGAAGCAGTGGTTTTTGCAAGCATAAATATATTTAGTCCTGTTTTTTTCTTATATAAATAAGTGTAATCATGAATACACATGATAGAGATTACAAAATTTTGTGTATCTGAATTTAGCTTTTTTATTTGTTTCTAATAAAGACAAAAATTTTTGCTCTTCACGAGCTACCATAAACATAATTTGATGCAGTCAAGACAAGGAGGAGCTTTCTGATTTTTTCAGTCTTATGCTACTGTAAATATTTAATCAAGTTTTAAACATTAAAGAAGCACTTGGGCTATCCTTGTATGGTTTTCCCAGTAGAGTTGTAGATCTTATTAAAATCATTTGTTATGTTGGTAGGGCGCTTTTAAATGAATCAGGCTTAATACCCTGGTTCTTCACCTCTGGAGGAATGGGTTCAAAGATCTAGCTCAGGTCACAAGGTAAATTAGCTGGGTAACCCTAGCAGAGCCCCTTGTGGATGGACAAACTGATCTCCACTATTCTTCCCTCAACCCCCCCCACAAAAAGGTAGTGTTTTCATCTTTACCCAGCATCTAAAAAGACTTTGGGTTTGCAAGTTACAGCCATGTTTTGTCATTAAACATAATTCTGCAACTGTATGTTCTGTATTAAGGATCCTGGCTTTATACAGGCTGTTTTCGAAGCATAAACACACTTGAAAGTTTCGGAAATTCCTGTAAATAGTTATCCCTGCTCTACTCATAACCTTATTTATTCACATAGAGTTCTGTCTCTATAGTGGACCACAAATCTGTTCACTAATCACATGCCAATAACTGTTGTGTTTAACAGAAGTTATTTGCTTTTCCTAGGAAGCATCCTTTTAGCTTTTCCGTTCTGCCACTGGTTTCTCACAGAGTGGTGATCCCAGACTTTATTAGGGAATTGTGATGTCGGCTTCAATGCAAACTTTATGCCAATAAACTATTTTGTTCTTTCTCTTTTCATACTTTTCCTCACAAGGATATCTAGATATTAGTTGAGAAGTTGTCTGACTCTCTTCTTACCAGTAGTGAAAAAATGAAGATTTGAAGTTTTTTCTTCTGTTATAATATTGACGAACAGTCAAAAGTACAATTCTCAGTTGGGAGCTTGATGGTAGATACAGACATTAGGGAAGACTCACATCAGCCAGCTGCACTGGGGAGCAAGTAAATGTTTCTTTTTTTGGTCCACTAAATAAAGCAATGGAACAGCTTCCGAAAATGATATTTTGAGATAAATATTAAGAATAATCCTGTTACTTTTGGTACTCTTATCCACAGTACCTACCTGTCATCCTGAAACTTAAAATTTTTGTCATAAGAAGGGGAACGTCTCTTTTCTTGTTTGCACAGTGCTAAGTGCTTGTGAGTTCTTGCTCAGAGATTCTGCTATATTATTTTTTATAAAGTTTTTATTAATTTAAATTTCTCTTTGTTCTAAAATGGCTGTAAAATAAGCTATAATAAATGTGAATTTGGATGGATTCTTGACCTCAGCACCTGGTCCTGGTCTCAGGGGAAAAATCATCTGGAGAAATTGTAGACATAAGTGTAAAATTGAACAAATAACAGAAAATTAAACTGGTAGTATATTCATTTGCAGTTTATTTCTAGATTTGTTTGAAGTTCTTAATTTTATTTTGTTGATATAAAGACTCCTTTTTAGTTTTCAACTGTGTAAGTCTTGAAAGAATGCAGAAGAAATAATTGGCTTCTATCTTTTCAGTACTGTAAACCACAACAAGGTCTAATAATATTCACAGCTAATAAATAATGCAAGACTGGCAGGCTGTACAACCCTGTTTAACAGCAAAGACTTTAGGAAAGCACACAGAATCTTAAGTTCTTTCATTATTTTTGACATTGATTTGTCATTAAGAAAATATATTAGTTCAGGTTAAATTGATCTGAAACATCCATTAATATAGGTGATAGATTCCTTTTTTTGTTTCACTTCCTTGATATCTCAAATTAAGCAATGCAGAAAAAACTAATTGTACTGAATATTTTTCTCTGATAAATTTTGTTCTGAAAGTAGGACTGGAGATCTATGGTGACAGGTAGACGCAAGTCTGTATTAGGCTTGCTGCTAATAAGGTCGGGTATAGCTGACATCATCCATCTATAAAATGGATTAAACATTACTTACCAAAATGTACCAGAATATATTCACAATTACATCTAAAGAATTAATGACCCCACAGTGCACAGAGGTTCTTGGACGGAAGGGAATATTTTTTCTCACCCTTTTTGACATCCCACATAGATTTATTTTTTTTATACTGTTGCTTATCTATACAGTTCATGCCTGCTAAAACTACTTTGTGTACTCCACATGGTTGAGAGTCTTCAAATACTCTCATTTTAACAGTTGAAAGCAGTTTTGAAGTTCACTGTTTTCCCAGAGCAGATTTCTTTCTCCATCCTTTCACTGAACTCTGCTCTGCTCCTTACCTGCTTTACTCAAAAAACCAATTCAAAATATTATGCTGATCTGAGTTAAAAGACATATTTACCTCTTTCACAAGAGGATGCAAGCCTAACATTTTACATGTTTTGTTTTGTTCTTTACAAAATGTTTATTATAGGTCTTGGGTTTTTTTTTAAATTATTGTCAAAGCTGTACTAATTTACTTTTCTTCCCACAAGGAGTTGTGTCAAAGAAATGTCACAGAAAGATGATGCAGTAAATCATAGTGAGTCCTTTAAAATTAATGGCATTAGAGTATTATATACAACTCTGTCTATATGATCTCCAGCATGTCTGTATTTGAGGTATACATTCATAAAAAAGGATTCTTTGAAAAAACCCTTTTCAGAGTCTGCTTTTATGTGTAATTAACCTGTTTTGGGTGCAGTTCTTCAGTTAAAACCAGTTCTTTTTCACTCTACTGAGCTTATTTTAGAAGACTCTAAGAAACAGCCGTGAGGAAAAAAAGCACCATGCTTAAAAATAACTTCCCCTAAAATCTACCTCAGTAGATTTTACATCTATATGAATTGGACTGGGAGGGTGAAGTGCTATGCATGACATTCTGGAGCATATTTAAGTAAAATTAATAGGTCTTTGGAACCATGGAAGATAATATGCAATGTCAAAACTTGTAGATGTTTCATTGTAATTCTTTAACACTGGATGCAAAAAGCTATCAAACTTCATGGTTCATATTTCATGTTCGTATTTCAAAATTATCAAACATGGAGATGATCCAGGCATGCCTATTCAGGTTCCTCATCCTTTTCCCAGGTATGTAATGGAAGCAGGAACACTCAGGAAATTTTACTGGCACTCATCAGCTACAATTACAGTAAAACTGAAAGCATGGCATGCTATCCACTAATGCACACCAACATATCAAATTTGATTTTAGATAAATTTTGGTACCAGTAGGACTCTGTATGCATTACACATATGCTTAGAGTACCTCCCTGAACAAGTGGTTTTGATACTGCAAAGGTAGACAGGAAGTAACCTGTTACAGCAAGAGGAAAGAAGAAGTGGTCTGACAAAATAATGTATATGTTTAACTTCTTATGGCAAAAGTATGCGTAATGTGTTGAAGTTTTGTTGGTATACAAGGATGCAGACATTTCTTCAACGTTGACTACAAAGATGTTACTGTACTAATGGAGAATTATTTTTTTAAATTTTTGTTTTCATTTTTGTGAAAGTGGGAAAGTGACCATATATCCCAATTATTTTTCTAGATAATTTATAGAGGGTTTTTCTGCGTTGGAGAATGTTTTTCAAGATGCTAGGAAATGTCTGTAAAACCATCCATAGCACTGTAAAAGCTATGGAAAACATTTCCCAACATCAGCAAGCCTTCATAAAGAAGATTTTTCAAGTACACTTTTAAAATTAAATAATTAAAATGCATCTCTCCATTCTGTTACCATTTTATTTTAAATCAAAGAATGTCATATTGACACTTCATGATTTTTTTTTAATAATCTACCATTTATAATGACCATGTTTAATTGCTCTAATTTAAAAAGACGCTATCTGATTGCCTGCATGCATATAACAAAAAACGTTAATTGTCTTGTGCAAACCACTGAATAGATTTAGGAATTTTCAATAACAAAATTACATTAATAGCATATGCTATTAAAGATGATTGATGGCAAAATTGGAAGCATACTGGTTTTACACCACACAAAAGAGTATGGTGCTTTGAAGATGGTTCTGAGAGTGTCAACAACAGTACAAAGAAGAAAAACAGTGTAATACTGAAAGTCCCACTTGACTAAAAAAATGGGTTTGTTAGTGGTGTAGATCAAATTTTATTTTACTTGGAATGACAATATTTCTCTTCTTATTCTGAATATCTCTTGTGTATGCGATTACACATTTCAACCTATATTGTGCTTCAATCTGTTTAAATACCTGTTTATCTCACAGAAGAAGCAGCAGTTTAACTTATAGCCAGGTTTCAGAGACCAAAAAATCTCAACTCCATATTATTTCTCAGTTCTTTAATCTATCTTTTACAGCATTTCCTACTGTGAACATATAAGCAAACATGAGTTCCATTTTGCAATATTCTGAGCTTTGAACGCTCGTTTCTGTATTTAAAAGAAATTAAAACTAGAAAAAAAGAAAAGAATGCAGGGAAAGAGATGAAGATCACATTCATAAGTTAGTTTGAGAGTAGCTTCTGGTTTTATTGGTAGCATGATTGTAATGTGAAGTTCTCTAAAACTTTAAAGTTTTACAGCAGGCACATAATACATACATTACTTCTATAAGGATATTAATTTAAATTATATCTACCCTACTCCAGTTTTACATTGAACTTCTGATTTTTATTTTTTTGTCACCTTTTAAAATAGCAGGTATTTTTCCATGTCGAGATTTACAGTCCATGTTTTAAAGGGCATTTGATATTCATCAGTTTTCTAAACATTAGCATGTTTTCCTTTTATATTCATGGCTAAAGTAATTCTTGTACAAGGTTACAATATGTAAACAGTTATTTGCACTTTTTGTAAAATAGTTAGGATTAATAATTGGACTTGTACTGGTGGATACTTCCAGGAGCACACAGAGTTTCCCCTTTGTTTTTGTTTTGTTTATTGCATTATTTAGTTTCTTACATTCTTATTTAGATAAATGCTTGATTATAATATTTGTTTAAAAATCAAATATTTTACATGTAACAGTGCATAATATTAATGAACATGATACTTCTTTATCAGATTCAGCCTGCTGCTCTTCTCCATTTTAAGATTTTGCCCAGTCATGGGCAAAAAGAACAAATACTCGCACTTTGGACCCTGTGAGTTGGGTTCTTTGGGTTTTACTGCTTTATTTTTGCATCTTATAATGTACTAACACAATAATTTAATAAAAACTATTTGAGAGGGTTTGGTTGATATTGTGACATCACTCATTTTCCTCATAGTTCGTGCATCCTAAAGAGAATTTTCCATTTGTAGTAATTACTGCTAACAAATATTATTTTTGTTTTCTTCAGAAAATTCTTTTGTACTGCAAAAGGCTTATTGGTGATCTCAGAGATGCACACAGTCCTTTCAAATTACCTGTAGATTTGTAGCTATATTTTAATGCCTCATTAAAAGATTTAAAAATATTTTGAAATAGAAGATTTTTCTTTTTCTGGCAAGCAGGTGGAGGGGTACTGCCTGCAGGACCCACTTTGTCAGCATGAAGCTAGTCTCATAAATTTTTATTGAAATGAGCTCATTAGTTTTAATTTTTACCGGCTCTTTAGTAATTCAGGGAATAGTTTTCCATTTTTGAAAAGCAACCAATCAATTACTTAAATATATGCATTATTAGATGTGTGAGCTGGCCTTTCCAAGGATGGTATTAAGCAAAAAGATATTGTTGACATTTAGAGTATTGGTTGGAGCATGGTTTCTGTGATTAATTAGGACCCAGAACATTTTTTGTCTCTGGCTGGTTGGCTGTCCCTTTCCCCACCCTGCAAGGTATAAACTTTATTTAGGCCATACTGAACATCTCTTGCCTATAATTAGCATTTCTCTGAATGTAACAGATTCAGTTACCAACTTCGAGGAAATAAACCTTGAGGTGGTGCAGTTCATTAAAAGTGTAACTTTTCTCATACCTGCTCAGTACACAGCATTTTTCAGTGATATGGTGAGAAAAGTACTTTTATAATAGTAACTCGCTGACAACATTTGAAGTGAAAATTGCCAGAGTTCTTGATTCTTTACACATTTCTGTGACTGATCATCATTTCCTTAGAATTCCAGAGACTCGTGTGAATCATGCCTACGGGGTACATATGTTAGACGTTAACGAGAAAATACTTCCCAGAAATCAAATATAGGATTCTTAAAGCTTTTGAAGTGCACCTACAAGGTTGAACAATAAGATCCTTGTAGAACAGAATGAAGAATTAATTCGTTTGAGAACTAAAATGTCAGAATTACTTTAGTCATAAAAAAGTACTTATTATTTATCAAACAAAACAGCTGTTACTGAATAAGTGTAAATCTATTTTTGGTGATATGTACTATGGAAATGCTTAATCACTAATATACAGAACTAATGTCTGGTGACATGTTCTTTTGGTAATTTATGTGGATAGAGCTGTCATAACCTATTAAATGCACCTTGGATAATATATATATATTTATATATATATGTAACGCCTATCAATCAGAAGAATGGTAATATTAGGCATTCATTTAAGTGCATCAGTGAACGGTCTAATTTTATATGAGTGCATATAATTCCTATTGTATGTATCATTGCATTCCTCCCAGCCACAGGCAATCATATAAACTCAGTTATAAATATCTTTATGAATTTCTTTGTCATCATGTTCCAGTCTCCAATTAGTATTTCAGTGGTCTGTCCCATGTTCATATTTAGCATCATTTTTTTCTACACCAGGATTCAGTATAATGCATCCAGGCTTTTAAACTTTCAACCAGACCATTGAAATGAAAACAAACAAACAAAAAAATCCCCCAGTAAAAGATGCATTCGTATATGTATGTAAAATTAGATTTTATGATACTGACAATTTGTGTATTATGTTCGACTTTAAAGTAGGTCTGGTCCTTACCCAGGGCTATATTGCTGCCCTTAATCATGCTATGTTGGACTTTTTTCCACAAGTGAACTAATTAAAATCAATACACAAAAGAATTTACCTCATTAGTAAGAGTGGTGGAATAGGGCTCTGCCTTGTTATTCAAGCCTGGGTATTTAACAGACTCACGAGATCTGACTGTGTTGTGCTCCTGGTGCACTCCAAGCAGTGCTGGGAGAGACAGCAGGGCTGTATTGAGCTCATTTGTCACTACTTACAATAAAACAAGAAAATATGATGTTAAGGATATCACAGTCACTTTAAATGTACCTTTAAAATCACTTTAAAATGTTTCCTGACTCTTACAAAACTCAGAAATATACAGAACTATAAATTTCTTGTTTGAACAATCTTGCATAAGTTTTATGTATGCTTAAGAATGTATTAAGACAGACTGTCAAAGAGTAAGAGAATTTAAATATAGATGCAGTTGGAAACTTAAAGAAAACACCTGTAAGTTTGATGAAATTACACAGTTAAGGTTTTCAAAACTTGCCAGTCACTTTGGTTGTATTTTTATTTGCAAAAAGAGTTACATTAACCTGGATTTTGGAAAAATTATCAGCATGCAGTTAGAGTCTATTCAAAAAGTCACCAAGATTTGCTAAGTTGAAGGACTTAACTGAAATTTGAGGTCTGGAGTTTTTGAATTTAATTTTTTTTTTCATTTAGAAAAGGTGTCTACTGATTAGGACACACTCCAAAATTGTTGCTTTTTCCCTGTAATGTGAACAATTAGGGTATCAGTGCTCACAAGTGGTCTGGGGGAAGTCAAATCTTCAGATATACTGATTATATTTAACAGAAATTCTACAATACTACTGTCTTGGAATTTCGAAATTCCAGGGGAGAAAAGATAGATGGTTAATCTAAACTTCTCCTAACTTTCAATTTTTTCAGTGAATTGGGAACCAAGGAAGACATTGCAATGATTGCTTAAGCCACACAATCTTTCCAAATCTCATTTTTCCTGCATTATTTTTAAAATCTTCTACAATACTTGATATTTGCATAATTTTTAAAAATTTTTGTAAATGTGGTTATAGATATCTAGTTTACTGGATATGTCTGGGTTGTGATATACTGTTGCCTTTCACCTTGAGTAGTCCTTTTTCAGACAACCAACCCTTCACCAGTGAAAACATGCGATGGTTTTGTTACCCAGGTGAAGGACACAAGTGAAGTGGTTTAGTTCTCTGTCTCCAGCATTCGTGTTCTGAATGGATATAGAAGAGAAAGTTATTTGAATAGGTGCGTAATTGCCATGTGTTCTTCATGTTTAAACCAAAGCTCCAAAACCAGATTTGAATCACTTCAATTCATTGCCAACCTATTTTCTTAATGAATAAGTTCCATGATCTTTTCTTCTGGTTTTAATATTCTCAGGACGAGAAGCATCTGTAGCTTGCTTGCTACTATGAATTGTTAAACTTGGTTAGGTGTCACAGGAATAGTAATTGCTATTAAAAAGTTGGATCAAATTTTAAGGCCAGTGGTAATAGTTGGATTTTTTTTTCTGGCCATGCTTAGAAGACTTGAACTAAATTAAGAACAGCAATCCAATATTTCTGTTTCTGCAGAAAAGATAAAGTAACATTGGAATGGTCCAATTTTAATTTCTTATACAAAAAACATTAGTGCTTTATTGTTCTCAAGTACTATAGGATTATGTTACAAATCACGAAGTCATTCCTTTTCCTAAAATGTTTTGTGAAAATTCCTTCACCTGTATCCTTCACAACCTTCCCCACTCATCCCCCAGATTTCTGGTACAATTAAAATACTCTTTTCATGGATTTTCTTTTTCTTTTTTTTTTTTTTTTTTTTTTCTATTACAGATATTTAAGGAGAGTGTTAATAGTGTAAATGAGCTGATGCGGCTTAGATCAGTATCTCAAGTCACTGAAACTGTCATTTTATACACTTGTAATTTCTAATCTGAAGGACTCTGAATTTGATGGAGGAATTCAAAGGCTTTATTCATCTATTAAATTTGGAAGTTTAGTAGCAGACTGCTGGTGAATAATCTGTTCCCTACCAGTTATCATCCACTGCTATCGTAGCTTGTAGAATGCTCTAAAACTGCTCAGCTAGATATGACAGCTGAAGTGTTTATAAGAGAAACTTGCAACATAAATCATTTTAGAAGATAGAATTTCTATGAATGTCATAGTCCTTTGAAGAACATAAGTGAAGGCATAACATCAGGCGTTTGCAAGTGGGTGTTGCCTCATGTGAAATAAGGCTGACTTCTGTCTCAACGCTCCAAATCATGTGAAGGTCTGCACAGTGTGGAGGTGAATCTACATTATCTCAGTCTTTAAACCAGCTCAGATTTCCTTTCTTTCTTTTTTGGAGTGTTGAAAGGGGAAGATGGTTAGTGCACTTTAATCTCATTGTTTTGAGGAGAATAGGTATTTGTATGATATTGTTAAGCTGGTTTCTTCCCCTAATTAATTCAGGAGTCTGGAATGTGAGATAAATAGATGTTGGCTGAATGTATTAGAGGAAGTCAACAAGGTATAATGAACTTTTGTTAGGGCCTATCAGGAAGATAAGTTTTTCAAATAATAAAAAAATCTACTACTAGAAATCCTGTACAATGAGGTTAGGTGGTCTGCATTATGCAGGAGATCAAACCTTATGAAGATGTTTTCTTTCTTGGAAATGTGAGACTTTGTAAGTACGTAATGGAGGCAGTGACAGCTCCTCTGAGAGGTGTGACTGAACTTCTCATCCTATTTTACTGGAGCACTGATAAGTCTCAGTCTATCCCATTCTTTTGGATCTCAATATATTTAAACTGTTTCATGACTGTTCTTGTTTCTAGATTTCTACATGTGTCTGCAGGATGTAGTTGGGATTATGAGACAGCAGTTTAAAATCTGTTTTCAGTTTCAATAGCAGCTACTGTTTTCAAGGGACTTCTGAGAATACTCAGAATTATTGAGCTTATTTCAGCATTTCTGCATGTCAGCAGTTGTCTTGGATTGGGAGACACGATGCAAGGATAGGATTTTTTGCCTAACTTATATTTGAAATATGGCTGGTGTACTGCATGTGTATTCCCTCTTCATGGAAAATACTTCATATACATGGTGCCATACTGAATCACCCCGGGTTCAGCTATAAAAAAGCCCCACAAAACAAGCGATGCCTTTCCCACAGTGTCTTTCCTGAACACACACACACACACCCACCAAAAAAGAATGAAAAAGCTTTGAACATCTTTGTGACTGTAAAACTGTTGAACACCTTAGTGATTGTGGAAAAAATACCAGGAAGGAGCAGGCTCATTTCACACCTTCTTTAAGCAGATATATGGAAAAGTCATGAGAGATTTGTGGATATGATCACTGCTGTTTAAAACTGGGGTCATAGAGTATAAGAAGGAACTAAGTCTTTGGTATACTTATTTTTTGGCTCATAGGTACCTCTCATGCTAAGAAAAACAGTGCAACTGTTGGTGCTCTGATCAAAGCAGATTCAAAAACATAGGGAGCTACAAGAGACACATATGCTTAAATAGTCTGCAGAGTTGTTTAACTGAATAAATCCAACACAGTTTCATTACATTAAAGACCAGCTGTTAGGCACAGTCAGGATGCCAATATAAAATCAACATATGTAATCTTGGCCAAGTTGGGTTTTTTCCCCATCAAAAAGAATATTTGTGCCAAGAGCATATGCTGCAAAAGGACTAAAGCACAGTCCCATTACCACTGCAGGGTACATAATTACATAAATTTACCTAAATATGGAAAAATTGTAACAAATAGGGGAGACTTGGCAGATATTTTGGTTTCACATTTGGTATTTGGCATAACACAGTGTCCTGTTTAATTCCCATTGCTGCTACTTAGTGTTTCCTTTAATTGTGGAGCACATGGCAGCTCTTATTCTATTTAATTTTCTCATAGCAGCTCTCACATTTTGGCTACAACCACATTACATGAAAAAGCACATAAGTATAGATTATACTGTACTACAGCCTGAGGGTAGAGCATATAAAAATAGTAATTTCTCATGCATAAAAGCTTCTTGAATATAGAAGTTAAACACTATTTTAGAAAACAAGTACAAGACACAATGAATTTGTATACACGTATTGAAAAGTTTTAGTGTCCCAGAGTGGTAGAGGGAAGAAAGAAGGAAGAAGATCTATTCCAAACCTCAACTAACAGCTTTTGGTCTATTTGGCATCCTTTTGCATTTGCAGTCTGGGCACTAACACTTCTTTCCTTCTCTCTAACAAATCCCTTATTCCTGTTGCATACTACACATGGCTTCCGTGTTAAGGAAAATCCTAAAATGTCTAAGATTTTCAGTGGCCCTGGGGATAGGTTCAGGGATCTGGTATACATTTAAAGCAGAAAGTTAAATATGCAGGTCAGTACTATGTGAATTTAAAACATGCATTGTTACAAAGTGATGTTTTTTTTGATTGAAAGGACTACTCTGTAGATACATTTTGCATGTTGCATTAACCATGTTTTTATTTTTCTCCCAAAGTTCTCAGAGCTCTTATAAACATTGCATCTTAGTGTTTGATACACAAATGGTCTCATGTCAAGTGGTTACCTCATTTTATTTTTTTTCTTCTTCTGTCTCCGTACGTGTCTCTGGGCAATCTGAGTGTAAAGTTGTGCTGTAGTACTTATGGGGATGTAGCATGAGAGCCTTTATTCTCAGCTGTAGGGCTCTGGGAGTTCCATTTCCATGTTACCATTTTACTGATGTGCTCAGTAGCACAGATCTGATTTTAAAGTAATTTGGGAACAATTTCTTGCCATTTCAGTTGCATGGAAATGTTGTGAATGATCTTCCAGCTTGTATGGATGATGCTACAAGCCCCAAAGCAATTCAGTAATAAAGTTTGTTAACAACATTCAAAATAGGCTTCATTGCAACTTTGGGGGAATATATTCTTGTATTTTTAATTTTTGTTTTTTTTAAATTATAGTGCTAGATTAATGCACTCTTGCATTGCAATGTAACAGAAAGCCATAGAATAGAAAATGTTGCCATATATTTTAAATTGTGTTTGAACCAACCTGAGCATTTATAGGACAAAAAGTTGACAGACCTCTGCAATAGTTTTACATATTAGACTCTCTTTACTCACCCATGAGGAGGACTGCAAGAGGCTGTAGTGTTGTATAATTGCACTGCTCCTGAAATTAATGTCCAGTGGGTCCATCTTATACAATAACTAGAAAGAATTAATGTAAAATGAGGATAATTGAGTAATTATGACATCTGTTACTCCAGCACCTCTTAGAGGGAAATTAACTGAGTAAATCACAGGTTCAAAGATGTGTTAACAATTCCATAGCAAATACAGCTGAAATATGTGGTGGGGGAAGGGTAATGGGGATGAAATTGAGCTCTCAGATAATCATTTGGCATACAGGTAATTGAGCAGCTATCCAGTGGACTGATGAACACTTGTAAGGAATTTTATTTATTGCTATGTGTGATTTTTTTGTGGAATTTCTCTTCTTATGATGGCTATTCAGAATCTGCATTCTCAAATTAGTAAGGAGAATAGGGAAATAAAAGAATTATTTTTTAACTGCAAAATAATTCTCAAATGTCATGTCACAATACTGGTAAATGGAAAAATAATCTCAAGCATTTCATCCTAGAAATAGCTTTATAGAGTTGTATAAGCAATAGCTTTATAGAGTTGTATAAGCAATCACCTTAACTTTGAGGTGGTTTTTCAATGTGGCGTTCCTGTGTGTTAAAAAAATACCAGTCAAGTTCCATGTGTACTACAGCAGCTTAATCCATAGACAGCAAAAGATTATTTTACTACTTTGTTATTTTTCTCTAAGTAACTTGTAGTCATATTTATGGTTTTAGTTGGAGAATGTCTGCATACCTTTTCAGAGTGTAAGAGCGGTTATCAGAAATATGAAGGAATATGTAATCTATGAAAAAACAGTAAACCTCATTAAGAAAGGTTATTGCACCTATAGCTTCTTCTCTCAGTGCTCATTGATTAGAGATTAAACATTATCCTTTGTGCTATTCAGATTGGGATTTTTAATTAGGATGTCATTATTACACAGATATACTAAATGCTAAATTGATTTTTGAGACCTTTTGAAATAATGGCACTACTTCTGCAAAATGAAAATCATAATAGATTATTGACTTATACTTGGCTTTTGGTTCAAGGGCACATCTCCAATGTCAACATTTTCAATATTTTTAGTTTCATGCAAAGAGACACTCATAATTAGGCTTATATTAAAAGTTTGTGCCTATTGACTCATATTTTATTAATGACAATACTATAGCATTGATTGTCCTTGATTTATAATAGCAAGCAATGATGCCTGTTGCTGACGTGTAAACACAACATAAACTTTCAACTTGATTATTTTATTTAAGAATTTGTGTTCATGCAAGAAGTGTCATAAGAGCTATTGGCATTTTAAAGCAGATATTTCCTTCAGGTGGAAGTTGTTTTTAGATGAAGAAATTCTTTTTACTGTACAGAATGTATCAGGTGCTTGGGTTTTATAATGGATCCTTAAAGAAACGTTCAGGATAGACCTTCAGAATAGAAACAGCATTTCAAAGTAGGCAAATACTAATACTTTTGTGTATTACAGCCTATTTACTTAAATTTGGTCCAAATATAGTTAGAATTCTACTTTTGTGATCAGACCCATTCACCCTTTGTTTTTCCGTAGACTTTGTAATAAGGTCATCTGTCTTGCTAAAATCTTTTAAAATCTAGCATTCATGATAGCTTTTGTTTGTAGACAGACTTGATGTATGCTACTTGTCAAGCATTTACAAATCAAACTGAAGAGCTGGTGTTGACAAATTTGAATGTTAAGATTGGAAATTCTTAGAATGGGGACTGTATTTCCTAATAAGTTGTCGTGTCTGGTTGGTGCATTTTTTATTCAAAACAAGGAGAAAAGTTTCCCTATAGCCAAGGCTATCCAGTGTCTGTCTTGAAAAGGATAATTTTTCTGTGAGGGGGGACATGCCCATAAACTCCATAGCTATTCAAATCAGTCTGTATAATATCCAATGAGATGTCTTGTTGCCCTACTTGCTCTTCTTGAAAAGTGATCTGTGTTCTCTTAGAAAGAGACAGGCATGAGGGAACACGGTGATATCAGTTGCCTTTCTATGTAAAAGAGCCTTCTGCATATAAATTTTGCTGTTGCCACAGTCTTAAATCTTGCTTAGTTGGAATTCCATGCATATGGTCGACATCTCACCAATTCAAGAGCAGGAATATCATCCCTCCTACAACTGAGAAGAAAATGCAGTGCCTTGAAAATCTATAGAAATACTTTCCTTCAGATGATATAATTCATGTCTCCTGTTTGTTAGTATAAAAAAATCTTCCTGGACTGCTTCTCTGCTTCATATTTATAGTTTGATTCAATGATCTTAAAGGCCTTTTCTGACCTAACTAATCCTATGTTTCTATATATGTTGTGGTCTAAACCATAGGTTCAGATCTAGAGGCAGTTGAAGGTATATACAGCTGTGTTAATGTGAGAAACTACACATTGCTTCCTACTAATACAGAATCTGCATTCTGTATTCCTCATTTTAATTAGAGTGTACTAAAGTAAAATAGTCTAGAAAACACTGGGAAGTTGTCTTTTTATTAAACACTTAGCAAAAAGCATATTTTTTATTGGTAGTAATTTAATGTGTGATGTCTTTCTGATGATTCAAGTACCAACAAATGTAGGATGTGCATTTTAGAAGGATTTATGGTAACTTTAAATGTAGTGGCTAAATATTCTTGAATAAAGCCATTTAATTGTGGGATGAATTAAATTTGGTTTAGACACAGGACTTTTAGTAAAGTTGCCTATTTATTCTTTTACAACTCTCATCTCTCTGAGCAATTTCATCATTTATTCATCCTGAAACAATTACAAGAGCAGAAAACAGTTCTTTGCGAGTGTGTCAATGCACCTCCCTATTTGGTAATGGGAGTTGATGTGACTACAAGAAACAAAAATGGAAAAGATCCTAATATACAAATCACAGAATCACAAACTAAAGTGAGGGCAGTGTTTTCGGTTCTGTCTTTTAATCTCTACTTTTCTAGAACAAAATTGGCATGTTCATTGGTTGGCACAGCATAATCTGTGCAGCACCACTATGTCTAATCTTCAGAACAGATGACTAACAAGACTGGGACTATCCCACAGCAGGGAAATTTCTCTGAAATAAGAACTCATGAAGTCAATTCACTTGCTGGCAAAAAAATACCTATATTACCTTTCTTCAGATTAAACCAATTTCTTCAAGTTCATAACTGCAAGTAATTTGGAGGGGGGATTATTCTGTTTTTCCTAGTTCTCGAAGATGATTGCCTGAGAAATTTATGTACTTTCAAGCAGACAAATGTTCAAGCTTCTTGCTATCACCATTAATAATTTATTATTTTTTAAAAATATACAAGTGCACAAAATAAGTTTATCTCAATATAGATAGATATATCTATATAAGATACAGGTTTTTCTCAAAATAAGTATGTGCAGTCTGGTACTTTAATACAACTCTGAAAAATTAAGTAATGATTTTGTGCAGCATGTTCATAGCTTTTACTTTTTTATAATTTTGTCGTGCACATGAAATTACAGAATGGGAGAGCAGTGATACCACAGTTGGTGTATTTTTCTGCTTTGTATCTGGAGCCCTCAAGTGAAGATTAGACAGTTTTTTAGAAGGTTCTAAAGGAGGAACTTCTGTAGTTCTCTACTGGATGATACACACCTCTTGTTTAACGGATGTACACAGGGTGGGGAGCAACATAATTCAAGAAATATTTGGAAAGGCACTACTAATAACAGAAATTAAGGGATGCAATAATTCTTCACATGTTGTAAATCTAATCATGTATACATACAATCAAAACTTCCCGAATAATATATCAGTCTTATTCAAAGTAATACTATGTTATTGCATTTTATAAGGATGCCTTGGCAGAACAAATCAGGGGTTAGAACACTTCAACTATTCTACAGGGACAAAAAATTTGGAAAACCCAAACCAAGCAAAACCTTCCATAAGTGATTCTTCAATTTTTATACTTATTGAGATTTGAAGATGGAGATGCAGATTCATAAAGAGTTATGAGACATTATTGGTACATTAAAAGGTTTTGTGGAAATGTTTTTTAGTTATTATAAAGAAACCCTTTTTCTCAACTTTTTCATTAATCTAAGCATTTATTTGCAATTGTCATTGTTCAATGGCAGATACTAATAATTCACAATTCTTATAAAGGAATACAAAAAGGGACATTTATTCTTTCAAATACAGATTTAGATGCACCACCTTTAGTTGAACAAGTATAGAAGTGTAAGTACTGAGGTCTGTTTGCTACTGGTTTTTTTTTGTTTTTACTGCTCTGGATGAGCGCTACAAACATGAATGCAAAGTCCAGAGCTGAGAATATGCATGACAAGTTCATGTTCAGATTTTCTGACTTAACAGGCATGAAATATTATGTTAAGATTTATGTTTTATAAAGCTGTGACAGATTAGTTTAGGAATTTGGGGACGGCTAGGGGAGTTGTTGGAACAACCCTCCAACAAATATATCACTGTAGGTGTCCTAGATGTGTATCTAGTTTAGTGAGATCTCCTTTGTTTGATGTTCTTTTATAGGCAAATAAATACATGAGAGAAAACATTATTATTGAATTTTATATTATATATTTATTTATATATTATTATATATTTTCATTATTGCAAATCATGAAAGGTCAAAATTTGAAATATCTCAAGGCACCCACGAGACAGAAAATCAGTCTAAATATGCAATTTATGGGAAAGTATGGGCAAACCATGTGATGGAGATCAGGAAAAAAATTTTACTCAAAGTACTAAATAGCTTAAAGATTAATGCATTCTCTTTTCACTATCAGTTCTCCGAAGTATTTTACCTAAAATAAGAGGGGGTTTTTACAAAAAATTCCTTAGAATACACTAATAGTATTTTTTTTTATCTAGCATTTTTTGCTCCCAGGAAGTACCTTAGTACAGGTCCACAACATATTTAGATATATAACTTCTGCCTATGGGCCTTGCTTGCAATCACATGTGTCTGCTTCTGTTTTCCTAAATAGTTTCTCAGAGTTTGTCTTAATGGGAGTTTTTAGGCACTTAGTGGGAGTTAAATACAAAGTCTCAAAATCTTTAACAGGACCTTAAACAGGAAGATGGAGCCTCCCTTTGAGGCCAATTTTTTTTTTTTGTTTTGTTAACAGATAGTATGTTAATTTGTCTCCTCACATTAAAATAAGTGAAATTGAAAAGGGGGGAAAAAACTGCGCCGGTTGTATTTTAGTGAAAGAAGGATAAACCACATTTTGGTTCCTCAAAGCCTTTAGTAGCTCATTTCTGCATTGTGCTGTATATTGATAGAAGGAGCTTTGGATCAACATAAAAATATGTGAGTATAGAGAGCTGCCTGCAGAATGGGACTCTTGATTCATTTGAAGTAAGATACTATGGGGACCGTCTGTGAAGAACCCACGATTAAAGAGTGTTAGATTCAAATTCGTATGCTGGTGAAGATATAAGAAAATGTTCAGGAAGCCAATTTTACTAAAACTGGTTTTAAGTACTCAGAACAGGAAGCCATTTAGCATGGACGTTAGATCCCTCTAATGACTGTCTAACTGGAAACAGGCTATCTTAATTCTCAGCCCCAAGCAAGTACAAATGGCCCTGCTTCCAGACTTCATTGCAATATTTATTGCTATTTGAATGGAAGACTTTTGACACCGTAGTCATAAAAATTACAGGGGACTACTTATCTGTGTTTGATATGAGACAGAGCGTGGACCTGGAAGTCCCAGTCTCCAGCAGGCGTTAACATAACTATTTAATAGTCTTGATGGCCAAAGACCAGTTCAAAAGGTAGTGGTGATCCAGTACATTTCCTTCAAATATATATTTTTTCCTCTCTTCTGAGAAAAACTGCATGTGTATTGTTCCTGTTGATGGCAAGAGACACAAATCTAAGCATAACTAAGCAGGCAGTGAGTACCGTTTGTGATTTCACCTTAAAAGCATTTCACTTATTACACAATTTGATATTTAGTCCTGCAAAACATTACTGAGTAATACAACAAGTTCTAAAAACCAGAATTACAATTGTTCTTTTATTAGCTTTAGAATTTGCTAAATTTGTATTGTCTATAGACATGGCCATAATACTTTCTCTTGTATTAACACTTTTCTCAAGTAGCTTGTCTACAGTTCCATCTATACCGCAAATTCTGGAAGATTTTTACGAAGTAGATAGTTTTATTAAATGTCCATAGGGATATTCTCATAAGTTAAAATTTTTCATATTTGTAGGTGCATACCAGATCTTTCATGAAGTATGTATAAAATGAAGATATTGGTACTACATTATATTTGTCAGTCCTGGTCATCAATTCAAGTGAAGATTTTGTTAAAATTCGCTTATGTGAGAATTAGTACAGCTGTGTGTCATTTAAACTATCAGATAAGTTACTTGTTTTGACCTATTGCACATCCTATTTCAAGCTAGGTTTACACTAAGAAGAGAGATGGTATCTTCTCAACATTCTACAGCCATCAGGGTTTCAAATCTCAAAAAGAGTCAGGCTGCTCTAAGCAGTCTATTGTCTTCTGCTTTAGGCTATACCTTTGGGTTAGTTTGGACTAATCGTCATACTGCCCATCAAACAACAAGCTTGTAGTTCTGGTAGCCTTTCTGTGTGGAAGTGTGTGGGGGAATCCTTTTTATTGAACTAGATCAAAAGTAGAAAACCTTTAATAAACTATAATGCAAGCAGTCAAAACAAACAAATATGACAATGGAAAGAAGTTGATTAGGTTTAATTTTGTTTTATTTTTTCCTACATCTCTCCACTACTCTATGTCTTTCAGATAAAGACTTTAAGATGTTCAGCATGAGTTAATCAGGGACTTGTCATGTGACCAATACACTGTCATTCAATCAGTTATGGAGAAATATTTTGCCCAAACCCCAAAAGCCATATATTCACTGTTCATGTATGAATTCAAATTAATATTTTTCATTATTAAGATGACCTGTATTAATAGCTGCAAACTTGGTGAAGAGCAGATGTGATCAATTTCAAGTCTGGAAGTCACAATGATATGTTCCACATATACATAGGACAATAAATATTTATTCCGTTATGCAAATAGCTGTTAAATAGCAGAGCTAGAACACTATGACTACTGGGGTGGTGAGGTTAAAAGTTTAAAGTTAAATTTTTTGACTGTGTCACATCAAGAAGTTTGGAGTTATCAGAGTTGGTGTTTGAAATTGATCCATCTCAGGTTTATGCAAACATGTCTCATGCTGATCAATTAGACAGTAACTGTATTTAGATAATTGAACAATGCAAAGCAAATTATTTCATCGTTCATCTCTGAGGGGAATCCCTTGCTGTTTGTTCAGTCAAATTCCTGAGTTAAGTCTCATCTTAAAAACAAACTAGCTAGGCATTTGATATTATGTAAACTAGGCCTAGTCTCTATTCCATAAGCATCTTTGGAAGTTTGTTATGCTTCATTTATACTCTGAATTTGATGTTTACATGTCCCAAATGTGCTGTTTTGCTATTTCTGATTTTTAAAGCTACCACAAATGGCTTAACCTTACTTACCAAGTATTTTATTTAGTCACTAAAGCTAAATTTTATTTCTGAATATAAGCAGCTCTTCTGTAGTATTTTCTTTTAATGTATCTCTACAAAGTACATATTCTTCCTCCTTCCATGTGGAGCAGCTGGTGGGAGAGGAAGTCGTATTAAAGGAATGTGGGAGTAGAGCTGAGATCTAATTAATTCACATAGTTAAATTAGGAACTTAGAAATACTGTAGGAAGTTTAATTAGTGGCAAGAAATGCTCTTTAAAATAGGCATGAACAAGGTAGGCATTTCAACCAAGTTAAATGTGCTTACAATGCTTTTGATAGACCCAGTGCATGGCATCAATTTTGTAGGTAAGCTCTGGAATTTTTGACATTTAAATAAAGAGTCTAAGTTAGTGTAGTTTATAGTTTTAGTAGGAAATAGGGTCACATAGTATTCAAAGTAAAGAATCATGTTGTTCAGGATAGGCAGTAAAGTTAACAATGTAGTTTTCCTTGAAATAAATCCACTAATTTGGTTTGACTGGGATTTTAAAAATTAATATTCAGATTGTTTTGGACTGGTTCTGCTTATTCTTTTTCTTTCCTCTAATGTGACTTGGAGAAGCGTTCAAGAATTTCTCACTAAAGAAATATTTTCATCAAGTTAATTAACAATTAGTGTCCACATTTTATCACATTGACCATGTCTGTTATTACAGTCAATAACAAGGTTGTTATATTTACTTGCTCTAACATTATATTTACTTGCTCCAAGATGCCTTTTACTTAATTGGTCAGTAGGATTAAAAACATTCTGATGTAGTGAATGCATTTAATGGCCTCACACCTCACTTCCCATAAAGCTGTGTTTCTATTCCTGTTCTGCATCCTTTTAAAGCACTCACCCAGCAGTTTACTGATGTAACCAATTAGACTACAAAAGAGGTGAGATTTCAGAAGCTGTTTCAGAATTACTGGCCCCTTTCAGATCTACAGCAAAGGAAACTTATTTACAATTTTAATTATTATTAATTCTATATGTTGTTTAAAAGTTTAGTTAAAATAAATTTCATTTGCAGTAATTTATTTCAAGATGAGAGTTTAAGTGGATCTCAGGATTCATGTAGATGTTTTGCTGAGATTTTTCAAAAATTGAATTCCATTCAAACTAGCATGTGTCTTAAAACACTAAATAAATTTGTATATTCCCTCACTAATATCTTCTATCTAGGAAGACACTTTGTTCACAAAATGGTCAGGATGATGCATCTAGGCCAGGATTATTTAATTCCAGTGATAATTTTAGGCTTTTTCGTTTGTAACAATCATTACTGTTTATCAACTTGAAGCAAATGCAGGTCACTTATGTTAAAATCTGTCAGTGTATCTTTAAGTTAGATCATATTTTTAAATGTAATAAGGTAGCAGAATGTAGTATCAATGTTACCCCTAACGAGTGAATGAGGAAACTCCGTTCCCTAAAAGGTGCAGTTTCTTCTCTGCAGGCTTTTTCTTTATATGAGATTTTGCCTTTGATTAGTTCAGTCCTGTTCATCAGTGTTAGAGGTAAAGTGCTGTGTTCTAGAATAATCATTATAATACTGTTTAGAATAAATGGCCAGGGAAGGGACAGGGCAAAACCATCACAGTGCTGCTGTGTCTCTGCTGAGATTCAGGTGTTATTGTGTACCTTTCTTTAGGTACATTTATCATTAAATTTTCTAATTATATGAATAAATTAGATTTTCTCCGACAGTTCAGGTATATTTTTAGTGATATATTTCCCCTCCAAACTTTGCTATTCACAGCTCTCAGGTATATTTTAGTTTGGTAATAAAAGGCCCTTTCTTTGCTAAAACAGGAAAAAAGTCTGGGAAAAATATCTCATACATAAAAACACCAGCAGAAATTGTTTAATAGTCATGTTTTCCCCTCGTTGCTTGTGTTAAAAATAAAACCTTAGTATTAATTACACTTAAGCTGACTCTAGGATTATATTCCAGATGAATTTAAAGGACTAACGGAAATAAAGATCTTTTCTAACAGCCTGGGAAAGTAAAAGAAGTGCAGGTGATTGAGTTATCATATTTCACCAATTCATTGAAAACTATTGAATATTGTACTATGAAGAAAATTGCTTTCTCTAAAGAGAATTTTGAATGAAATATGAACATTCAATTTTGTGTGCAAACAAATGAACCTGAGATACTCTGTTATGTAATCTACACCTTAACCTTCTGCTTATTTACAGAAGGTCATTGATTCACAAGGGGGATAAAATCAGGTGCTTTCATGCTGCAACAGGCTGTTTATTTGTTTAATTTTAACTGTCAAATCCAATAAAAAATTTATTGTTTCATTAATAGAAGTAGACCATAAAGGGTACCTTGTTATAGTCAGATGTTCAAAAAGATTCTGATTTCTAAGCACACAGCTGCCTGTCCAGCTATGCCTGCAGCAGTTCTTCTTATCACCCATGCAGCATTTTGGCAGCATGCTCAATATCAAAGGCATCCTCTTAGTTCAGTTTTCAATAACTGACATTGCGTTAATTAAAAATTTTGGTTTTGGCAAGATTAAAACTGGGATTTTAGTAATAACTTTATGTGGAGCTCTCAGAATAAACTACAGGCAGAATTACATTAATTGATTATATGTTTTGTTTCTAATCATTATCAAGTATTTGTTATACCCAGACACTACTTCATCTTTGACCTGGGCTTCTCTGTGGTCTTGCTCTATGCATTGTGTTGATATCATGTACTTTTCTTTCAGAAATGCAGAGTAAATCTTTAATGGGATACAACAAAAACAACTGGAATCTTAGCAAGAATTTTGAAAATATAGGTGTTTGTAAAAGATATGGTTTTGGATGGATGTGCAACACTTTCCTGATGTGAAAGAGGACTCTTACCTGTCTACTCTCTGCAGAATTGTCTCCTTTGGTGAGCTGGCTCTAAATGTAGCCATATATTCAATGCCTGTGCTTATACCAGTGATTTGAAAGTTCTCTGTCTGTTCTCCAGGTCTGACCTTCTTCTGCTGTACCCTTTATCAAATACAATTGTGTGAAGTACAGTAATATTTTAGCTGTTAATTTAACTGAAGTCCTGCATTGACAAAAATTGCCATTTAATGGGCTGATGCTGTAGACAGTCTCTTTGCTTACTCCCAGTTTCTGAAGTGTGTCTTAAAAGTAACTCTGACAAGTTCTAAGAATCTGGGCCATGTTTTATAAAGTTTGTTGTTGTTGTCAGTGTTTGGGGTTTTTTGTTTCGTTGGTTATTTCACTTCTCTCATTTGGTACAGGGCACTGTTGAGACAGCATGTTGTGCCTGGGTGATGTGGATTATGATCCTTGTTGTGGTCTAGGTTAGTAAAGCAGTTTCTATTCTGAGAGTATTAAGAAGGTATTTTCCACTGTGTGAAGTACATCATATTTTTCCCATCTGGTTATTATCAATATTTGTATCACTTTGTATTATTCCTGACTGTTGCCAGGTTTAGGTGTCTCTAAGCCTGGGTTTAGAAGGTGTTGATCAAAATATCAAGGCAGAAACATAAGCAGAGGATTTCTTGCATTTTTTTGCAACTAATACCAATCAAGATCATCACGATAATGTTGTAGACCCTTCACACAAAAATGTTGTAGACCCTTCATAAATAGGAAGTGGATAGAAAGCTAATTTTTAAAGTAGAAATGCTTGTTGTGAGTGAACCAATATTTTTAAACCTTTGAATAACTTCATATTGTATTAAACCATACCTACTTAACTGAATATCGTGTCTGTACAATACATCACCATGGTAAACAGCCTACTCTTCAAGAGAATTTTTTTTAACTTAGGTCATAAGCCAACAGTGTGGTGTTTGAAAATGTGCCAAATTCGAAGAATAAATGTCATCTCTGATGTGATAGTTAAGGTCTGTCATGAAGCAGAAACCTGTAAGTAGTGATTCAGTTTCGTCTTTTCATTCTCCAAACAGCCTCTGTTCCTAGTGGCAGATTTAATGGTATGATTTACAGCTCTAAAAGACCTTTATCAGGGCCAGAAAAATGACAAACAAAAAATATATGGAGCATTATGTTAACAGCCACCACACAATACCTTGTCAGTTACAGCTTGATAGCGATACATTTTAATTTTGTCTTTCATAAAAAATCTTGGCATGTATGCCTTATTTGAACACAGACTTGGAAGTCAAGTGTGTCATCCAAACATGCAGTTTATCACCCTCTATATTTTTTGTCCTTTTCACTTAATGTCATCTCTATGGCAACAGGCATCGCCCTGGAAATAATTTTCAAAACAGCTTATTTGTTTGAGGGGGCCTGACTGAAGTTCAAAGATGTTTGGTTTAGAAGAGCAACTTTAGTTTATGTTTAATAATAATTCTGAAGAGTTTCATGTAAACAGCACCAGACTGGATACAGAGAGATTAGGAAGATGTCCTTTTACCAGACAAGGGTTGTACCAAGTTGTGCTATTTGGTGCATAAATGATAATTGTCTGCTTGGACAATTACAGTGACCGTGTGGGAAAGCCTCAGGTACTGCTGGGAATTTGGGATTCCTCTGCTCCCACAGCCAGATAGCAAACATCTGACACGTACCCCAGTGCTGTGGCAACCACGGGCTTGTCCTCTGCTTGAGACATTGTACCAGGAGTTGTTTGGGAGAGATCTTTGCAGGTGCAGGGTGCCAGTGCATAGGAGCCGCCACTGAGCCTTGTACATCTCTGTGCTTTGTAGAAAAAAAGAATTTCATGAATTGTTCCAAGCCTCAGACTGAGTGGGTGATAAGGGTGAAGGGGCCTTCACGTTTTCAGATACCCTCCTTCCTAAGAGCTGCCTGTTTTAAGTAGAATTCTAAGGCAATTTTAAGGACAGATGAAATAGATTCTAACCTAAGGACTCTGTTTGTTTCTCATCATCAGTGTACCATTGTGAAGCAGAGTGAATTAGGAATATGAAGATTATTGTGGGGTTTTTTGTTGTTTATCTGTTTTTTACTGAAAAGGTAATTTTTCTAGTATAAAACTCTTGGTTTGGACTATATCCAACTCTGAAAATAGAAATATATGTGAATTTTAGTGGAATTCTCTAAAACAACAAATGATTGATTATATTGGGTTTTGTTGCTGGTTTAGTAAACACTTTGTTTTCTTTAGTGTAAATTACATGGTTTCCACTCAGACTTTTCTAAATTGCATGATGACTTTAGTTGCATATATTATTCTTACTAGTTCAAGGGCCAGGCTAATTTATTTGTAAAACCTCTTTAGAAAAGGAAATTCCATCTTAAGCATATAGGGTTGCTTTCTGTTTGCTTCAAGTAAAGTGTTGGTGATCATATAATAGGATTTCTTTATGTTTAATGGTTATGGAAAAGCCCGATTTTTTTCGAAATCCTATTTCTTTCAATGTGATCCTTTGTATCTCACAGCACAGTCCAACGTGAGCAATATTTGCCATCTGCAATTTAACACTGAAGTCTTGTAAAGTATCAGATGTGTATAATCATGGTTATGAGTACCTGAAGTAACTATAAATTGGCCCTCAAACTCCTAAATTCTGTATTACAAAGAAATTTTAAAAGATTCTAAGAAATTAAATGCCAGTTTCACTATTGATAGCTGTTTGCAGACTTTGATGAATAATTAAATGAAAATTTCAAAAACCTTACAGGACCCCCCACACACACTTGTTTCCTTGGTGTTCTACGCTGGAAAAGATGCAGGAGAAATCTGGTGTGCAAAGCTCATTGTGAGTAATTCTGCTCAAGGACTTAGAAGGGAGCCTGTGATTCTCCTTCCAGTACCCAGCCCAGGTCAGTGCTCACAAATGCACACACACATTTCCATTTCTTAGCACCTGGTAAAGGCAACTTCCCTTCAGCACATGAATTCGCGAAAAGCGCAGATGAAAGAAATTATAGCAACTTTCCACTTCATCTGGGCTGATGCAGTTACCACTAGCAGCTTGCTGTGGAGAGCTGTTGCAAGGGGATTATATGGAAAATGGACTAGTGAAAGACACGGGGTGAAAAGCAACCCCAGGGGAAGACCTCCCTTTTGGTATTTTGCCATTGCATTAACTAATGGAGTTTAGTGGTTTCCTTCCATCACCGTAAACAGACACACGCTCATAAACACACATGTATATTCAAACTTCTAAAGGAGGGGGAGGAGAAGTAAGTTTTCTTTGCAATAATTCCAAGCACATGGAAAAAAAATATTGTTTGTTATAGCTCATGGGCTTATGATATTTAAATTAAAATAGATTTTCCTAAATAAAAATAGTCTTTATGACATATGGCTATTAAAACGGTGCCATTCTGTTTCTCGGCATTGTTAAAAAGTAATGTTTTTAAATGTTTCATACCACCTTGAATTTTTGGCTGGCATTCAACAGCACTGAAACTTGCCATTCAGAAATTAAAGGAAAAAAAGAAAAAAAAGGCAGCATAGATAATAGGATATCTCCATAGCCCAACTACAGCTCCTCAGTATTCCCACTTTGAGGATTTTCCTTCTTCCTTTATAATTACTTAGAAGTTTAGGAGCATAAAAATTTTAACTTAGTATTTAAAAACCCCCCAAAAAACAGCAAAAAAAATCTAGTTGTGAAATGATGGCAGGGAATTTTCTCAGTGATGTCAACTCTCATTAAATTGAGCAGATTGGTTCCACAGCAAACATCTAACAAAGCAGAAATCCAGGTGCTTTCCTGCTTCCCTACCTTTACATTTTTAATTCTAAGATGGATTTTATTTTCTCTTGAAAAATTAATTATTTTATTTGACTAATTGAAGAACACTTCCCTTCCTGATGAAAATTTATCCGTGTGTTCACCTCTCAAATTGGAATCATACCTGGACTCACCTAGACTTTAGCACAGTATTCTAAATCACCTGAAAACTGATCAGGTGACCTCAAGCTATGCATTACAGAGGAGGATTTTTGGAATATGCAAGAGCTATGGAACAAACCTCAGAGAGAGAGAAGTTGTTACTCTCTGCCTTTATTCAGGCAGATGTACATTCAGGTAAAGGGACAGACTCAGCTGTCGGCCAAATACAGCCTTGGGAAAACTCCTTTGACCTGCAGGAAAGGTGGTAGAATTTCTCAGGCACAGATTTGGTGAGCATATTGGCCCATATAAAATCTAATGTGCATTCAAATGGATTTATAGCAAAGTTTTACACTGCACCTGCTTTTCTAGCTCTTCAATGTGGGAAACCATTTTAAGGGCTTAAAAAAGGTTAGCTTAAAAAACATGTAAGCTGACTTAGCATGCTGCCCTGAGCATTGTAATTAGTGTTTGGGACAGACAGGTGATTTCAGAATCTAATCCCAAAAACGGCCTTGGGCAAATTTTATTGAGTCTTTGATATCATGTTGAAGTGTGAGTGCAAAGGGATCCGTTCCTCAGTTTTGTAATGGCAGAACCTGATGGCTGAGTTGGCGAAGCAAAAGGCAGTGCAGCCAAACTGTACCAGTGTCGTGGCTGGAAGGGAAGCTGGCACATGGCCATGCTGAAGAGCTGAACTGAAGTGTGGGGTCAGGGGGAGAAGCTGCAAAGGGGAAGCTCTCAGCTTGGGCTTTCACCTTTCTTTTTTCATGAGAATAAACAGGCTTTGAGACACTGTATAAAAATGTATAAAAGTGATGTTTACTTTAACAGTGCTAGATGATAACCTGCCAGAGGGCAGACGAAATGGGAGAATGTGGGCTTCACAATAATTCCCTCTTTTTCCAGGGGCCAGGTTAACAACGTGAACTGTTGATGAGGAAGCTAGGAAAATTAAAAAATTTGGAGTCTTGCTAGTAAACAGAAACCTGCACAAACAATTTCCACTTTTCCTTCTTTAATTATCTCTCTCTTTTAAAAGCCACTTAAGGCTTATGTTCTACAAATGTCATTTGAGTAAATTTCAAATTTTGAAATATGTTTACTTTTGTTATAGTGCATTTCCCATTATTTTTAAAAGCTGATGAGGTTCACTGGAGAAGATATATACAAAATGAGATGAACTTGTCATATAGATAAAAAAGAGGAGTAGGAGTTACATGATGTTTTTCTAAGTGACCACAAACGTATCCTAACCTAAACCAGTTTACATTGTAAGTCAAAAGAATTGCTTCTCATGCAGAAAAATGAGATTTTTTTTTTATTATAAAATTTTCACTTACAAGCAAACTGTATTCTTTACATAATTTTCTAGAGTAAATAAGACAGAAAATGCATTGTATCTTAGAAGTATTACTTACAGAACTTTATTTCAACCTCACTTGTAGGAGCTATTTCCATACAGAATCACAGTCAGCTGGAAATAAGCACAGGACTTTAAATAGCATTTTGGATCAAGATATTCAAGTAGTTAGCCGTGGTTTTGTTCACAATGAGCTTGAATAGTCATTTATTATGTTAATAATTTTGTTCTCTTAAAAATGCAGCCCTTATTTTCATGAAACAGTGTTAATAAATTACCATTTTTTCCTTCACTGGAAAATGATAGCTTCTTGAATATATGGCATGAATCAGGGATACCAGTGGTAGGAAAATGGCTATTTGTTTATATAAATATACTGTAAAAATCAAGAAATTTGGTCTATTGACAGAACAATGAAATAATTTTAAAATGCTATTAAGTAAATATTACTTTGTTAATTCAGCCTAGTTTAAAGTTTGTGTATGAGCCTGATACTAGTTGCTAACTTCTCTTTCATCCTTACAGTGTTATGCAGCATGGCCTATTAATGAAAATTACTTCATTTGTAAAAATATTCCATGCATCTCACGTTGCTTGAATTTATGTTAACACAGATATTATTCTCTGTTAAAGGATCAAAACAGAAATAACAATAACAAGTTGTTCTATTAATGCCTTAAACCTCCAAAAGTATTAGGATTAAAAATTGTCAGGCGAAAAGGCTAATCAAACATTCCTATATGGTAGACCAGATCCTGTTTTAGCAGATGCTTTGGGTTTGATTTTCTTGGGTTTTGTTTTTAATTGCAAAATTATAGTGTTGTAAAATAATTTTTCAGGTATTTTTTATGTCAAAATCTGTTTTTGCCTTAATCCATAACCAACCTGAATTAATTTATAACATCTATCTTAGTGCTTCCATATGTTTCTTACATCTAAGGACCTTGTTGTGGTCATATAACCAAGGACACCACTATATTATAGGTAGAAACTGGGTTTTTAATAAGTGCTATACTTGAACATCTGCTTTCATAAAAAAAAAAAAAAAAATAGCACATTCAGAGAGATTATAAATTGATTATTAATTAACTTGCATGTTTTCTGTTTCTCACAATGCTCTTTTCTTGCTTGTAGCATGTGATGTGTGCATACCCATTCCCTGTGAGTGCACATATAAAAGTAGTCTTGGCATAAAAAAAGAATATACAGAAATTTTCACAGAACAGGCACCAGGGATTTTGTCATGTGCATGAACAAGTCTTCTTTACATAACTTAAAGAAAAACATACATTTATGTAAAGTCATAGGAACAGATTTACACTAATGTCTTAATTCCCTTCTAAGTCAAAGCTGCTTTGCAGAGCTTTACTTCCTACTGCTGCTGTAACTGAATGATGAAAACAATTTGCCTCCCACTATACCCAGGGAAGATGGTGATGCCCCAGACCGGGCAGCTACAGAGGACAGAGGCTGATGGGGTCCTCCCTGCCTCCCAACCACAGTAGCTCTGTAATGGTACTGTGATTGGAGGCTTTGCTGGTGCACACTGGGAGCTATCCCAAATTTGTGGGCAAAGTAGTGATCAATGGGGGCATCTTTGTGCCTTTTTTTCCTTTCTTGTTGAGCCATGTTTAACTTTTTCTTTTGTAGTGAGTGAGCCTGGAAAGTGCTGGACAGTTTTAGATTAAACAAAATCTTTAATTTTAAATAGAATCAACTTTCTCTGTATCATAATAAAATCAAAACTAAACTCTCCATCTTCTTTTAGAGCTTGAGAGCGGGGGAAGGCAAAGCATTCTCCTGACTCTGTGCTTCACTGGGATTTTGCTCAGCAGTAACACTGCTGAAATATTGTGCAAGAATTTAGCTTTTCTTTAGATCCTGAACAATTTTCATTCAGCAAACTGCGTGATAAAAGACCATGAATAAGTTGTTCCCTTGACCATTTTTTCCCTTTGTTTATTTCCGTCTATAAAACAAAACCTACAAAATTGCATCAGAATATCATTTCATAATGTAGCGTTCTGGTTGTAACCTTCCTGTTTGTTTCGTGGTTTTCATTGTTTAATTCTCTGCAGTGAACATCGTTAACCTAAAGACTCTGGGATCCAAGAGTTTGGACATGGGGAAGTTTCTGTCATTGCAGTAGGACTATTAATACTGGAAGTCTGGAATATTTTTCAGATAAACAAGTGTCATTTAAGTGCTTTGATATAAAACAAAGTAAACCAAAGTGTGAAGCAGCAGATGCAGCAACAGATTTGTATTCAGCCATCAAAGTTTTTCAGTGAAAGGAGTATCCAGAATAGTACAGTATATTTTTAATACCAGTGCCATAGCAAGTAGAGTATAAGTTGATATAAGAATATCCTCTATTTTAAACTCCTAGTTTACTTCTATTTTGCACTATGCTAACCACTTTGCCTTTTGAAACTTTGTAGTACAGATGATAGTTTAAATACGAGTACAGTTTCAAATTGTTGAGGTTTTCCTTCTATTTGAGGATAATGAAAGTTTGGGGAGAAAAACAAGAAAAGAGGAAATAGGAATCTTATTAATTCAGTTTTTTGAAGGGCTAATCTCCCTGTCATATCCTCTTGCCAAGAGTTACAAAACTAAAACTATTTATTGTCTTTTCTCTTCCCCATGTTCTGTGGCTTTTGAAATAATCATTTCTTCTTATCTTATGGTGGCTTTTTAATGATTGTAAAAGTGAAAGATGACAGAGCAGAGAACAAGACTTCTCCAGCACAACAGAAATGAGGTTTAGTTATTCAAATTTAAAGTCTAAAAGAAATAAAAAGTAATGATGCTTATAGTAAATATATGCAAATTTCAAAATTGATTTTTAGGTTGAGGTTCTACCTCAGAATGGGGTGAACACATTGGGCAAGAAATGCTTTTGAAACGAAAAAAGAGATTGTATTTTTTATATTGTATAAAAATATGTATTATTGCCTTCAAAGTTTGGTGACATCACTTCTTACATCTGTATTGTTATTTAGCTTGATATTACTGTGATCAGTCAAGAAGAATCCAGTACATGATCTTTACTTCTTGCTATGGTAGACAAAACTGCAAAAGGCTTTTTTCGTAGGTGAGCTTTCCTTTTCACCTTGATCCTACCTTACCTTTACTTGTTATTTCCAGTGTCACTTTCAATCAATTCAAAGCAAGTTTTTGTGCAATCCAATTTTTGCTGGAACACAGGCAGTCAGACACAGAGATTGAGAGGGGTTTTTGTTATCAGCTTGTACCCTTAAAAAAATACTTAAGAAAGACATTTGATCTGCTGGCTGCTGTATCTAGGAGAAATGTGCTTTACTTTGAATTCACTGTTCAGTGTCTCAGAAAACCCCACTGTCCAGAATTCCTCAGTTGATCTAATATACAGATGGAATATTTTTTTAAAGTGATGTGTTTCACTGCAATACTTTGAATGGTGATGAGCTTGTTTATTTTGTTGCAAAAAAGTAACATTTGTAGCCTAGATTGCTTTTGATATGCCATCCTGAACTACCTTTGAGCCAAAACAGTCAAATATCAGACATATCTTGTCCATTAGCAATTTATTTGCCAGGCTTTTAGTCTTTCTGAAATTCAGTATCACATTTATTTCTTCAAGCTGAATTCTTGTAGGCTGAGAAACTCTATCCTCTGAGGGTTGGTATTATATTGCTAATCATGACAGAGCAAGTGACCTTTTTAATCTTACTAGTAGGAATGCATCTCTGTTAAGTGCTCAAATAATTCCAGTGACTCTGTTATTTGCTGACTTTAGGCATGTGAATGTGTTTTTCTGCAATATAGAGGTATGAGTTTGTTGTATGCTCTCCATAGTCTTTTACTGTACCTTTTTCACATTACCAGGCACAAAGATAGCATGAAAACATGATACCTGCTTAGGGTTTGTCTGCAACAGTTGGAATGGTTTGTTTAATCTGAAAATATATTTTGTCTGACACCTTTTCCTGACAAGATTCAAGTTAGTCTCATTTACCAAAATAATCTTGATTAAATGTTATCTGACAACTGATGCTTTGGCTATTGTGGGGTGATTAGTGATATTTTGGATGTTTAAAGAAATGAGCTCAGTAATTTGTTTTAATCTTCCCTTCAAGGATATGTAAGAGCAATTCTGCAAAACTGTCTTTATACTTTTAGGTCATAATGTGTAGCTGAAAGAAACATAGATCTTGATTTTAAAAGAATCTAATTAATAAAACATTTTTAAAACAAAAATGTTACTAATCAAAATAATTGCAATGTATAATAGCAAAGTGCAGTTGTTCAGTGATACATATTAGCTAGAAAAAGAATAATTATGTTTTTTCTGAAACTAACTGGCAAAACCCAACTGCACTCATGTTTTATTAAAAGCCACTTTTATTGCACTGGCTGTTTCATCTGAAATGTAATTTACATTTCCATCTGCAAGTACTTTCTTATAAAATTCTGTAGATAACTTCCAGTTGTCAGTACTTTTATACTATAAACTTTTCCCTGGTATATACTGAAAAATTGCATGTCAATTAAACATGCTTTAAATATCTGTCTTTGTTAACTTACAAGGTTGTTCCACAATGTGTTAATGAGATTTGCTATATTATTTTCTGCCAACTTACTTTATTTCGGCACTTCCTCTCTGCCCCTTTACAACTAGATTTCTTCACATTTCTAGTATACTGGTTATTTATAGTTCCAGCTACAGGCATAGCTTCCCGTTAATGGGTGAAGTACATAAATACAAGTTTTAAATCAGAAATACAAAATGGCAAAGCTGAGCTCAGTTCTGATTTGTGCTTGCTTTCAGCACCGTGCAGCAGCAGCAATCTGTGCAGCAAACAGGTATTGAACAAATGCAGTTCAGCAGCAGAATGGTACAGCCAGAGAAGCTGTGGAGTATCCAGCTCTGCAGGCTTGTGTCAAATAGGTTCTTGCTCTTTTATCTCCATTGTGAAACAGTTGACCTGAAAAAGCCCTTCTGAGCTCACCCTCCATGCGGTTTTGGCAGAGATTAATCTTCTCCTCTGATGTAGTAACATTTTGGGAAGTCCCAGAATCCCTAGGATATAATATTATCATGTATAATATTAGTTTGGGACTAAAATCTAGATCTCTGTAGGATGTTTAGACAATTCTAGTGGTGTTTGTAGGTAGGCAAGCAAACCGTCTGTCATGCTCCGTGTTCCCTTGCACGGAGCACAAATACTGAGGGTCTTACCTGAAATCCATGGAGAGTTAATGAGTATGTTTACCTTAGGTGGCACCTATCTTGCCCAGTTCCTCCTAAGAGGCTGGGGAAGGGAAGAGTAACCTCATTTTTTAGAGTTTATGTCCAGTACATGTTGTTCCCTTTATTTTCCAAAAATATTTAACTCAGGTAAGTCACTGAGCAGACTCAGTAGAGTCCATTAAATGGAAGCGCTTCCAGGCATACATCTCTGAAATTAAGACAAGATTTTTAACTAATATATTTTAAAACAACTTATGAAGCAGGCTTATCGAGGCACAAATATTAGCATGAACATGCTTCCAGAACATTTTCTGTGGTTACATTGTCACTGGAAGTTTTTAAATCAGTGGCTCAGAACAGAACTGACCCTTGTTTAGGCAGGAGGACAGGTAGTTTGAACTTGGAGAGACTTTCCAAATTTCTGTTTCCTGCAGAAATGTGCCCAGAGCACATTGTAGGAACATCAACACCTGAACACAGTATGATCATACATAACAGAGAGGGAGTGGGCTAATAATGGTATTAGAACATGGAAAGGGAGAAAAATATGGTTTCTGTTATATATTAAAAAGTGTATGATGGTGATTTTACCATAAAAAGGGAAATGTCTTTATAGGCTCTAGATGACAAACAGTACCCTCATACATGTTAAATGTAATCTTAATACTGCCTACTCTTTCCAGAAAAATTTATTACTTCTATGGATTCTTTACATGATGAGCTCTTCTTTAATTTAGGTGATGTTCCAGTAACTTAAATTACTTACTCTGGGAAACAGATCACTAAAAAGTGCTAAATTTTTTACAAAAATAAATTTATGAAAATAAAATTTGAAATGCTCTTTAAGGCACAAGATCAAATAAACGAAAGTGCTTCGAGCCCATTTTCTGTTCAGCAGCATCCGTTTGCACAGATCACTGCTTCCCAGAAGGGAATAATTTGCATTGTGCTCCTCCTATGCTGAAATTTCAGGTAAAACTTGGCATGTAAGCATTCCTTAACAGACTGAGGTCTTTGGAATTCTGAGCTTTCTAGATACATGTTTGTTGTTCACCAAAGTCACTGAAAAGAACTGTGATCTAATTATTAACCTGACACACTTCTCAGTGAAGTGCTAACAGGAACATTTGTGAATCATACATAATGAACCGTGTAAGAAGACATAAACAGATTTTGGTTTTTTCATCTGCATATACACAAAAACCCACTAATTCTTAAAATAGAAATATAATAAGGGATATTCAAGTGACATGACTCCCACTGAAGAATGAGGGAGAAGAAAAGCCATCTTCTTGCTCAAGAAATCTTACCTTAAAGCAGAAGGCATAATCATGAATTCTCTTATGCTAGGATAAGCACTTTTTTTTAATCAAACTGAAGTGTTCTGGATTTAACAGTTGCTGCTTCTTCTTTCTCTTCTTCTTTTTTCTTTTTTGTTACTGTTTTGTTCTTTCTCTCAAGCAGCTCTAATAACTAACATCTGTGAGATTTCTTGTTACAAATTTTGAATCCTGAAAGTTTCAAGTTTGTACATACTTAGCATTGAGATTGTTGATTTGGACAAGGTTTCCTTGCATTTTGGTGCCATGGATATTTGCTTCAATACTACCAGTATAGGAGGAAAAATATCACCATTTGTTCCCCATGTTGTTGTTTGTCGGAGAGGGATAAATTGTTTCTGTTTACTTACGCTGAATTTTTTGTCAACAGTGGCATCCTTGTGGATTTCAGTCATGCACATACTGTGTCATAGAAAATGAATGTTTGGAAACATCCTTAGATTTATACTGTGGAAACAAGGCTTGTATGAATTCACTGGTGATAAATAATCTTAGTTGTCTGTCTCTGTCTTCCTCCTAAATTTGAGAGGATTATAGATTACGAAGATACTGTTTTTGTGAGAACTGGGAGGTTGCTGAATTAGCAGCCCCACACAGGGAAGGGCTGGCAGACCCAGCATCTCATCATTTCTGAGGCTCCGAGTATTTCAGTCATTCCTTGTGCATTTACTGCCCAACTCCTCAGGACAGGCACAGCTCTTGGTGAAGTACAGGGTGCTGCCACTTGCCCAGACTAACAGGCAACAGGTCTGGGGGAGGAGGCTGGGCAGGATTAGTGCTACAAAAAGGAAAATTGAAAACTGGATTTTAGCTGGAAGTAGCAGGGGCAGGGAAGGCACAGATCAGAAAACAGGTACTCAAATTCAATCCATCTCCCTGTATACATAAAGTAACTTTCTGTGAAAGTATAAGCATAACATATTGCAGATTAGAAGTGATATTCACAGTGACATCACAGCCAGAATAAGATTGTGTTAGTTAAATCAGGCAGAATTGAATGTTTCCTTAATTAGTTTAACATAGTGTGATCTTTGGATGGTGAGAAGCCAGCTTCCCATTCTATATCTGAGCCCTTCCAAAAGGGAATAATGAGATTTCAGAGCATACTGCTGCTTTGAGTTCATTTGTTTTATAGAATCTTCATATACTTTAGGTCTTCATATGCAGCTGTATTGGGGATTAGTTGCTGAAAAGTCACTGAGGGAATAGCATATAATTTTGGGTAGCCTTTCTTTCTTCAGGTAAAAAAGTCATCTACTTTGTAAGCAGAAATTCTTTCGACTTAACTACACATTCTGCTGCAATGAATATTTTTCTCTGTCAAGTCTTAGGGTGTCAAGAGATATAGAATCTAATTTATCTAATTTTACGCAAAGTGAAAGAATAAATATGAACAAGAAACTGAAATAATATCTGCTTTTAGGTGGGTACTGTACGTATGCTTTTGATACTCTATCAAGCTGCATTTTTGGTGGTTTCTTCTCTGTGTTTTATGGATATAGCTTGCTGGTGGGCTGTTCATTTATACCATGAAACAGCTTATAAACGGGCTTTTCATTTAATTGCCTTAAATGAGCTGGGTTTCTAACTCTACAGATAATTAGATAATGACTAGAAAATACATTGTTTCTTTTCTGAGTTTTTTAGTCACTCCTGAGATATCTGATGTATACTCAAACATGTATCAATGTATAGTAAGCGCAGCTGAGCTTTGTAGGCATAATATCATAAAGCAAAATCTTTAAGTATTGAAGCAGTGTCTGTTCAAACAGTAAAACTGTTTGTTTTACTCCAGTCCATCATGGGACCAGTATTTCTTTCCAAGAAAATGGATAATTTCAGAAACTGTTTTCACAATGGGAAATCACAAGTTGTTTAGCACAGGTGTTTCTATGGATTTGATATAAGAGAAGAATATGTAGGCTTGAAAACTGTACTTCCTCCTGCATACAATGTAACTTTGGGATACAATATAAAATGGTAAAGTTGCCTGGGTCAAGCTGTTCTGAAATGCTGAGGTTTCTTGGTTTGTTCTTGTGTTGGTTGGTTGGTTCGTTCGTTTGTTGTTTTTTTGGGTTTTTTTCCTGATATTATTGATGTTCCTTTGTGTGTGTATATATATACATAGATAGATATATGTTTCTGGATAATAATAGAATATATTCTTTCTCTCCCTAAACCCTTTGTTGTAAAAATAACTATATCATTATTAGAGAGCTGGTGGAAACTTCAGCAGAGCTGTCTCCCAAGATAATGTTCAGCAAAGACACAACTCCATAAGATGAATATGGATGAGATAAGCATATTTTTTTAATTGTGCAGTTTGTTTAAAAGTGTAATTTGTTTTAAAACTTATTTAAATTTTCATAAGAAAATTGTACTTTTACAATATAATAAATAGCAACTGTGTTTTTTAAGAATACAAAGTTGAGAGTACCTTTAGAGATGCATATCATCTGCATCTATATGTGTTCTGAAGCTATAGAAATACATAATGCTAAATATGTACATAAATCTTTTGTATGATTGAAAAAAACCAAAAAGAATGATTTTTTTTACTCTAAGTGCTGTAGAATTTAGTAAGTATATCTGTGGAATTATTAAACTGACTTAATGAATTCCATGGCATGAGTTAGGTTTTGTGTGTTTACAAATAATTACTGTAGAACAGATTTATTTTCCTCTCTGCCTGCATTTACAGATGCATAGCAAAGTTTATCCTCTTCCAAACTGTTTTGTTGGAGCAGCCCTATCTTGAAGCCAGATTAGCTATATGTGTACTTCACTTTTGGTTTGAGATCATACCAAATTTAAAAGGTCATTAAACATGCAATTTTATGCAAGCTGGGGGGTTTTCTCTATGAAGTTGATGAGTGACTCCTGCCACATGGAGACTTTAAAACATGCATTTCTCTGGGTGCTTGAAGGCAGTAAGTAAATGAATTGGTTGTCATTTTGCATTTTCCAGTCTTGATATTAACAGCAATTATAGATCCACTTCAAAAATTCAGCTGTCTTTCAAACAATAGTGTAATGGGTTGGTTTTGTTTGGATTTTTTCCCTCCAAGGATGTCAGATGCAGGATGAGACTGCCGGACTTCTGATGATTATTATCCCAATCTGTCATTTCTGCAAACATTCTCCTATGGCCTGTTGCAAATGAAGCAAATTCTGGTTGCGTCTCACTTCCAGTGTGTTTCCAAGTAGTGAAAATTGGATTTCCTGATATCAGCTGGGTCATGTGCTCTGTGCTGCAGCAGGATTACACATGTGCTGCTGTGAAATGTGAAATCAGAGCAGAGCAAGACCACCCCTGAGAAACACAGGCTATAAATTGTAAAACCTTTAAATGAAGGGCTAGAAGGAAAAGGCTTGCCTAAGGTTAGGGTTAATTGGTTTTGGTACAAAGAGTTTTATGTTCATAACTTACTGTCTGTCTATCTGTCCTCTTCCTGATTTCTCCAATGTTTAGCTTTGGGGCAAGTTTGTATTTGTTTTTCCTGACAATGATATGGTTGAAATTGAACTGAAATTCAGGTGTGATGAACTTGAATTTATTTACTCAATATTTATCAGATCTTTGCCTTGAATGAAGATGCAGTTGTATCTAAAAAGTTCATTTTCTGAATTAAATGTCTTCTCCTCTTCTAACCTCTTCTGTTTCAAGGATTGGTACTTTCTGCTTTCACATTAAAAAGTTATATAATTTCATTAGTTTCTTGAAAAGTTCAAGTACTGCAAGTCTTACTGATACAAACCTGAAAATGACAGAAAATTGGCTCAAAAATAGTGGCTCACCCAAGTATTGGTTAACATAGATAACTTGTAGGGTGTGCTCTGCTGCTTGAGTAAGTTGGATTTTTGCAGCGTGGTAATTCTTGACTCTTAAGTGTGGTTGGGTTAATTCTTTCCATGAACCCATGAAGCCTAGAAGTGTTTTTCAATCTAAAACATTCAACTGGTCTGAAACAAACAAATCAACTAATAGCTTTTTCCCTTAAAATTTCAGTTGCCAAGGCAAAACTATGCCCTCTGACAGGTCCACTTGAAAACAGCTCAAGCTTGCTGAGAAACATGAGTTGTTCCATGTAAATTAACAGGCAGCCCCACAACATTTAAGTGAAATAGTGCCAGAAGAGGTCAGATCTTTCTCAATGCTGTAGTGGCAGTCTAATAATTTGTTAGGAAAGTACTGAAACATATTAGTTGGGAAGTGTTACTGAGAGAACAACAATTAGGTAAGTCCCCATTACTTTGTTCTGTGAGCCAGAATTATCCATTATCATTCCTAGAAGTCAAAATCTGTTTAATTTACTCTGACTGAAGTTGGCCCAACATATTAAAACTGCAGCACCTTAGAAATGTAAAATGTTCCTGAACACAGCTTGATATATAGTGGAACTAAATTTGTAACTACCATGGATCTGAAACCTCACTTTTACTGCACTTTGAGATGGTTTCTGGTCTGACCTGCATGTAGTCACAGGGGTCACTTCTGCTTGATGCAGATGAGATTCAGACCAGAAACGGACCACAAATGGGTCAACAGCAAAGTGGGAATGAAAAGCAGCAGGCTGGAGTAGACTGGTTAAGAAGGCTGGAAAGTAGATGCATCATCTGTAGGAACAAAATGGTTTTAAGCTGCCCTGGAGAATTAGGATCTATTTCTGCATTTGCCATACAGGCTACATGGCCATGGTCATATAATCCTGTCAGATCCTGTCCAAGATCATATCTGAAACAAAACTAATGGATTGTTCCCTGAGCTTTTACACATTTGCTTTCTCTCTCATGTAAGCCCAGTGACTTGCCAGTTGAAGTAAATTAGATGTGGGTTTGGGGACTGGCTTAAGTTTAAATAACTGGTTGTACAGCCAGTTTAAAGTAATTTAATTCAAACAAGATGAGGTGATGCATGCAAGTTCTTTTTTGGCATAACTAATACTTGTACTATAGATATAGGCATCAGTGCTGCAGAATTATATTGCAATGCTAGAAAAATCAATTTATGATCATTTATTTTTTAGTGTAAACATCTTGCCATGGTATCTAACAGTGTGATGGAATGCTGAATGTCATTGTTGCTTAGAGCCTGTGAACCACATAGTGCTGAGCACTGCTTGGCTATGTGAAGGAATTTAGGGAGACAGGGTTTCCAAAATGGACACTTGGAATTACTGAAAACATTTGACCTTACATTTCTCTGCTGTAGTTTCCTGTCCTATAAGAGGTGTAGCAATACCTATGTATTTGAAACCTCCCTAAAAATTAATGCATGAATGCTTAGGAAGGGCTTGAAATACCGTGGGGACAGTCATAGAAAAGCTGATGATAAATTAGCAGCTCATTTGTCAAGCAGGAATTGCGGAGTACCTATGAAATAAAGGATCGACTCATATGTTGAAAGGGGGTAAAAAGGAGTAGTGGTTAATGTCTCATTTTGTCTTCAACTGTCCTGTTGGGGGGTGAGGCAAAAGCACTGAAAAGAGTAAAGGCTGTAGACATGGACAGTTCATCTACCCTGTGCATCAATTCCCCAGAGTCATTTCTGGTGGCAGCATCTTCCCCTCATTTCCATGTTCCCTAGGATGAAACAGAACTTTTCTTGGAGGCCTCCCAAGCCCAGGGGAGATGAGTAGCTGAGAGTCCACAGTCAACCCCTGCCCCTTTGTGCAAAAGACTGAGACAGAAAGAAAAGCTGTGACAACAGTTGTGCCAGTTGGCATGGCCCCTGCCTGCCCTGCTGCCAGGGCATTCCAACAGCTGGGCAAGAGCCAGGCTGCTGCCCCATCTCCTGCCCACCAGCTCCACCTCCACAAGAAATCTGCTTCTAGCACGATGTGATCTATGGTCAAGTGCAGATGGAGTGTGCAATGTATCTGGATAGCAGAAAAGCCACGGTGTATGCTCTTTCCTTGCCGTGGGCAGAGGGCACATGCCTTCTCTTGTGTGAGGGTTAGCTCTGTTGGCATAATGTATTGGAATTATGGACTTTCTAATTTCTTTTCTTTTGATATTTTAGCTTAAATTTTTATATGCAAATGTCTTTAAAGGTAACCTGGATGTTCACTCATAAGAAAAGTGTAAATGAAATTATGGAAGGAATAGGAGAAAAAGTTTTGAAAACAGCAGATATTCTAATTCCCTCTGGGTTGTTACTTCTGAATACTGTAATGTCTGTATTCTTTCCTCTTTGCTGCAGCAGATTGGATTTATAAATACTCCCACTGTCTTTGATTGTAGTTAGATTGTTGTGTTGATTAGATGAATTTGGCAGACACACAGCAATAAGCAAAGTACAATCTGAGCAATAAAGTGGATAGCAGCATTTAATTTCAAAGATGTTTTTTACTAAAATCACTAAATTAAAGTTACGAAATATACATGGATACATGTGCTGTGTAATTTGAACCATGTTGGCAATAGGCAAAGAAATAATTTGTTGTTGATAACTAATAACAATACAAATTTAATTTATGTAGATGGTGGAGAGGCTTAAAACTATTTCTAAGAAAGAATTTGTTATTCATCTCAGATTACATATTGGGAAACTGAGGCATAAACTGCAGCATGAAATATGCCTGACCTCACTTGATGAATCCAGCAGTTATAAAAGACCATGAACCCTAAGAAATTTGATCTTTTGCCTTCTGCTTTTAGCCTTATGTCTAGTGTTCAATGCAAATTATAGCAAGTGATGCTATTAAATTGTTAATTGAACACCTCATGGTAAAATCCATATTAAGACAGTTGCATTATTTCATTCTATTGCTATGAATATTTCTCCATTCTAAGGTTTATTTTAATAGGGCTTTTTGGTAAGGAGTTTACCACCCTTATTACAGTGAAGGGGTCAAATTATGACCTCAGTTTTATTGTGATGTCAATACAGTGAACTTTTATTGGATCAGCCCTACCATTCCCAAAATTAGCACTGGTTTTGCGCAGCACAAATGAAGAATGAAGCTCTCCTGTGATCAAATCCTCTGTCATTAAAAGCTTTAGACATTTCATACCAACAGAGATGAGAATCAGGTCTCGTGCATATATTAAAAGCTATAAATCACTCATCTGTTCATTTTGGGTTTTTGGAAATATTTTGGGAGTTGCCAATGTCTTGAAACACAACAGATCTGTCCATTTTGCAGTTTGATGAGTCTTTTTTGCTTGATCCTGGAAGGGATGTGCTGATACTGCCCTAGGCTGTGATTCTGTCTCCAACAGCAATCTCCTGCAGGAAAAAGGCTTTAGTTAGTGTAACAATACCTAGAAACTGTTAAATACGTAGGACAAGTTCTTTTGACGCGATACCGGTGTTTTGTGTTAGCTTTGTGGCAAACCCTTAGTGGAGAGCTGATATAACAAACATGAGACAAACAGAAACAGCACAGTGTGAAGATAATTCAGTGGAAGTAAAAAGGTGTCTTCAATTTGTCATCAGAACAGATTGCACACACAGGGAAGAGGAAGGGAAGGGGACAGGGTGTCAGTCTTTCAGAATCATTATCAGCCAGTATTCCACAGGCTGCTTAAATTCTTTTTCTGCTTCATATCGGTCTTGCATAGTAACTTCAAAACTAAGGAAATGGTAGGGTAGTTGATGACATCTTTCTTACATCTTGCTTTCCATTTCAGTTTCACTATTTGGAAAACCTGCAAGAGCTTGTGAAGGCCAAATTTAATTTAGAATAAAAATAATTTTACATACAAATCAGGTTTTATCTTCATATATGGGATATATATATTACAGACAGCTGTTGGAGATATTAAAATGTGTGACTGTTAAAGTGAATGGAAGATAAAAAATCATATCAAATGTTAAACATCTGTGCCCCAATTTCCATTTACAGTGTGTCTGATCTAGATATTGATTGCTGTGGTGATGACTGAAGTAGGACCTTCCAGATCTGTAAATATTCCATACCTCTCAGTAGAGACTTAGCTTGTATCAGATTCATATGCTTTGTAGATTTGACATACACACACATCAACCTTGGTTGAATTTTTCTGATAACATCTCCCTTTTTGACAATAATAGATTTGCATGGTGCAAGTTCAAACAAAAGAAAACTCTGAAGAGCTCATTAGTGGTGAATTTAAGTCCCCTTCTATGCTGTCATAGTCTTAAGGAGAAATTCAGCCATTAATTCCAGCAAGACTGAGTACAGACCTCCAGCATCAAAATGAGAGTTTCAGTATCACATCTGCCATAAACATTAATTTCATATGAGAAAAAATGTATCAGTATTTTCTTATCAGTAACTGGAAATTTTATTATACAGAAATGTCCAACTATTTCTCAGATGTTTAATAAGTAAGTGGAGCTGTGCTAATCTGGAATGCAAGCAAAACGTGCATTTCTTGGAGCATGAGCCAAAGCCTGTTAAAGTAAATGGGAATGTTTCTGTTTATGTAAGTGGGCTTTGGATCAGAGCCTGCACAATCACCTGAGAAGCAATTTGCTACGTGTTTTTTTCTGTATGCTGAAAAGGCTGCTAAAAATGCAGTGTGTGCTGTGCTCAGCTGACTGCCTGAGTGCACTGAAGGGAAGCATTGCAGTTTTGTGTTCAGGGCCCATTTCTTTAAGCTATATTTTAATTTTAAAGGAATGTGAACTAACTTTGTTTTGAGAGGAGTAGACACTACTTTCAGTGTTCAAAATGCCAGCTGATGGGATTAGAGCTCTAGGAAGGGCGCTACCATAAAAGTGATCATTAATTTCTGAGGTGATTCTCGATTACAAAGGCATTGAAGTTCACGTTCTTAAATCACTTTTTAAAATTGCAGTTTATAAATTGTTAGAGTATCTTGATAAAATTGCTCTAACTGGCACTTCGGAGGAGCATCAGTGAGCTCATTTTCTGTGAGACTTTTACATAACCTTTAACTCCTGCTCTCCTTGAGTAGCACATATTTCACAAATACTGCCTTAAAATGAATGTGTATGGTAGCATAGCAAGGCTGTTACTATGTTACTATGTTCCAAGATACTTGTGACAAATTTGGTGGGATCCTCATGTTTTAGCCTAAAGAGCAGGAGCCCCCTCAAACCTTTTGAACTTTTGCAGGTGCTGTTTCCCTTGAACCTCTTATTGGTGTTCAATTTAGCTATTACACTACTTCTACCAAAATATAATTGTACATATATCAGAGGATTCTCATGACAATTCAAAAGGCCAAATTAATTCTTAATTAATTCAAAGAATCTGCCAAGGACAAACAATATATTTTAGCACTGGCTGTTTCTTCTTTCGTGATACTATATTTAGAGTCTGTTGTTAGGCAGAGCCCTTGTGCAGGCCATTGGCCAGGTCAGAGTTTGGAAGTACAGTTTTTCATTAAAACTTGCTTTATTGGGAGGTTTATTTGAGGGAGATGGCGGAGGGAGGAAGCATATTATCACTTTGTTTTCTTATTAATGCATTGGATACTAAATACTGGAATAGATATTAAGTTGAAGTTTATCACGCTCTGGAAGTGAGAAGGCTTCTAAGTACTTTGTTTACCCAAGGAATATGAAAATCTAAATGCTTGCCTCATTTTGAGCTACTAGCAGTGAGGAAGATGGTGCCAGTCATAGAATAAAGTAAGTGAAGACAGATTATATACATATATATATATATATATATATATATATATATATTCTGCCCTCCCCAGTGTTTTACTTTAAGGGCTTTACGTCACAGTGTGGCTTTCTGATAGCTTTAACCGTGTAAATGTTTTACTGTAGAAATGCAGCTGTGTTAGTCTATTACCTTGAGTCTCAATGCCTATGATCCATATTCAAGGAAGAAACTGGCAGTCATGAAGCCTGATTGCAATCCAGAAAAGGCAGGCATGCTGTCAAGGTTTCAGCGGAAATCTAGACCCTTTTCTGTCTACATCCCTTCTGTTGTATTGCTCTTCATCTGATGTGTCATTGTGCTCTAGGGAATACCAAGATTCAAATTTACTGAGAAGAGAAGGTTTAGTTGGTGAATTACTGAGCTCTTGTGAAATCTCTGGCCACTCATGATAATCCAAATAGGTGTCTTCAACAATTCACGTTAAAATACATTTTCAATCAAGTACTGTGCACAATCACCCTTAGGACAGTGTATTATTTGAAAAGTTTGATTCTCAAGAACTCAGATTCACTACTCTCACATATGTTGAGGGGAAAGTTCCCACTGACTTCAAGGAAAACCCCATGAACTGTGGTACCTGAGTGCACTTTTGAGAACTCTCCATGAAGTCCAACATGGTGTTCAAATGTTATTTTTGAGATCTAGAGTTTTTAAAATGAACTGTAACATTTCCAGTGCAAAAAAAAAGCTGGTGGCTTCTTTTTGGAGAGGAGTGGGGAGTAAGGAAAAGAATAGATTAGTAAATGTTATATAGGGCAGCACAGTGAAAATACAGTATGTCTGAAAATATTTGGTGCTTGCAGAGTAATTATTTAATATTTAGGACCATGCAAAGAAAGTAAAATGCTTTTCCTTGAAATCATCTGACTGATTTGCACTGATGTCATGATAACATACTTCAAAGGTTGGTGCCTGTGCAAAGTCCAAGGACACACACCTTGTGACTCTACTGCTTGTTGCTGGAGGCCATTCCAATTGTTCCCATTGTGATGCAGGGAGTCTTCTATTTAATTTATTTTTAACTGTTGATCTCCAAAGACTGTTGTTTGCATCTGTTTATTAAATTGCAAACTCAGCTGTGAAAATGGTTTTTATGGTGGTGTTTTATTACAGTCCCATTTACAATTGGAGCTGAGCACAAACATGATAAATATTTTTCTTTGTGGAGGCACACATTGTTGGAGGGCCATTGAAATAACATGAAACTGGAATTGTTTGTTTATGAGATCAGATTCATTCATTACTTTGGTGAGGAGCTGTGAAATGTAAATCTCACATTCCACTGGACAATAACAGCACCAGCTTGAGCTCATTTAGAGGTGTGATATTGCATTCAAAGGATGGCTGTTAATTTTATTGACCAAATTTTGGAATTGGAGTAGCATTGATATTCAGGAATGCTTCAGAATTGCTTTACTTCTATGCCATTTTTCTTATCTTTGCAAAGGAGAAGGGTTTCAAACTTTATTGAAAAGTATTTCTAATTTGTAAAAATGTGGTTTTGTTATTCTTAGAATTCTTCTGTTACACATTTTCCCACCTTTCTGAGAAAGTGTGTGGGTGTGTGCAAGGATATTAAAAAAAATTGATATAATCTTATTCTTTAGAACTGGTCTTAATTTTCTTATGTAGGTTTGTGTTCATGTACATTTTAGGCTGGTGGAATTCAACTATTTTATCAAGGTTCTGATCAATTAGTGACAAAAGGTTTAATACTAGAGCATACATTTTGTAAAATAACAGTTCAAGCCGTTTAAAGTAACATTTAAGAGACGTTTTCAACTTAGTGACTGAAGCTTCAATGTTGTAAGGAATATTATGGAATTGACTAAATTCTTTATGAGACCAATTTATAATATGAATGAATAAGACTAAAACTACCAAAAACTGGAGACTGACCTTTTTAATTTTTTTATGAATTTAATCTATAATCACTCAATCAAACTAAAGGCTCAGTATGGAACATTTTAAGCATGTGGTTTATTTAGCAAGTGGGTGTTCAACACTTTTCTAAAATCACCTGGTTTATTCCTGGTTTTGATTTGGCACCTGAACGCCAGGTATCCAAAACCTCTTCCTAGATAAACCAAGACTTGTAATACTGTCTCTATACCTATGTGTTGCCACTTCCAAGTATTTTGTTTTATGAAGAAACAGAGTAAACTTCACTCATCCCCCGAGATGACTTGTTAGATCTCATATAGGAAACCCATCAGATTAATTTTGTAACTGCTGAGTTTCCTTTCCTCTGTTTTGTTACTGTTCCTGACCTGCTGCTGTTTGGATGTGATATTGATACAAGCAAAGGAAAATCAAAGAAAAACTGTCAACTGCTACTGCCCAAGTAGCCAGTAGCAGCTTGAGTTTATCAAGGGATTTGACACAGTGCTAACCTTGATGTATTCCAGATAGTAGTAATCTGGATCCTTGCTTATTTGGAGAGAAGGAGAGAATTATTTGGAGAGAAGGTTGCAGCTGGATCTACCTTGTGGACCCTTATTTGAATTTTTTTCTTTTTTTTTTTCTTCTCCTTTTCCTTGAGAAAGAAAGAATACTTACCGAGATGTTCTTAGGGAAAAGAATGAGAGTTTGGAGTATTGAACAGTGGCATATAAAAATATCAATGATGTCACAAAAGCTCTGTCATGAAGACATTTTATTGTTGATGAATTGTAAGAACCATCTGGGTACTATTCTAATCATTCAGAGGCCTCTGTATGGATGGTACAGATGCTTCTTTTGTTATTGATGTGATCTTGTAAATAGTTAAAATATTTACCAAGGCACCTCTGAGCCGAAGCTATACCATTTTATTATTTATACCTTTTCAGAGGGACAAAAATGGAGGTGTCCACTAAATGTGATGGATTAGGCTTATAAACAGCCATTATTGCCATCAAACCTCACATGTCAGCTCCCCCTTTTGTGTCTGTGCATTTCTAAGCTAACCAGTGATCCATGCATAAGATAGAAGGTTAAGAATGTGCAGAGAGAAAGGGGGTTGACTCCAAGCAAGATGTATCTTCTGCTGATTAGAAATACAGCTGTAGAAAGGGGAGAGAAAAGAGTTTTTGCAACATGACACTCCCCTTTTCATTTCACACAACTCACTGTTTAGAACCTGCAAATCACTAACTAGAAGAGTCACTTTGCTGTTTCATGTAACTTAGTGCAGCTGTCTTTTGTTTTCCCAAGATAAAAATCAGGAAATGCAAAAATTAAACAGGTCCAGAGAAGAGGAATAGCAGAGGGAATGAAAGGAAAAAGGTTGAGCAAGTGACTTCACAACTTGTTGACAGAGCAAAGTACCATTTCGTTGTAATTAAGTATGCTTTAAAGGCTGGTCAGAAGGAAAAGCTAACAGAGCTTATTCAGTATAGTGCCTGTCAGTACCTTCAAACTGAAAAAGTTATTCCTACTCCTAACGCACATGCAAAAAGAGAAATCATTTCAAAACTAGTAATGTATCTTTTAAAAATGGTTCCCTTTTCTCTGAAAATGTAGAGCTCATCACAGCAGCTTTTCCAAATGTTTGTATCTTGTAATGTGATTTTTTTTTCCCCTTTCTTCATGAAAAGTTATTTTATGCTAAAAAAATCATGAATATGAAAATGCTTTTTAAACTTCAAATTTAAAACAGAATACAGTGGGTTTGTTAACTTTCAATGTGATACTGGAATATAATGTGCTGTAGTCCAATTGTTTGTGATTTGTTTCCTATTATTGTTAAAATTGTTTGATATGTCAGTGTGTTAGTCCTGAAAGAGGAGAACTGACTAAAAATCACATTTGATGTTCTGGATGAACCATGTAAATGCAATGATGATTTATTTAGGCTTGTTGTTATATTATATAGCTAATTTCTCTTTTGTCTTAACCAGAAACTGATTGTAGCGAACTGTTAGATAATTCTTATGCACAACTAAAAACCATAGAGTAGTATATTCATGGGATTCAGAGGAAAAAAGAAAAGAAGGAAAAAAGAGGATAGAAAATATTTTTTTCTCTATAATATATTTGAAAACTTCAATGCCACTGATGAAAACTTTAACAGTGAGTTTAGAAAACGATCACTTAGAAGTAGGTGGTGAGACCAGAAGTTATGTTCCACATCTAGAATTACATGGAATGGTCTGACATTAAACTGTGGTTTTACTTTAATTTATAAAATACTAACAATGGCCAGTCTGGCAGTCAGCTGCATTAGTATGCTGGTGCACTGACCATCCCGTCTCTATAAGTACTGTGATCTGAATTGCACAACCAACGTGGCAAAGGTCCAGATTTCAGTTGCCACTCCCACTGGGAAAGAAAGAAAACAAGCTTGTACACAATTTATGTCTGCAGTTGTTTCACTGTATACATTGAAAAAAACCTCGTCAAGAGAATGGCATCCAGCCTTATTAGGGTCAAACATAATCTGTATCAACAGCATTCAAAAACACTTAAAGAAATAGAAAAAGCTTATTTTTTCTAAAACTCACCATTGCAGCAAAATGGATGTAGAAATGTGGATGCTTTTGCATGCAGTAACTCAGGTCTACTCTTCACACTTGCTGTTACCTGGCATTTCCCACAAGAGGAAAATAACAGTAAAATGAAAAATGCCCAGTAAACTTTCATCTAAAGTAAAGGAATATTCTCATTTCTGATCTCACAGTTTACATAAATTTCTGCAGGCTTTGATGTAGCTCTCTGGAATTAGCACTTGGGAATGTGAAATGAAATTACTCAAAGCAGTGAGTATGGGAAGAATTTCAAGGCCAGTTAGTCTTAATTAATGTTTTTATTTTTCTGGGAGTTCTGCTTGGTAGCCTGAATACATTTAACTACTTTGCTTATTTAGCTATGCCCCTTTGAATCAGGTTTTAATTTAGGATGCAGTCTGATTGCAAGAGTCACAACTATGCTGTTTAATACTGTATTGCTAGTAAAGCTTTAACTTTACTCTGTACTCCTTCTGTTTATGTAAAACATGTAAAGATGTTCTTGAATACCCTTCAGAAGGCCCCAGGTCTTGTGAATACTTGCAGGTAGTTCTGAGACACAGAAATTCTGCCTGCATGTATTTTTAGGTTGTGAGAAGCGATCAGATTTTTAGCCTTTTTAGTTTCAAGGAACTGAGGTATATATTTATGTTCTGTGTGATAACTGCTTTTATTAACATCTCCTAGTGTTGAGACTGTTCAATTATAAATTAAAAGGGTAGTGCAAAGCAAAAATCTAGGAATGTTCGTTGTCATTGTATTTTTATTTTTGACTGTGTCTTGTGAATAAAGTGGGTGGTTGTTTGGGGGGTTTTTCACCAGGCAGAAGGCATACATCACTGCACTGATTTGTAGCTCAGCTCTTTTTGAGAGCTTGAAAAATGTTAAAACAAATCCTTCACCATTGTCTCTTTATGGCCTACAGAGCAAATGTTGGGGTTTTCAGTGTCTTAGACCTCCCATTAGCTGGGCAGAATCTGGAATTCTTCTTGGTTATGATTCAGTGATCATACAGACAAAGTGTAGGTTTAATTGAAAAGAGTATTTTATATACTTCCCGGCCTTTATGCTGTTACTGATGAATTCTGAATGTACGAAGGGGAAGAGCAAAAAGGTTTTTAAAAAGAAGCCCAAATCCAGACTTTCTTGTAATCTTGTAGGTACCAGTGACTAATATCTCATGCAGACAAAAGCTAGTTAAAACTGACTTGAGATAAGCATTCTTCTGCAATGACTCATCTTCCCTAACAATAATGGAAATGTAGCCCCTGTTTATGAGATAGCTGAAGTGCAAATAGTAGTGTCCATGAAGCTGAGGTTAATTACAGGAAGGACTTTCATGATAATTGCTAATAAACAACACTTGTCCTCCTTTGAATCTGTATTATTCTCTGCAGAGGAAGTAGGCTTCTGCAATTTGAATAGAATTTTGAACATTTGCTCAGGAGGTGTAGGCAGTAAGAGGCAAGAGTGAATAATAAAAGTCGGCCATAAAAGGATAGAAGGCTGACCACATCTGACATTTTCTCTCTTATAAAATGTAGAATTCTGAGCGGGTTAGTGAATTCCCACAGATCGTCACTGTCTCAGCATGTAATGTGGTATGACCAAAAAGAAGCAAGCCCCTGCATCCATTCTGAGCCTGAATCTGAAAACTAGGCACTGTGGGAGTGATTGTGTCTGCAAAGGGACAGTAAAATATTCTTTTAAAGGCTTCTAGTTCTCTGGGGTGTCTAGAAAGCTGATTTCTGCTTTAAAGGGTGTGTTCTGTGAGAGATTAAAATGGATTATAAATCCCCACAGAAGTGAAATCATAGCAATTAGGCTTGGAAATATACCATTAGTATTATGTTAAACTGTAAAGAAAGCAATTACAGAAGTATTTTGAGAGTTTTAAGTTCGTGATACTAATTTTATCAAGGAGCTAAAACTGAACCCCCTCTCTCCTGTGTGTCATTCTTTTTAAATTCCTGCAAATGTGCTGTAAAGTCAGCTCCTTTCACAAATACCCACAAAGGTCTGTGTTGGGAAGGCGCAGAAGGTGACTAGGTCTTAGTCTGTGCTCTTTACAATGCCACATAAGTATCTTTATCTTATCTATATTTGTTAAATCAATTAAAAGAACATATGGAAGTTAATCCATGGCTGACTTACTTCTGTAGTGTGACACGGTATGAACACATGGGATTTCTTGTCAGTGCAGAGAACACAAAGTGGCTCCTTGGTAAACGTCAGCAGGTCATATTTGTGGTTGTGTAGAAAACAAGTCTCCGTTGTCTTTGATAAAATTATTCAACATTTATTTTAGGTGGTTAATGATTTAAATTCCTTTTTACCACAAGTATTGCAACAGTAAAATAAGAATGGTATGCAGCCTTTTTGAGAGATGCAGAGTTCAACGGGCTTAGTGACAGAGCTGTTGGAAGTTGTTTGAATTTTACAGTAATTGAAAAATATAGATTTGGTCATCCAAAATTAATATTCCATAATTCTTATTATCAGTCTGTGTGTGTTGCATGACCTTAAAAGATTAGAAAATTCAGGTTACTTTTGTTGAACCTGCACTTTTACCTCCATGGAGTTGTCTTGGGCTGGAGATATGGGACCCTCCTCTACCTACAAAACATTTACTGGAGCAGGCACTGAAGTCTCCAAGAGGTGGAGCTATACACTGAGTGCAGATAATTAGGGCCTTCCCAGGGGATTCAGGCATTTGTTCTCCAAGGAAGAAGGGGAAAAAAAATAAGGAAAATGACAACTTTCTTTTTGCCATCTTTGTGGATACAGTTTATCATGTCCCTTGTTTTCCTTAGAAGTATCTCAAAATTAAATGCTTTGCTTGATCTTAAATATAGAATTCAATATCAAATATTATCTTCTTTTGCCATTGCAAAAATTTAGTTTGATTTAATTTTAAATTTAATTTTATTTCTGTGTGAGTTCAGTGTATCTTCCAAGGTTTTTTATGGCCTGAATTTCATAGTAATGCTAAAGTAATAAATGAACTTTTATGAAAATACTAGTCAATGCAGGAACCTCTATCAGTAGGCATCAAGATTGGTGAGGGCTCTGAGGAGCAGCACACTCCTAAAATCCATCTGCAGACACAAGTTTTGCTGCAAGCTGTAGATCTAGTAGCATAAAGATAATGAACATAAATCAAAGGTGTATTTATGAAGGAGTGTGATAATTGGTGGGGAAAACCAGGGCTATGTATGCAGTAAAGTACACAGGACACAGTAATCTTTAGGATCCTTTGTGTGGATGGATGGTCAGCTGATGGAGAAAAAGGAGCCTGACTTTGTCTACAATAACTTCAAAAACTGGCTGAAGTTTTGGAAGTTGTCCTCTAGGTTCCCACAGAAAGGCTTTCCAGGGAGGCCAGATATGGGATAAAAGACAGTGTCAGAGAGGGAAAAGGCTTCTCCCTTTCCTCTGCCTGTCACTGTCCTGGCAATGCTTTGGAGGGGTATCAGACATCCCTCGTTACAGAGCTGCAGCTCCCAGGGCCATAGCAGTACACACACACAGGCAGAGAGAATCTCAACATATTGTATCAGTACAATTACCTCTGTAAGTGTAAATTACCCTGCAACAGGCTTCCAATTTTCAGGTGGTAGATAAATCTTATAAATTAGTGAAGGTATCCCTCATGTGCTAAGGATTAATGTAGTATAGCCTTGATTGGTTCAGATTTTGTAATAATATTTGGTAGTTTGGGAGTGATCACATAATTGCCCTGTAATATGAAGCATTTTGGCTTCCTAAGACATCAAGAAATTTCAGTGTTCTGCCTAAATACATACTAAAAGCAATTTGCAAAATCAGAGCTATGCAATTGCCTAGAGATGCAGTCTTCTAAAATGCAAAAAAACCCCTATGCCTGAGAGATCGTGAATAATGTACAAGTATTAATTTTTATGGTAGCTGCCTTAAAAATGCTCTATTTCTAATATTTTCTGAGGTTTTTAAAATTTCATTAAATTGACTTTAAATGGATATTTTAATGAAATTATTTCTATTTCATAGAAATAAATGAACTACACTCAGTTTTGTAAGGGAAGCAATTGGAGGCTTCAGCACAGAGCTTGGAAACCCAGAAGTTTGTAAAGCTGCTGCTCACAACTTACTGCATGTGTCTGCAGAGTATGTCAGAGTCCTGAGCAGGCAGTTCTAATGGAGTTTCAGACAGTAAATATTTTTATTCCTTTAAATAGGTGTATAATCATCTTGTTAACATGGTTTTACTTAAGATAAATGGAGAGTGGGCAGAACAGAGGGGTAATTAATAGTGACCTTGGAGAAAAAGCTTCAGTTTGTCTTTGCCCCAGTCACACACTGCACTTGTCTCACACAGCCAGGCCACAACTCCAGGCAGCAGAACACTGGTTTCATAAAAGTTATGTGCCTGAAACATTCACACACAGTTTTTTTCCTAAATCACATTTCTCAGAGCGTAAATCTGGGCAGAACCGCAATGTAAAATTTCCTGGTATGTTTTATGGTGCAAACACAGAATTGTCTGCTCCAATAATACAACCCCCCATTTTTTTTATCTCTTTTGAATGGAGTGAATTGTTTGGTACCTGAATAATGCAGCAGCAGGGCCAAACTTAACTCGTCTCTCACCACAAAACTTGTTGCTAGGAAGTTGTCATATTGCGTTTGACTGTCACATAAATTGTTTGGGAAACTGCTCTTTCCTTTTACATTGATAACATACATTGTTATAAAAAGGAAAAGATTCTGTAAGACACATAGATTTGAGCCCAGTTCCCACCAGTTCCATAGTAATTGTTCCATTATCACTGGTTTTAATTGGGCAGTATACCTGTCCCACATGTCTTGGTTGCAAAACCTGGTGGGACTGTTTGGAAAATGAGTGAGAATTCAAAATGAATTGGAACCATTAATAAAAACACTATGTTTATAATTTCAGCAAATGCATAAATTGCATAAAGCAAAAGGAAAGTTCAAGGTCAAACATTTCAAAAATAAGTAATTTGAAATAGTGTCAGAGGTATCAATTTTACTTTACAATTTATCAGTAGTTTTAGTAAAATGATGAAACCTTGGATTCTGTGATATTTTTAATAATTACGGCAAAGATCAGCATTATGAGGCTAGCTTACATTTTTCTTTCTTATACTGTTTTGAATCTCTCTTTCAACTTTCTGAGTTCCTGTATTAACCAGGACCTTTTGGTAGCATAAAAGGACCCAGCTGCTCCCATCCAGGCTTTTCAGCACAGGATCCCATTAGACAAAGTTGTAGTTGTCTATGCATTTATTAGCATATTGTAAATGCTTAGTAATCCTGTTCCACATACATATTATTTATTTATTTATTCATTATAAAGATTCTGAAACTATTTGACACCTAAGTGTAAACCCACATGATTAAATAATCCATGCACTTGTTTTTGTCAGTGGTGACTGTCTGGGTCATGGCAATACGGTCTAAAATGATGCATCTACCACTGCCACTGTGCAGATGAAATATAATTTTCTGCATATGATAGCTGAAGCTGAGCAATGGGAATCTTGGAACCCAGAGTCTGATTTCTTCATTCAGCTTTTCAGAAACATTTTCATATATTAGTTATGAACATTTCTTCATACATGACCATCACACTGTGCTTAAATATCCAGGCAAGCTTGTAAACATATTTTTAAAAACTCAACCAAAAACATTTACTCAGCAGTTAGAGAAAGGCACAGATGTAAACACATTTGTTTTTCCAAGTATTTATTACATGCATCTTGTCTTCATTGTACTCTGATCCCTTCTGATTTCTCTATCACACTCTTGTGCTTTCACTTCTAACTGGCTCTCATTGCTCACAACCTTCCTGTTTTCCTAATTCTTTCTTCTCTTCTGACTTTTTGTAACTTCTAATAGTCACATATTTTCCTTTGTGTAGGTACCTGGTTTCTTTCCTTTTTATACTAATTATTGCTTTCATTATCATTTGGAGAGGTAGAAAGCAGGGAAAAAGTTCACAGGGATGTTCACTTTTGCTTAGTAAATACATATTCTTCTATATTTGTAGCCTCCCTCTGTGATCTTTCAGAAAAATTAGAATATGTTTATTCCATTTATTTGTGTAAAGCCTCATAGAATTGAAGGGGAAAGAAATCTTGCTCAAAGAAAAATAGGTGAGACTGTGGTGGTCAGAAAGTGAATGGAATTTGAAAGCGTTTTCTGCACGTACCTAAGCACAATATGTTGTGTCCAGTAGAATAAAGCCTTACAGTGCAGCACCACTAATGCAACCTTTTTTCTGCTATTTCTTCTGTTTAAAATACTGGTTTTAATAAGCTATAGAAAGTAGTTCTAATGTCAGGAAAAGCTATTAACTATTAATTGGGAGTCTTTCTAAATTTAAAGATCGGTATGAGGTCTGGATAAATTATCAGTGCTTTGGTTTGCCTCCCTGACATGTCATCTGTGTGGTCTTCAGCCAAAGAGTACTTTGTTTGTTCAATCCATGCCTGAAGTGGTGGGATGTTGCTTATTTACTGAAATGCAAACAACAAAAATAACATAAACGATCAAAAGATCAAAATAGATCTGTTTAGTTTCACAGGCTTAAGCATAATGGAGTTTGAGGACAGCAGAATGGCATGGAATGGGTCGTTCCTAAGTTTCAGTCCTGAGCTTGTCACTGCTTTGGCTGATGACCCAAATGACATTAGAAACCATCCTGAATGAGCCCCCAGGCTGGAGGATGCTGGGCAGGGGTTCCACGTGGGCCTGCAGCTTAACAAAGGGCTGTCTGCCAACTTACACTTTGGGGTTTTTCATGTATTTATGACAGACACTGATCAAATACAATTTTTCCCTGTTTTTCCACAAGAGTCTGTAGCCTTTGGCATTGTTAAAAAGGATTAATGAGAATTTTCTTCAGAAAGTAATGAGATAGTTTTATTTACATGATAAAATTTTAAAGAATTCATGTATTTAAGCCTAAAAAGTACAGTTTTCTTTCCTAATCTGGAATGTTCACATCAGACATTTGATGATGCCTTATAAACAATTGCCTTTGATTTTTTTAGAGGTTAGTGATAATTCTTGAGGTCTCTGAGAGGTGCAAGGGCACATCTAAATTTTCTCATGGGTGGCTGTATTTTTTTTTAAAGACCAGTCTTTGCTATTCTGTTCAGTGTTATTTCTTTAGCCTTTGACTGACTCAATCTTCAGGTGTAGTTTTTCTGTGCTTCTTTAAGATAAAATAAATTTTAAAAGAAAAAAAGAAATAGCTCAGTCCATATTTAGGTTTCTTGGCCTCTTTCTGAGCTGTTTAATGGACAACTGGTTTGTTTTATTTATCTGACAGGGTTTCTTCATATTGTTTCAGGTTATCAGCACTCTTGCAGATCATATTACAGCTTGTGCTCAGATTTGACCCTTGGTAGGGTTCACTTTAAATCAGATCCTTATCATTAATGCAGTGATAAATAGAGATGCTTTGGAAGCAGTATACAGATTATTTATTTAGTGCCTCTCTGTATCATGTTTTATACAACCAGGGATCAATGTCAGACCTTTATGGATATAGCTTAGGTTGCATTCAGTAACTACAAACTAAAGCCCTTTAAATAATGTTAACTTAATAGCTGACATTTTTATGAAATAAGTCCGCAAGGGGGGAAATGTAATATTGCTCTACAGTGAGGAAGATTTTGATTTTTAGTTTCATCCCAAACCTAAAGGGATGTTTTCAGTTTAACAACTGCCTCTGAAGTCCCCATTAAAAAAATAAATAAAGAGACAAATGCTTTTAAGGGAAAAAAAAAAAAAAAAAAAGAGTGCTCTACCACAGGTGTGACCTGGGGTTATTGCTTTTGTAGTGATACTTTTTGTGAGGCTCTAAATAATTTTTCCCCTTGTAACTCTTGCTAGTCCTTTTATGTCGTAACTGATTTTCTTTTTTTTCAGATATATTCAGGCTGAATTAAAACTTATTTTCTTACTTTCAGTCATAGTCTTATAACTTTATGTAGTACTTCTCAAATGTCATTCTTGCTCTGGGAAATGGCAGATTTGTAGGCTGTGCAACCTCTCTCGGTTGCATTTCCACTAGTTTTAAAGTCTTCTTCTAGAGCAGATAATATGCAAATTCAGAATGAAGAAAACAACTTTTTCTACTAGAATTTCTGTGTAACAAGCAAATTAAACTACAGCTAAGTTAATGAAATAATTCATTAAAGCATTTGTATTGTTTCAGACCATTTTAGCAGAAGGCTTTTCTAAGCAATTTAATATCACATAAATAGAGGGGAGGTGCCCAGTCAAAAAGTGTTTTAGTAAAAATTTAAGTTTTATCAAAAATCAGATACTTAGTTTTGAAGGTATATCATGGGTAAAATTGGATTTAGGTTCGGGTATAAATACCAAAATCTCAGGAGTTATTCTGATAAAATTTTAGCCCACACAGTAAAATTTCTTAGTATTCAAGTGCGTTCTTGAATGTTTTCTTCCTGTTCCTGGAATATTTTCTTCCTACTTGGAAATAAAATCTGCACAGGTAGGTTATTGGATTCAATTAAAAATAACTCTTGAAAAAAATAAGAGCAAATATAAAAATTGTTTAGCCCTGTTTTGAGATTTGCAACTGTTGTTTTCATCCCCCACATGGTCTGTTACTGTAGAAATGTGCTCCATAAAGTATTAAGCATTTGAGGTCCAGCACATTCAGGGAGAGCAGCTACAGGGATTTGGTTACATTTTCTCTTTCTTCCACTTGTAGTTGTAGTCCCAGCTGGGAGTTGTATGGCCAAGATGGAGAGAAAACCAAAACTGAAACAAAATTCAAGTCCTTCAGGGATTTCATTGATCTATAAGGCCTTCCACTGTACTATCTTTATCTTGGAAAGGATAAAGTGATACTTTACAAATGGATCCAAGGAAGTGTAGGAATACATTACAATATAATTTTTGAAATTGCTGAAACACATTTTTTCATAAATGAAGAAGACCACAGCTGAAGTTGTGCTGATCCATTCAAATACTCAGGAGTTAGCTGATACATTCTATTCCTCATAAATAAGAGAACTGAAGGTACATGATTGATATGAGGTGTTTAAAGAAATTTAAATAGAGTGCATTCCTGCTAAGCAAAGTATTAATTCATTTAGCTGGAAGCCATCCAAAAGAAGCAACTGTCAACTCGGTTAAGTTTGTTCGCATACTGTAAACTGCATTGTTGCATGTTTGTGGATGATCTTAGTGGCTCACTTAGCTAGATTAAAAAAATATTACTGGAATTACTGCTTTATGCATTTCCTTGTGATGTGAAATTTCCCAGTCTTGTAAACTGGGGAGCTTGGGGGTGGTTTGGTGTGGGGGTGTAGTTTTGGTTGGTTGGTGGTTTGAGGTCTTTTTTTATAACTTCAGTTTCTAGAGGTACTCCCTTGCTTCTTCCCATCTATATTGGCCACTCTAAAAAAAGTATTAATTAATCCACCAGTTTCATCTGGCTTACATCCTTCAATGTTGTGGTTGAAACTACACTGAGGCACTTATTTCTTGTCATCCATGGTTTTATATTATGTCATTTGTCTTCATAAGTATCCACATAAGCTAAGAATTACTCCAGTGATTGATAATCCAAATTTCAAATACTGTCTTGTATAAATGTCCCTTCCAGGTCAGCATTAATAAAGCAGGTACCTGTGTGGAGGTACACATGCCTGTCTCTGCTGCTGCCTTAAGTACGTGCTCAAGAGCACTGTGTATGAAGGGGCTTTAGATGGATATTTAACTGTATTATCTGTGCTTGTTGACGTGCTAATTGGCCTTAATGGATCCTGACAAATAGTAAGTTAATGATAACTGAGTGCAACAGATGGATAATAATGGAGTCTAAAACTGAAACGCAGATTTTCTCAGTAAAGCCTGAATTTACTATACAGTAGGCTATTTCTGTTACAACTCTTTATTAGATGAAATGCTATTGTTTGCAAAACTGCATTGTTCACTTTCTCTACCATATTTTCCCCATTTGGAGGTGAAAAGGATCCTAAGCCTTGCATGAGGCAAGATATTTCAAAATGAAGGGGAGGGTATAATATAAAGCAAGGATCTTGTGAACATTTTGGTTTTGAGTATATTTCTTGTGAATATTTGAGAAAGACGAGGTTGCACAAAGAGCTTATTATGCTGTGTTAATTCAATTCTTGCACAGTGAAACGAGAGAACATCCTTAAACTTTCTTCTTGCCAGTCACCAGGAGTTGTAAAACTGCTGCAATATTAAGTAGTGGGAGATACAATGCCACCATGCAGCATAGGCCTGTCTTTAAGATGAAAGATGTATTGATGGGTTTTAAATCCCACTTTAAAGAGGATGATGTATTTAAATCTGGATGCAAGGGGGAAGGGCAAGAACTTTCCTGAATGACAGTTACTGATATTCTCGCAGTGTTATTAGTGATTACTCTTACTCACACATCCCTGTGAGAATGTTAATATTGTTCTGTTGGCTTGGAACTGAAATACCAATAAATCCCAATTTAAAGGAAAATTTCTTAACAGCAAAATCCAGAAACACAAACATTTTAATTCACATTGAACATGCTGTGTAGCAAATTGTTTACAGTGCAGTGTTAAGTGCTGAAACACTTCACAAATTCATCTTATGGGCTCTTATTATTTTGGGATTAAAATTAAGTGCCAAAACCTCGTGTTTAAATAGAATTAGAGATTTAACAGTGATTGACAACAGCTAGGCAATTCCACATTCCCCACGTGCTGGCCCGTAGCATTTCCATCAGACCATATAAGACTTGAGCACTCAGTAGCTGTTTGAAGAGCTTTAACTTTGTTCTGCAGCTGTCTGTGTAAGGAGCATGTGTCTTGCTAAAAAAAATGCCACCTTTTCAGATATACTTGTTGGATTACAGCTAGACACTCCATTCAGATTCAATCAGCAGTCAGGAGGAGGAGAGACTGGCACCATGAGCCCTGGAAGTAGTGGAGAAATGGAGATTAACTGGGTACTGGAAGCTCTGCTTCAGGCAGAAACCAACGGATGTGGTCTGCAACCCGTGCGTGGCTCCAGGTTGATTAAAGCCCTTGAATCTGTTCTCATTTCTCCTGGCATTGGGACTTACTTAAAATGTCAATATAAAAGGTTGGTGCAGATAAAAGATAACAGAATATAGCATCTGTAGAGGATGTCTGCTGACAAGTCTGAAGAAATTTTAGAGTGCTTATCCAGTGTGCTAAATTAAACCCAGTGTATTTCTGATCCACTATCTTCTGTCTGACCAGAGGCTTCAGAAGTAGGTGAATGAAATGCACAAGCCCTCTTACAGCAAGACAGTGCCATAATCTCCATATGGAAAAAAGGAAAATCTTTCCTAAGCCCTAAAAGCCAGTTAGATTCTACCTTGATGATTATCTGATGACCCAGATCTTAAATTCTCAGCTTACACCATATGAATTCCAAGCAGGTCTTTCAGCTTTAGGTTACTCCTGGACACACTTACACCGTGGTGTCTGGGGATTTTCAGCATCTCTGATACATTTTCTGTTTCCTAGTTTCTAATGTAATCTCTTCTGGAAATGGGATCTGCAAATTCAGCTTCCCAAGGCAGCCAGAATTTGGCCCTGTGTGTGACATTCCTGTACAATTCACACATGCACGGTGTATTTGGCTGGTGTCAGCTGCGAGCACACTGATTTACAGTTGATCTCCTGCACTGTAAGAGTGGTTAAGAAACAGACTCAACCTTAGCAAATGCATTCCGAAGAGCAGTTATCTGATCACTAGCCCACAAAAAGGATCTTTAAGGTGATTGACTCTGAGCAAAACATTGCTGAAGTTTAGAGATTTTTAATCCAGTGACTTTAAGAAATATTAGACTAAGGTTAAGTAAAAATGATGGCAGATAAAGACCAGAAAATATTTAATTTTACAGATAAATTTTCTTTGTGGTGGTAAACAGGATTTTTATAAAACCTATACATGGATTTCTAGGATGTCATAAAGTTAGCAATGCTTCTTTATCTTAAGTTTAGAAAAAAAAATTTGTAGGAATTTCCCTTCTTTTTTTTCTATAGATATGACACTTTTAGGAATTTTCTCTTTTTCTACAGTTACTGCTGAAAGAAACACCTGAAAGTCAATAAACTTCAGTGTGAGGTTTTGGGGTTTTTTGGGTTTGGTTTTGGTTTTTGTTGTTGTTTGGTTTGACTTTTGGTTTTGTTTTTCCCCAATAAGGATTCCATAAATATTTTTCCATGCGTTTTCTTTTAAAAAAAATATTAAAATTAAAACTTGCACTATAATAGAATTTTTCTGCCTATTTGATGAAAGCAAAGTTTAAAAAAATGCTACTGATTTTATTGGGATGAAATGAAACCTTTCAGTCTTGTGGATGTGTACACGTGCAGTCTCTGCTCCATCACTCACTGGATTTGCAGGGTAAACACATCCAGGTCTCTGTTCTGAATTGAACAGGGTAATTATTCAAAGATATTCCTCCAAATGTAGGTAATTATCCTGGACAGTCCTCACTGGTTTGGAAGCTGTTTGCATCTGACTAGACTTCAGGGCACGCTGAGAGATCTTCCTTGATTAAAATTTTGTTTGGTCTGAGAAGCCAAGAATTTTGAGATTTTCCCTTTGGAGAAAAAAAATGTTTTATTAAGAAAATTACTGAAAAAACTTAAATTAGTATCTCATTTTAAAGAATTAATTTTTTCTGTTCCCAGGTGGCTGTTAATGAAAGGATTCTTAGTCCTGGTTCCACCAGGCATTCACATTTGTCTAAATGATTGATTTTAAATTGATACCAGTTTTTGATATGAAAACTTTACTATGTTGTATCTTTTCTATATTTTATATTCACGTTGTTGTGGCAAGTTAGTCTTAGTTTTTTTATCTCAAGGAACAGATCAAGTGCACACATAAAAGTTATATTTCTTGGAAAAAAATTTTGCATATATTATTTATCAGCTTTTTCCTTAATTCATTATCCCTTTAAAGATTTCTCAAATCCAGCTCTACTGTGTATATGTACTGTAATTTACAATGTAACCTGGGTTTATATTTTACATTTGTAATTCTTTTCCACTGTAATTTTTCCTTCATATTATCTTCTTTCATATTCTTTCAGTTTCCCTAAATGAGGCCGCCTATGAAACTACTGGCAGGTAGTGAGAAAATAAGTGTTTAATGAGTGAGGAAACTATTAGAGCAGTCAGGAAAGGGAAATTACAGCTATGTAATAGGACAATCATTACTTTTATAAAATTCAGTATTAAATTGTTAATGTCTCTTGACAGTTCTTTAGTAATTAAGATTTCATCTTGATTGTCTTTCTGTTAACATGAAATAATATGATAGTTAATATTGTTTAAATCACAATGTTAAGTGAATGAAAAATCATAGTGTAGAATCCTCTGGATAGTATTTGTTAGAGGCTTTAATGTTATAATCAATTTAGAAAAATGTTTTTTCATTAAACTGTGAATGTAGGTTTATAGCATTTAAATTGTCTCTTGGTAATATTACATTTATAAAATATATATATGAATGCACATTCATACGCTTTCCTAGCTTTTTAAATATACATAAACTGTATAAATAAAAGCTAGTTATGAAGTATGACTAAAAGCTAGACTTTTAGACTAATTGATAATCCAGTGAAACTCAGTATGTGTCAAAAACATGTGTAACAAGTGTAGTTGCTAAAAACATATTTATGAGACAGGCAGACAGTTTTTCATACTGTAGCTGAGGTAGCATTTCACATTAGATATAATCTAGGTAAGAAACATCAAGGTAATAATCAGGCTAAGCAGGTGCTTACTCAGAGGATAAAGTATGTCATGGAAATCAACCTCCCACAGAGCCAGAGGAGAAGGTTTTACAGCTATTGGGCCTTGTCATAATGACGCATGACAGAAATACACAGCCCCCCTGGCTAGAAAATAAAGCAGAAACTTTCTACCACCCAGAGAACTATGAAGGGCACGTTAACAGAAATAATAGTAAAATATGCAAAATAGGGAAAATTGATACAGTTAATTTAATAAAGAACACAGTCTTTTTATAAGCACACTATGCTTAAATTTAAGCAATCACAGTTGGGACCTACTCTGTGACTTTTAGGAAAGTCACTTAGTGTTAAAATCTACTACAAGTTGCTCCTGTGGTCCGAAGATCTAAAATCAGTTTCTTGATTTCTGTGGTTCAGTTCCTCAAACACAAAACAGAAGGAATAACAATTTTCTGTCTTGAAGGCCCATCACAAAGATGATCTTGTTCCTTCCTGAGCTGGGAGAACACTGCAATGGCACAAGCACCTTTGTTAGAGTAAGATTTAAAAAAATAAATAACATATCATTCAAGAAAAGGAGAAGAGAAAGTCCTCATCACAAACTCTAATTTTGATATTTTGTATTTCATTGCATAACTTTTTTCCAAATACTCTGTTACTCAGCAGTGAACACATTCTCAGACACCAAGTGGAAAGCAGTGAGTACTTACAGTATGGAAGGTACATATGTATGAAAATCAGTAGGGTTACAACCAGGAACATACTGACTTTCACTATCAACCATTTAAAATCAATTTGAAGGCATTTGGAAAGCATTTTAAAGAGCAACTAGGCATCAATAAAATTTAATTAATTGGGTCTATGGATGCACATGTAAATTAAGTGCTAATTGTGCTAGCAATGCTTTTCCATTAAAAATTAAACTCATGATTAGTAACTAAGAAAAAAAACTAAGCCAATGTTGTTCCATAAACAAATCTCATTTTCTTTAATTGTGCCCCTACTTTAGATAACAATCATAACTCTCCATTTGCATTGTTAAATACAAGCATCTCCTCAATGTGGGAAAGAGAGAACCATTGCCAGTTGTTTTAAGATATCAAAGAAGTATAATTCAAATTTTCTGATGCAGTGTTTTTGTTTAAATTGCCTTATCCCTCCTTTGAACAAGAATGGAAAGTACTTTTCTCCTAATATCTGGCAGACTGCTTAATAAAGGAGAAAAATAAGTTTGTCAACCATATTTTTATAAAGAAAGATTTAATAGTAGTGTGGGTATTAGTGGGGTAATCTACTTTATTCACCTATAGTTCTGGGAATACAGAGATGAGATTTAATACAAGGGTCAGTTCAGGATGCAGGTATTTGAAGCTTCAGTTCTGTTCTTGCCCTTCCACAAACTCTGCTGCCATAGCTATGCTTTCAGAACAAATACAAATCTAGGGCAGGGAGGAATATGTGCTCGATCTTGGTAGAAAGTTCATAGATTTCAGGAATGAAAGAAAGAATCTACTGCTTGTCAAACAGAAATACATCTAAAAAAGCTGGGCTGAGACTTCTGAAAGCAGATCCTCTCCTTGTACAGTGCTGAAGTACCTCCACAGTTCTGGATTCTGTTCCCAGGCAGGCAGCTGGGAGTCAGGAACTGGAGACCCTAAATTTTATTAGCTAGATCCTCTGAATGATTTAAGCACTCATTCAGTTCCTGCACCAACAAAATGACTGTGCCACTTCATTGTCTCACTGTTGTAAAGATATAAACGCCTTAAAAACTGCCAAGGACTCGGGGATGAGTTAGACATGGTTATAAGTAGAGAGCAATGGCGGTATTGTGTTTGAATATTAGACAGAGGACAGTCATAAAAAAAGAATAGTAAAAAGACAGGAAAGCAAAAATTATCTGAACCAATACAATCCAAGGATTCTGAATCCAAATCTTAACTTATGCACTTATGCATACTACCTCAACTGTAGAGCTTCACCTCACCTGTGGAAAAGCTATTCGTAGTTCCTTTTGTCCCTTCAAATCAACTTGTGACCACACATATTTCATATTGTTGTTAACTTGTGCATTTCATCTAGAGCTGGGCTTGTGGGTGGACTTTTAAGATGGCTTCTAAAAGGCTTTGAAGTGTAAATTAATTAAACCAGGCAAAGCAATATCTCACTAGAATCTAGGCAGATAACAGTAAGGTGTCTGTCATGTTCTATCTTTGCAGAGAATCAGTCAAAAATATTTAAGTAGCAGTAAAAAGGGACCTGAATAAAAGGCTTAGGAGTAGTAGGACAGTATTTTACAGATAAAGCTAAATCAATCAAAATATGAAGAGAGTATTTTATGGCATTTACACTGAGCTTTGAAATTCCTCATTGTCTGTTGGACTTGGGAACCACATCTCTCTGAGAGGCACCCTCATTTCTCAGGAGCATCTTTGACAGTGTTGAGTAACATAACAGGGAAAATAAATTTTGAGAAATATCACAGCCTTCCTTCTGTGGCCTTGTGCACTTTCTCACCATCCATAATGTACTATGACAGCTGGGAAAAAGGGTATTCTGTACTTCCATGCTAAACTAGGCAAGTCCTGTTCAAATTCTTCATAGCCTCAGGGTGAAAAGTAAGAAAACTTTGTTAAAAGTAAATTTTCAAAGGCTGAGAATTTGTTTTCTCTCATTCTTGAAAAATCAGGAAAAAATGTATACTCATGGAGATAAAGCCTCAATGGCCTGAATCTCACTGTCTTAAAAGACAAGTATGTGCTTAAATAACTTATTAACTTCTGTCACATAATGTGAAACTTTTCCCACTTGTGTGAAATTTGGAATTTAGGGAGGTGAGTGCAAATGCCCCACCAAATGAAATTTGTACTTCTAGGGTTTGTGGTAGTCTGTGACTCTGATTTAAAGCTGTGATCTGCCATTAGGTGGACAGAGAGGTTAGGAGTAGCTTGGTTTTAGTTTCCCTCTTGCAAATCAGGAAAAGAAAGTGTCTTTTGGAAGGCAATAGTAACTGACCTTTTTAGAGCCCAGGGGGGGAAGTAAAGAAGGCATTTCAGACAAGGCTGAAGAATATTGGGACCCTCTAAAGAATCCTGCTTCTATCCCCTCCTCCCATGTCAGATAAAGTTTGTGAGCATGCTTTCAAGCAGCTTAAATCTCCTCCTAATCTTATAAGAGAAATGGAACTATTTGCAGTTGCTTATATCTACGTGGTTTCTATCTCTTCTGTCTGTCAGGTGACCCAGATCCTAAACCTCTTTGTAAACTTCAATTAAATGTTTAGCCACGGATGGGGGATGTGTTTCATACGAGCCTTGGTCAGTGTACCAACATGCCTTGTACAGTAAATTGAGATGATAAAGAAAGTAGATGGAAATTTTCTGTTCAACCTCCATCTGATCTGTTAAATTCCTGTTTCCACACACCGGTTGTATTTATACGAGAGCTAATGGTTAGACATTCAAAACTGAAGACACAAATTTAAATCTCCTTTTTGTTAAAGCCTTGTATTCATTAGCATTCAATCAGAATGGATTAGGAGGTGGGAAACACAATTGTGCTAAATAGGAACAGAGAGATAAATAGTTTCTGCTTTGAGGTTTGAAGTTTTGGAGATTTGGGTAGATTTTTGGGTTGTTTTTCATTTTTTTTGCCCCCAATCTGTTAGCTACCTTTGAGTTGCAATATCATTCCTGTGGACCTGGCTGTCTCCAGACGTTTGTTCATATGGGGCAGGTTTACAGCACAGGGAAAGGGTTGTTTGCCAGGCAACTGTGAGCTCTGCTGCAGCTTCTTCAGCTGCAGACAGTGATTGCCAAAACCAGTTGTATTGGTCCCTATGCAGCCATGGGCAAATAGCAGTTCCCATCCTGCACATATTGCCTGGCTTTTATTCTTTGACCATTTTGATAACTGTATCCACCCAGGCTTGGGTTATATCTTATGAACAGATTTGTTCTCGTGTAGTGGGTGTTGAGATAGCAATTTTGAACAAGTTAGTTATTTATGGTTATTTTTACTTTGTATCAATTGTGAAGGCATTTATTAAACTAGTAGTGAGAAATATATCTTCAAATTCTGTTTTTAGAAGAATGTCACTTTCAAAAAAATTTTTAGTAGAAATTAGAATTCCTTTTATAAAATTTTACACTTCGTAAAATGCAAAGATAAGTCCATATAGAGAAGTAAAAAAAAAAACAAACCAGTTTTCCTATGGAAATAGAGTCATTTGCTTTGGAATATGTACTATCCTGTGCTTATTTCCATCATATTAATAACTAAAAATCTAGGGAAAAGAACTAGGGAATCTCAATATAGTAATTTTCCATTAGCAAAAGCTGTTTCCACAAAGCCATTTCTTAACATTATATTAATTTTATACACTTAAATATTAAAAAGACAAAATCTAAATATTGTATTTTAAGAAATAATGCCTTAACTATTAAATTTTCTTTTTGTTACATTATTGAGTTTTAAATTTCACAACAAGCCAAAGTTATGATGCATAATGAATATGAGGTGACAAATTATTTCATTATTACAGACAAATGATGCTCTTAATCTAGAAAAGTTGATGAGGCAGTTCAAACCAGAACCAAATAACTAAATTTTCAATCTAAATTAAATCTAAAAAATTTAATCTAGTTATTGTTTACTGTAACATTTCCCAGGCAGTAGAATTATGACATGTTAATATTACACATTTCAATGTATGTCAAATGACATATTCAACTGTAATGTGCCAATAGTATTTTATCATACACGTTGGTCCTACACAGATATATAGGAGAAAAGTAATAATAGAGCCATACAATGAACGTATGTGTTACTGCTCTCTGAAAGAGAATACCGGGACTTGATTGATTATAAACCAGATATTTTGGAAAATTAATTTAATGGGAAATTTTTTTTAAATACTATTTTTATTTGGAATATAATTCTTCATGAGAAATCAATGCATTTCAATAAATGAAATGTTTAATTTAAAACAGAAATTCCAAGATTGGAAGTGGCTATTCTAGGAACTAGGATGGGAATTTCATATTTATATTAGATTAAGAAATGCAAAGAGAGACCAACCATATGAGACAGTTGTCATGGTCTCTCTTCAAATCCAGCCACTGCATTTGTTCAAGATGTCAAGCAAAATCTCACTTTGATAGCAAATGGACATACAGTAACCAGGTGCCAGCTCTTGCTGTCTAAAAATGCATGAAGAAAAGACCAGGGAAGAGTTGAAAATGCTGAACAACTCTCCTAAACGGCAAAGTGGCCAGATCCAAAACTTTACTTATTCTCAGGATAATATCCTATTATATGAGGCTGTTTCTAGTTTATTTTTGCCAGTATTATTATTTTTATTTACTCTGTAATAGACAATATATAAAGGTCCATAATGAGAAATGCGTTTTTTCCTCTTAGCAACTGATTCACAAGCTAACCAAGCTTCAACACACCTAATCATTTCCTTGATAACTGCACATGTTGATGGTTGTTTGATGCAATTCTGTCAGTGCTATCCCATGCTGGTGGCTCCTCTCCTGTGAGTTGTTTCTGAGCTCTGCATGGTACTGTGAGTTTGGACAGTGTTAAAAATTTTGTGTTTTCCTCTACCTAAAACATGTTACCTACAAAAGGAAGCATCAGAGCTTTATGAAATCTACTAAGAGAAAAACTAGAAGTAGGAAAAGTCTCTGATGTTTGTTTTTCTCATGCTGCTTTGCTTGTGTCAGGTTTCAGGCCTTGAATGCCTTTTGGTTTGTCCATGTACTTTTTGTTTGTTAAACTTCATGTGCTTATCTAACTTCCTAATCTCCTGTGGGGATTTGATAACCTTAGTGGTTTTTTCATGCTGCTTCTAGTGCCATGATTAATGGGGTAGACCACTAAACTGGCCACCTCCAAAATTATGGAATGTGTTAATCAGATGGGCAGATGACCTCAGGGAGTGCAATGACCCTTAGGATCAAAGGTCAGATTTTAACAATATGACAAATAGAAGGATGTTGTCATTTCAAACTAAAAAGGGGTAAATAGATAAAGGGTAACTTGAGAGTGACATACTTATTTCTTGCAGGTTTTATGTATACAAATCGACTTTTGCCATTAAATAACGAGTAATGTATCTTCGATGGCTTGCTATATGAGGTCAGAGTTACAAGGGAAAGGTTGCTGGTAAGGTACATGGCACAAAGAACACAAGATTTGGTTTCAGTTTTAGTGCTTGATGTAAAACAACCTGTTATTTCTGTGCCTTTGTTTTCCTCTCTATAAATATTACAGAATATGGTCCTTGGTGAAGCTGTTCAAAAATCAAGCATTCATGGTAGGGCAGGAGGGCAAGGCAGTGTTGCTATCAGTGCTGTGCTGAGTAGCTGTTTCATATATTATCCATTTAACTGGAAACATGACACCATATGGTAGTTTAGTATGGAATTTTATTTTTCTCTCTTAATTGTTAAAGTGATTTCTGTGGAGAAGGAAAAAGACTCAGTCCTCAGTCTGCTACAGCTGAGAGGAGGACTTAATACAAATCTGAGCTTCCATTACACCAACTGACCAGATAACAGACTTTGCAATAGTCTAAGACAGCTCTAAGTTACACTGGCTGAATACACTGGGAACCTGTCAGAGCACTGTATGATTTTCCTGACCATGGCATGAAGTCTGCTCCGTACTTTCTAACCCAACCTTCTACCAGGCCTTGGAGATTATTGGTACAGAAATGCATTATGTCAAGGAGAATCATCTGTTCTCCTTTATGGCAGCTTTATATTCTCAGCTTTACAAACCTGTTCAGTGTAGGGCAAGAGTTTGGAGCTCAAGTGTGTTGAGCCAGTGAAACATCGAGCAGACAGTGCAGTATCTTTCATAAAGTTTCTTTTCAGAAGGATTTGTACTGGACAATATAGTCTGGAATATCTTGGTCCAGTTATTTAACTTTTTTTTATCTGCAGCCCTGAGTATTTCACGAATGGCACAAAAAGCAGTATGAAACCCCCTCATCTCTAAATAAACCAAGTATTGGAAGTGTTTTATAAACTTTCATAATGGTACTGCTGTCCTAGTTGTGATGGTCCAAGGACATCACTCAATCAAGTTTTGTGCTGGATCATAGTATGATTAGCATATCTACTTAGACTTATTCTCAGCTTTAACATTCTTCCCAAGTTTGTTGCTTCTGTTTCAAACTTAAGAATTAGTCAAAAGCATCCCTGCTGATTTCCCATCACTTATCTGTTGGCTGGTTCAATAAAAGAATTTCTTCTCCCCAGAAGTCCAGACTTGCCTTAGGAAATTCTGTCATGAACGCCCAGATGCTCTACTACATGTTGGTTGTATTGACAGTAAAGGAGACAAAGCACTGAGGAATAACTCATAAACCATCAATTCACCTTTATTACTTAGATAGGGCTATAACTTGGTTGTGGCAGTGTGAGTGACTAAAGAATGTAGCCCAGCACAGGAACTAAAAAGGCTAAGTCAGACTGGAAAGGTAACTGTGTGATATTTTCAATTAATATTCAACTTTAAGAGCAACCTCCCTTCTAGAGAAATATTTCCTTAATAGGTCTTCAGATTACTTTTCGTTTGTAGTTAATAATGGAAATGAGCTCTACTGACTATGGTCAGTTAAGACTTGGAATGAAGTGTTCTGTTCTGAAGGCATATATATTTATGCTCTATGTTCACAAAAAAAAATGTTTTATAACAATAATAAAAAAGAAAAGAAACCATTTTGCATGAAAACATGTTTTAACAGTATTTGTAACACTCAGTAAATAAATTACAGGTTTTATATCATTCAGAAAGAGCTGCGAGTGATTTATTCAGTTATTAACTTCACACGCTTGGAAGAATGAATTAAATACCAGTCCTTGTTGAAGGCTTTTGGATTATTCTGCCAGAATATACCACTTAAAAGTTTTGGCAGCTCAGTGTGTGTTGTGTGATGAGCAGGAAGGTTTTGTTGGAAGCTGAAGCAGATGAGTCTGTATCTTGACAGTTTACAGCATCTTATAAATTCCATAAAATGAAAATGAATTATGTATTATTGGGTTTACATAAGGTCACCAGATGAACTCTGACCCTTCTCTTTTCTCATTTGGCTCAATTATTAGATGAAATGACAGATCTGATCTCTTTTCAAATTGTATTAGAAGGGGCCTCTTTATTTTGCCCTCTAGCAGCAATTCTCTGACAGAACTAGGCAAGTGCATTAATTATGATTGATTTAGTGGGTCTATAAGGTGATTATTTCTCAAATTCTACTTCTGTGAGAAAACCTTTTGACCTCTCTCAGGCCACACAGCAAATGAAATCCATAAGAAGATTTAAGAGGGGACTGACCAGCGCTGCAGTTTCTTTCTGCTGTTTGAACTCAAAACACTTTGGGACACCCAAGCAAATCCAAAGGATTGAATTACCAGGACATAGTGTGGTTAAAATGTTTAACAATTTGATATCTCTGTTTAAAGTAAATGGCATGAAATTGATCACAAGGGGGAAAAGTCCCCTTTTTGGAGGGGAGGAATGGCAAGAAGGATTTTTTGCTCTGTAAATTAGATATGAGAAAATGACCAAAATGCCTAATAGCAAGGCTGATGGAGTGTGTTACATGCAGTGAGAATAGAATTTCAGCCATGTTCTTCTGATAAAATGGCAAAATAATTTCATAAATCTGTGTAAGAGTCTACTTTATCTTGGTATGATGCACATATTTATGTGTGTGTATATAAATATGTTTATATATACACATATATAAGCATAGTAAAGAATTCAGTTTAAAACCAAATCTGAGTTCAGAAAGAGAAACTGCACACTATATGTTCACTCCTAAGTCACACTGATGTTTTGTTTATAGGCTATTAGAAAAGCCAGTCCTGTTTCCAGATAAAGCACTCTGGTTTTGGCAAGCCTCATTCTCTGGGAGGCCTGCAGTAATACAGCACACAAGTGCAGTAATTCTAGATATGAGCTTGGTGTAACAATGCTTTTTACAGCTCTGTTGTTATTAGCCAGTCAGAGGATGTGTGCACTGGGATAAGTTTCTTGGGAGCAGGGCTGGCCAGTCCTCAATACCAGCTCAGATCAGGATCCCCTCTGCCTTGTCCATTTTGCCTGATTAAATTTTTGCTGAGTTGCAGCTTGTGATAACTGGTCTCCAGAAATAGAGTGGTAGAGGAATAGAAATAAGGTTGAATAAACTTCTCTTTGTTAGCCCAGATTTCTCGCTCTATTATTGGAAGAGTGAATGTCTTAGAAATGTGAAATAAATGCCTAGTTTTATTTCTTTTTCTGGAAACCAGACATTTGTAAGGTGGTAATCGTGAATAGTAATCTAGTTAATGCTCAGCAGCTGAATCAAATCTGTATTTTTGCACATATCTGTTATATTAATTAGAAGTAATTTAAATTTATTAGGGAGTTTTTTCATATACTTTGTGGAGATGGATGCTATTGTTCAAGTAGATCTCTCAGGAAGTCGTGAACAAAATTCTGAAAATCCAGCTAGTCAAGATGAGGTTTTGACAGTAGACTTTAACTTTCTAAAACTAAAAAAGAAAAAAAAATCAAAACAGAATGAGAATTGCAGACAGATTTCAGTACTGCACAGGTAAGGAAACTTTAACTGCAGCTTAACATACTACAGTAAAATGATTTCTTTCTAATTAGCTTCATGAAGCAGAGGATGAACAGAAAATGTCTGATGCTTTTATGTGTGAAATAATTTAGAAATTGCTCTAGGATGCAGAAGGATGTTCACATCTCTATTCTGCTTTAGATAGGGTGATCAGAGATGAAAATCTCTGCTTTGAATCAGGCCAAAAAAGAACATGACCTGGCTCCTGTGATGCAGGAAGCATCCCTGCTGTTTGGTACATGTGTTTGTGCACATACAATAAAAATGGGAACCAGGAAACAGTTGTTTTTCTATGGAGCTGTTCAAAGCAGCATGTGTGATACTTGGACACCAGTCACAAGCAGTATTGGTTGTCCTCTAGTCAGATCTGATAGTGACACCATTTCAGGGAAACAAAAGGCTTGGGCAGTTTTCAGCTACCCTGGCCATGTTACCCCAGGTTGTGGCCTTGCTTCTTCAGTAGCTCTTTTCCCATAAAACTGTTGCTGCTGATCAGCACTTATTTTTCAAGTCCCTTTATCACTAGGAAATGGCACATGGTGCCTAACCAGATACTGTGGATAATTCACTTCACTAGCATAAATGAGAACACTGTCAACAACTTCATTAGCATCCTTTGCAGTGGGCACAAAATATTTGAACAGTAAAGTGCCTGTTGAACATTTATTGCTCAGTTTTCTGGGGAATTCCTTACTGTCTGAATTAATCTCTTCAGCCATTCAAATTCCGGTGCCGGAGCATGTGCAGAAGCAAGAAAAGCACAGCAGTTGTCTTCGTGTTATGTATCAGCTGTTCTTCCAGATCTCTGCAGGAGATCTTAGCACAAATCCTGTCACATTGAATGGTTTGGCTGCTTTATCACTGTGCTCTGCCAGTAACCTTGGTAAAGGCATAACACCTGCATTAGTCAATGCTGTGCCTATGCTCCTTTTTAATGATACTACTTGTATTGAACTTATTATGCTTATTACTCCACTTGCTCTCAGAGATTTGCTGGCATAGGCACTCCTGCTCTGATGTAGTATTTCTGAGGTTAAGATTTTTTTTTTTCTTGCATTAAAAATTAGACAAAAGTCCTAATGCTCATTTGTTGACACCGGAAAAGTAAAACATGTCCAGTGAAAACGAGCCAACTGAAGTCATGCTAATGAAATAAATTACCTTAATGTGGACTGTTGTTCAGAGGGCTTGCTTAGAGCTGCCTTGTATGCCCTAGCATTGTGTGGGAAGCTATAGAAGCATCTTAGACCTTAATAAAGAGGTTCATTCTCATAACTGATAATTCAGACATTCAGTGCAACCATTAGAATATTTCAATAGACCCCTTTTTACTATAGTAGAATACAAATAAGCCCTTCCCCAGCTCCATTGCCCTTCTCTGGACATGCACATTGAGACATAAAACAAGGAGGTAGAAAAAGGGGGAAGTTTGCTCCCACTTTGTAGGCAATACCCATTGTGAAATTCAGTGATGTTTCCAGGTGTGATATATTATTGTTTTCTGTAGAATTCATAGGGATTATTTATGCTGGTCTTGCCACATTTGTGATTTAGTAATTTTTTCTTTTATAGCTGGAAAGTTTTAGAAAGCACACAGACTACCAATGTTTTCCCCAAGGAGGTGATGGAAGACTTTTTCCAGACATGTTTATATTAATAATGTGGTATGCTTGATTCCTCTCCTGACAGGTTTTACTGCTATGTTTGCTTTTTATTATATATTCTATAGATTAGAATATATAATATTCTATATGTTATGACATTCTAAAAATATCTAGCTATTAATAATAGACTTTGGATCTCAGGAGACCAGTGGTAGCTTCATATGCCCTGTCCTACTTGTAACCAGCCATTTCTGTGATGCTGCTCTGTCTTAGGGTGAAGTCCTGCAGGGGTGCTTAACCTTTGAGATGCCTCATGATCACTTCCTTGGCAAAACTGTGCATGTTCAGTCTCGTAGCAAAAGTTACCTTTTTCCTGTAGCTTTACTCTTGTCCTTCATCTGTACCTAAATAGACATTGATGTTTGATGTATGAATGGAAGGGTACTAAATTGTGTGCTCCATGTAGCGTTAAATTGTCCTGGTATAAAGTCTTGAGAATTACTTACATGGATTCTGCATAGCTCAGTATTCATTTTTTGGTCTTACCATTCTGATAAATCAGCTTAGATTTCTTTATAAGAAATAGATGTTAATAATTCCATTGTCTGATTACATCACACTAGGCCTCTAAAAGCTTTGGGTTTACAGTTTATAACTCCCTTGCAAGTAGCAATGTTATTTATGATAATGAGTATTGTTTGTTTGTGAGCAACTTGATCTCGGACCTGAGCTGAGACCATTGTTCTCAATGTTCTCATTGTTCTCTCAGATGAGAGCTGCAGCAAATTGGAAATGATGCTCAAAGGTTACATTCTAATCTCTGAGTTTCTTATGCCTTGTTTAGAGATAACTTTCTGCTCAGAAGGCTCTCCTCACTTGGCTTGAATCTGAAAAGAAAATGTATTACATTTTAATACTGACACAAACAAATGAGTTGGTTTTAGATTCTGTCATCCACAAACTGCTATGTTTATAATACCACGAGTATATTAATGGACAGATTTAATGATATATATATTATTTCTGTCAGCATCCTCTAAATTACTTTTGCTACCACAAGACACAAAATGATGATGTATTTCAGTGAACAAAGGAAGGTAGGTTACATTTCTAGTGCCCATAAATTCTTTGTTTTAAAAACATCAAGGCCCTTGATACAGTACAGTGCTTTTCAAGAGATTTGCTAGTAAAAATTAACCAGTGGGGTGGAAGAAGTTTTCCTGATGTACCTTCCTGTATCACATTTCCCCAGCCCATTTTCTCCTATTCTAGAGGTGGCACTGACTGACTCCTGCTTCACTACAGTTTCTCAGTTTTGGTGGATGCTGGCACTGCTAATGTGTTACAACAAAAAATATGGTGAACTGTGGAATATCAGTATGTTTGGGGCCAGAATCATCTTACCATAATCTTGGAAAGCTTTTCATGCCACTTTTTTTTTTTTTCTTAAATGTACTTCCCATCTTAGAATGTCTTTTAAAGAAATTTGTCCTTTGCAGTTTAGTTGATTCCCATATTCAGCTCTGATATCTGGCTATTATCGTCCTGCTACTATTTTGGGTTTTGTTTCTCTTTGTAAGGGGTTTGAGGAATGGGGCACTGAGGGTGGAGGTAAGAAAGAGGTTTGGTTTTGTATTTATTATGTCACTTTTTAAGAGATTTGATCACTTCAGCTTTCATTGTTACTTTGCTCTGTTGCCATCTGAAAACTGGGAATGTTGTTAGAGATTGACAGTAATTTCAGAAGCTGTAAATCATGAGGAGAAATATTTAATCTACTTTTAAGTGTTCCAACCTGTATACCTGTGTAAAAGGCATACAGCGTTACCAAAATGAGCTTTCAGAAACTAGGAAAGAACATTTAGTCTTTACTGTGCTGCCTCTACTTAATTGCTTGGAAAAAAACCAGTGTGCACACACAAAATTCATATAGCAAAGAGTCAGGGTTACAAGAGTAGCTTACTATTGCACAATTATTTACAATTCATAATGCAAAATCAAGTATTTGGGATTTTTAAAATCTATTTTACTGTAGTTTTAAAATAGAAGTTGTTTTTTAGTTGTATCTCAGAAATATACTTACTACCTTGTTTCTTCCTCTGTTCTTTTAATGAACAAGATTCAAATCTCCTCTCTAGACCATAGATCTCTCAGTTGTGAATCAACATTAAATAGATGAAAGCAATACAGGCAGTTTATTTAGATGAAGATAAACCCAAAGGTTTCCTTTAGAGCAGTCAGTGTAGCAGTTTGCAATCCCAAAAAAAGAAAATATCTGATCCTCCTTTTTCTAAAGTTACTGACAGAAAAATTCATGTCACTGTGGTAATTATGTACTTACTGCTGCACTGTATTGTGTAATTGTTACCTGTGGATGTTTGTTTTGTTTAGTTTAAGTCATACATTGGTGTAAAGACATTTGGGTTTTAACAATGAAGTGTGTTTCAGTGATACTGTGCTGTATTTCCTATCAGAAATCTCAAAAGGTGATTTGGAAACAGGATGAGCCTTCAAAAATTATCAAGCCAAATATCATCTGTCTTTGGAGGGAATCCCACAGAAAGCAGATGCCTCACTCTTAAAAAAGAAGTCATCCTATATATGTTTGTTCCATCAGAAAATCAAATCTCTGATCTCTGACTTCTTAAATTTGTCTTTACCCCAGTCTTTTAACAAGGTTTCGGGGTATTTGATCTCCTTAAAAGGCCTTGCTTTCTTTTCTTAGACCTTGCTGCAAGTAAAAGAATTGTGAAAATGGTCTTCTGTGAATGCATTGAAAATACTTTCCTCTTTCTATTTTGAGCTCTAAATCAAGTAGAGTAATCTTTCACTCCAGTTTGTCAGTACTTTTTAATTCTCATCAGCATTTTCTAATCCAGCCTGAGAGCCTGCTGGAGAAGAAAAGGATATCAGATGACTTGTGTTATTTTGGTGTTTATTTGTGGTTTTTTTTTGGTTGAACTTAAATGTTTGGTATAATTATTTACTTTTGATTGTGATATGAATAATTATGTATTAGCATGATACATTTTCAATTTACAGCAAAGACAAGTAGAATTTAGTTTAACATTCTGTTTGTGAGTTGTTGATCTGAATAAATAAAATCCCAAATAGTAAATAATAGTTAGTTGAGGATTGCAGACTGTGTCCAAATAGAATAAATTTGTCAAAGTGTTTTAAAAATCTAAATAATCAGAGAATGGGTAAAAGCAGCAAAACAAATTACAGGTGGAGGGAAGAGTTGTGTGTTCTAAATTATTTCCTGCAAGCTGCTTACTTATGTTTTCTGTGATAGAACCCAATATTTCAGACCAGATGCCATTCTTCAGAAAAAGAGTTAGATATGAGAAATGAGAAATATTGCTTGGATTTAAGTTGTCCAATGAAGTGGCAATTGCAATTGACTAGATGATTAAAAAGAAAAAAAGAAATCTTTGAATCTAAACAAGCAAGATAATGCAGCTCTTTAACTGAAAGGGTGCTGAACCTTTCCCACAGTGTTGGCTGACTCCAGAGAATAATTTGCCTCACAGGTTCAGTAATTTCTCATGGGTCTTCTTTACTCTGTCCTGCAACATTTCCCCTGTTTAGAAGTGGTAGGGATCTTAATAAAAGAGTAGAAACACCACAATAATATAATGCAAAAGGGGAGTTGATAAAAAGAATCTGGGCAGGTTTATATTCAGTAAAGAAATAGAAATCCAGAGAAAGCTTCTGAGAAGGGGGAGGAGGGGAGTAGGAAAAGGAAAAAAAAAAGCCACACCACAGATGCTCAAGTGTTCATTACCCAAATCTTTGCAGGAAGCAATTGAATAGAATTACCTACAAAGAGAATGTGGCATTTTAACATTATACAATCATGTTCCTCATGGCAGGTGACATCTATCTCCTTGACGGAGACTGTATCTCAAAAATACATTCACCGAGCTGTCTATAAATTCAAATAAACCCTGCAATTTAATTTTCAACATATCCATATGTTTGAGAATCAAGCTTTCAGCAGCTGAGTACAGTTTGTGTTGATACTACTGTACCCAGTGAATGAGGAGGAAACAATGCAGTGCCACTGCAGCTATAGCCAGGTTTAGCAGGGGTCTGCAGGGAGAAAGGATTCGTCCCAGTGTTCTGGGTCTAATTCAAGATCCAGTCAATAGAATTTCCACGAAGTTCATCCTTTCTTGTTTGGTCAAATGCAACCTTTTTCATGGTTTATAGGAACTGTGTCATTACTTAGTTAGAAACACAAAGAACCAAATATGTCATTGTGCACCATGGAAATGCAGCCAAGAATCTTTTAAGATAAAATAAAACCCTTAATTCTTTTAGAAAAATAATACAGTAGAATGTACATTTATTTAACTTCTTAAGTATAGATTTTTAGAATATCTGATAAATTATATTGTTTGGAAGAAAGAGAACACCTGAGGCAGCTGCTGTAACAAAAGGAAAAATGTAGTTGTTATTTTTTGGTTTTCAAAAAGGCATTTCCAAAATAAGTCTCACTTCTTTGTGTGTGTCTGACTGTATTTTTGTTAATGAAAAATGTTGTCTTACGAGCTGAAGAAATAGCTTGAAATAATGAACAAACAAGTAAGGATTTTAACTGAGTATTCATTTTCTCTTCTGGAATGTGATAGATACTGTAGGTTGAGAAATCTTACAGTACGTAGTTCTATTCACACAGTCAGTGGGATCCATTGGGTGTGTTTGGATCAGTCAGAAAATTCCTAATAGCCAAAAACATTCAAAGATGCTTCTGACAGTAATCACCAGCAGATCTCCAGAAGACTTATTTGGGTTTCAGTGATTTCATTCCAAGTTTTTAGCACAACCCCTGGCTCTAAAATTTTGGGTAAAAGTACACCAAAACAAAAACTCTTAACTTGGCTAGCTCTTAGGCCTAGAGTGGGCCTGACACTACAAAGTTAAAGGGAAGGCAAAACTCCCCCTGCTCTGCTTGCCCTAGCAAGACCTTAGTGCTGGGAGGATGTGTGAGCTCAAGTCAGTTCACCCCCTCCTGTGCTGCCCAGGACAGGACACCTCTGTCAGAGCTTTGATAACATTGTGTGAATAGAAAAGCTGGAGGAACATTCTCCATTTGGTGAGGTGGCCTGGCCTCACTGGGTCTAAAACTTTACTCAGTCTGGAGATTACAGGTTCCAGTAAACTCGGCAATCAGGGGCCTCACCTGAGACAAACAGTTGCAAAAGTATTTTTTTGACATATTCGGCTTTTATAGAGCTGGCGAAGTGTTGTCTCATGTTTTGCCACTGGCCTGTAAGGCTGCTGTCTTCATTTGCATTCTTCAGCCTTTTCAAGGCCAGCTAGGACGTGTCAGACTTCCAGAACAATGAACATTGGGATAAGATAGAGTGAATTTGGCTACTAAAATGAGTAAAAGTCAGTACTGGGGTTCTCCAGGATGAACACTTCTTCAGGGAGAACACAATGATCTCCCATTAGACCATTAGTGATTTGGCATGTGTGAGGCAAGAAGACAATAATTTTTAAAGTCTTGGATCATATAATACTATTTCTGTACTTCAGAAATAAATCTTCTGAGCTGCCCCAAGCTGCCAAAAGTTTGTTACTTTCAGCTATAATGATCAGCATGTTCAATACATTTTCCCTGCCAGGTATATATCTAATCCCTTTGTCTTTCTTGTGTGGAGGAGAATTTGGTGTTGAATATTTTGGTACATTAAGAAGTTAAACATATATAGCTAGCTAATAAATCATGAAAATATATGTTTAGGTGACCTGATGTTAGGATACAAGTTTTCATGTCATCTTCATCCTCTCATTGTGAGGCCTGCAGATTTGAACCCTGGCCACTGATATTTTTTAAGATAATAGAACTATGTTGACTTATCCTGCCAAGCATATGGTCCTTGAATTAGTGGAAGTTTCTGCATAATGTTTCAGAAAACATTTCACTGATGTTAGATAGCAGCATTTTGTTGTGGCACAATTATATGGGATACTTCAAATTTTTCACATCTAACACAGAGCCTTCTTTAAAAAAAAAAAAGAAATAAAAAGAGGTGCTAAGTTATTTTAGAAGAAATTAATTAACTGCAGTCTTTGAAAACATTCCTGTAGTTGCAGCTACATTCTAATCAGCTGCAGTTTGCTAATAGTTCAATTTTCAACATCCGGGATCATCCATATGCATAGGAATTTTCCAAAGTTTTCTGTTATTGTTGCTTGGTCTTTTTCTTTTTTAAAAAATATTTTAACTAAAAAACATGGGAGCAAACATTTAAAAAAAATGCAGTGGTAGAGCTTTGAAAATTTATTGCACAGCTGGGGGCACTTAAAGAACTTAATTAACAAGCTCCAGCCTTAACATTCTCTCTCTTTAAGGGGAAAAAAATCAGTTAAGGTTTGTCCAATTAAATTTTAGAAGAGTTTGTTGATAAAAAAAAAAAAAAAAAGCTGTGATTGTGAGCTTACAGTTTAAAAAGAGAAGCTCCAGAATAATGAAAACTTGCAAGCTGATTAATTCAGTGGAAAGCTGCTCTGTGCATAGTTTCCACAAACTCATAAGCACTTGGGCATTTTTAGCCCAAATTTAATTATAGCCTTTGATAATCAGGCTTTGCTCAAAAGAAATCCCCTTCTTCCCATAATACTTGATGATGTAATGCTCTATTATAACTCAGAACTCTTCCCCCAGCACCTAAAACAAGCCGTCTTCATGTCAATAGGAAAAAAAAAAGGTGACCTCTCCTCTCAGAGTTTTACATTTCATGTTCTGCAAACTGATATAGATCATCCAAGGCTGCGTTGGTTTGGAGTTCTTTTTGTTGTGTTGTGGGTTTTTTGGTTTTGGGATTTTTTAATTCGCTACTGACTGAAAACAGCTAATAAAGGCTCAGTTCAAAGCTGTCTATTTCTTGGTGGGGGGGAAAGATGTTATTCTGACATCATTGCTCTGAATGAGCAGCCTGTGGTTCATACAGTATACGCTCCCCTGGAATGACAAATTTTCTGCCTTTTTCTTGGGGGGAATGTTCAGGCAAAAGGAAAAAAATGCATAAGAGAAGCAAAGAAAATTCATTTGTATAAGCTGGCCCCCCTACTGTGGAATTTTCAATTATATATATCTAATTATGGCTGTCAGTTGATGAATTGAGAAAAGACATTTTTTGTCCCCCCTCCTTTTTTTGTCTCTTCGTCATCTCTTCTGTTAGAATGATTATAGCACACTTACACAACTAATTGCCTTACTGCTTATTAGTGATACAATTATGCAGGCCAGACTCCTTGTGTGAACAACCATCTGCAGAGAAAAAAAAAGTGACACTATTCAAAACTATCCATAATTTAACCAATGTTATTCCAATGCACTGAGCTCAGACAATTGTTGGGCCTTCATATTTCATACCCACCCTGGAAAAAGAGGGTTGTGGGTGTTTTTTTTTTTTCTTTTTTTCTCTCTTTCTCTCTTTTTCTCTGTGCACTGATTCACCTCTTTAGACTCACTGTGAATTGGAAAGAAAGAAAGAGAAAAAAGTGCTTCATATGTCAACAAAAAGGAGGGAACTGAAGCATGGCTAATGCCCATTCCTCCTGTGGGCAATTTTTCTTCAAATTTTAAACTAATAGGCATTTTTTTCTGCTTTAGAAACAGTTGAGAAAGTGCAGATGTCCTGCCCACAGAAATCTGTGTATGTACATTTGTTGGCTTCTAAATGGTGTAAAAGCAACTGATGTACAACACAGAGCAGAGCAGAAAGTTTGCAGTTCATGTAATTGGTTCTTAGGAGAACGTGCAAGGAATGTCTCTGCCGCAGCTCCCGGAGTGGTAGGTGTTGGAAACCAAACCAGTGAAGATGCAGGAGTCAAAACACAGCTTTGTGTGTTGCTGATTAGGCTAATGTGGAATATTTAAATGTCTAAAAGATACTACTTTTCAGTTGTAGCTTAGAGATAATGTCAAAATGGCTTCCCCAATAGCGAGGCAGAGAAGAGCTTTGTTTCTGTCATTTACCTTAGTTCCTCTGTATGGTTGTATTTGTCAAGTCTCTGAAATGTCAGTCTACCATTACTGTACGGTCAGAATAAATAGATAGAAAATAAGTTGTTGTGGAAACCAGATTTTTTTTTTTTTTTTTTAAGTCAGTGTGAGACTACAGAAACATACATAGGAAGAGCAAAACTTTGGTGTCAGTGCCTCTCAATGTCTGTTGCAGAAGGCTTGTAATTCTTTTGGCTGCCTAGAATGTATTTGACTGTAAAATAGGTAAGAATACAGACACTTACAATCTGTCTTGGAGGTACAGTTACAATTGTCTCAGAGATGCAGTTAAAAATGCACAGTTCTTATATTTCCAGGCTTTAAAAAATATTGGTGACCATGTCAAGGAGACGCCATCAGATGTCTTGGAAGAGGAAATTGCCATTCCCTCCTCATTTTTCCCACTCCGTCTAGTGATGTTTGACTGTCATCTGCACTGCAAATACAGACTGAAGTGTACAAGTTTCTGCTTTTCTTGTATTTCTACAATTTTTTGACTCTATAAGTGAGTGTTCTGATATAAGTATGGATTTGGACCACTGGATCTTGAAGACTTAGGGTTTAGAAATTTAGTTGTTCATCCTGATTCATTCAAAGTCTAGTGACATTTATCTGTAATAATTTTAATGCAGTGCCCTGTTATTGTGAGCATGCTTATTAGAACAAGAATGAGCTCTATTTGTCTTCAAATAGGAATCCTGCTGGTTTGTTCATGGAGTCTCTGAGGGGTCTCCTTTAATCCCAATGATTTAAATGCACGTTCAAAATTGAAAACTCCAAATTCCTTCAAAATGCTGTACTTCTAATGTCCAATTTATACGAGGGTGGATTTATAAATACAGCTTCTCATGACTCTAGTCCTGAACTTCTCAACCTTGAGACCTGTCAGCTATGACAGGAAGGAAGAAAAGCACTGCCTTGCAAATTCGTGTTTTACTTGTGACTCAGTGTCATGGAATGGACCCTTTCCACTTTCAACTACATTTTTTTTTCCCAGGAAATGCATCTAAGCAGTTTAGTGTGAGTCTGCAGTTTAGTGGTGGTGACGGTATCAGCTGTGGGATTGTTTATCTTCAGTGTATCAGTACAAGCATTCCTAATAATGCCAGTAAGAATCTTGCATCAGAGAAGCTTGCAGGCTGAGTAACATCATTTTGGTTATTCCTATCTGTTCTGGAAAGTAAACCTTATTTTCCTGGGTTCTGAAATCCAGCCAAAATCAGAGGAATAACAGTGGACAAGGTTAATTGTTCAGTACCCCACAGAATACATGTACACCAGAACACCTTGTGTCTGACTGTAAAATGTTCTATTAATACTTCAGGCAACCTGACCTTCTAAGAAGCTTTGCAGATTTCCTTCTTCACTTAAGTATGGATGACAAAACGTCTTTGGGCTGTCTCAGCTCTGTAATAACTGGTGCACTGATCCCAGCATTTATGAGTTGTGCCTTGGGAGTAGAATAATGTGTCAGGTATTCTTGGTGCTCTGTAGAGAGAAAAACTGACCATCTAATTATGCAGATTAAAAAAAAAAAACCCCGACAACTTCCAGTTGGCATGGTGTGGTGAGACGTCTGGAAATAATCTGGACAGTCACATACCTGAACACTGGAGAGCCCAAAAGACAGATTAAGACTTTCTGATGTTACAGCCTATTTCATAGCTCCTGGAACCCTCCCTGTGATGTTACAGAGGTTGTGGCAATAAAAACTGCATTGCACAACAAGGAGAACAAAAACTCTGGTAGTATTTAAAATTGTATCTGCCTGCATGCATGCAAGGCAGCTGAAGTATGCAGAGACAGCTTTAATGCGGGTGTATCCCACACTGTGTGTGCCCTACTTAGCATGCTTCAGAGTTTTTCTGGATAATTTCTTGTGTGCCTGTCTAGACTGTCTTGAAGCAACCTAAGTGGAGTATAAGATGAAACTTAACATAAGCTTATCTATCTGCCAAAAGCACACTCTTCAAGTAGATTATTTTCTCTTCACTGGTTTTATCTGTCTCCTTTACCCACTCCTAAAAAAACATTCTAAGCATGCATAGGCTTAAAAACCAGAAAAGGGTTCCACAAAGAGGCTGGAGATGTGACAATGGCTGAAGGATGGTTATTTAAACACTATTCTTTACCACTTTTAAACTTATTCAGTATCTGAGCTCCTAAAATATTTATTGAATGTGATTCTTAGATATTGTCAAGAAGAATTATCTGTAGGAAACTTTCCATTTGCAAAAACACTAATAGCAGGCAAACAGAAATCCAGGAGTGAGAGGAAAGAAGCATGGAGTTGCATAAATGCCAGGTACCCTTTCAGGCAGCTCAAGTTCTCCCAGAGGAGTTCTTTATGTATTTTAGGAACCGCCTAGAAAAGTGGATAGGGCACACTGATGGCAAGGGAAACCATCATGGTTAGGTTTGGGGTTGTTCGGTTAGGGTTTGCATTTCTGATGTGATGTTTCTAAAATTTTGATGAATGCCTCTGATCACCAAGCTGTTGAGTCAGTTAGATATACTTTCTGACAGTTTTTTCATGGTAAATGACAGCAGGTATTAGTTTTGTTTCTCATTGAAAAGCAGCACAATTCAAGGTCAATTTTTCATGAAACAGATGCCTCGTTCCCCACTGAGCCCTGCTGTTAAGGAGGTGTGCTTCTTTCATGAGTTCCATTATCATCCAAATCCCTCTTTTTGGGTCTCACTAATTTCTGATATACCCTAATGGTTTTGTGTTTTGAAGAAATCCAATGGATATGCACAAAACTAATAAACTTCCTTAGCTGTTACTGAAAATCGTATGATTTTAGCATGTTTTAGAAGTTGTTGGGGTATTTCCTTTGTAATCCACTTCAATGTATAGAAACTTTCATAGGAAACATTGCATTGTAAGGGATATCCACTGTCTTCAGCTTTAGCTAGAGAGTTGAGGTCATATAGGAATAATCACAAGCTGGTATTCTGCTTTCCAATTTCTCCACCTCTATAGATAAAAAACTAATTATCTATAAACCATATTTCACAGTCCTTTTAGCTTCTGGTGTAACACTGGGAACCAGCCTCACAAATGTACAGAAATTTGCTATCTGCTGTATTAACTTTGCTCCATGAATTTTGTGCTTCTCCCTTGGCACTCCATGCCCACTGGGTGGTAACTCAGTTTCATCTGTGGGAAATATGGATGGCTCTGCAGGACTTTCTTCCCCACACTGCTTCTGTGTGATGTTTGTGGGGATGGATACTCTGATTGGGAGCAAGGAAGTGTGTTTTGCCCCTTTAAATATGAAAAAGGTTTAAATATGAAATAAATATGTCAGGGTTTATGATCTGGTCCCACATAATATATTAGAATAATTCAGAAGTAGAATAAAAATATACTTGGCATTGTACAAGAGAAAAAAAAAAATGGGTTTTGAGATAAAATAAACTGCTGAGCCAAACCAAAAACTCCATCTCTTTTTACTGAAAAGCACTAAGATTACAGAAAATGTGACAGGCTCAAGTTTCTTCTGGTGAGAGAATTTTCAGGTGTTTACTTAGCTTTATGGAAATTGTTCTAAAACAATGCCAAATATGCACTTATATTCTGAGGTGAAATTTTCTATTTCCCTGCATTACATCTTAAGAGCTTTTTTATGGGAACTTTTTCTTGATTTTTTTTCCTCTCTCTGCTTTGAAGAGGATAAAGCAAATACATGAAACAAATTTGCATAATTCAATATTTAACAATATTGTTTTTTACCAAAGATGAGAAATTTTCTGCAGAATTTTTGTGCAAGAGTTGCTCACAAATGTTTTTGATAAATAATGTCAGAGTGGTTTGAGGTAGATATAAAGCAGCTGACAGTGGACTGAATGTTAGAATTTGGCCAATAAAATTCCAGGCATGAGTCTACTAACTGAGGAATTGAGGCTTTCACTTCAGCAATCTTTTTGTTTTGAGGGGTTTTTCTAAAAAGTTAAAAGGAAAACTAAAGAATAGTCAACATTGCCAAGAATCTCACCCTCTGTGTCTAAGCAGGAGTCTGAACCTTAGAGCAAAGGCTCAGAAAGTTAATAGCTTTAAATTTGTCCAAGAAAACAAACTTGTTACCTGCAATTTTTTTAATATTTTTCAATATCTATCAACTCTTTTACTTTTTAAGAGTAAAATAATTCTTACAGGAGCTTTATTATGGTATTATTTATAAATATTCTTCTTGTTAAAGCAACTTAATCTAGGACTAGAAGATATGTCACAAATGTCACAAATTTACACACACTAACCAGTGTTAAGGGACTTAAATAAGGATGTATTTGGCCGGTAATTTTTTCTACTGCTGTAATAATTCTGCAAAAGCCTCTGGAGCATGATCTGCAAAACTAAATTACATTAAGATTATTATATTTGCCATAAGAGTTGCAAAAATTTAACCCTTTGAAATAAATGGTATGAGTATGAGGATAAACATATTCCAGAACTATTTTGAGTGATACATTTCTGATGTCTAGGTTTTTAAGACCTTACAAAAGTGTAGCATTACCCATTAGCTCGAGATTCACCTAAACTGGAGTTAAATGAAGATTACCTGCAAAGTTCATATTTTTTTATCATAAAAATGAGCTGCTGAAGCAGTTTTAGCTGTTGACATGGCAGGTTTGTCATCACGTTTTCAAAGATGCCACAGTTACTTTTGATAAGTCAGACATTGCATTTCTTTTTCTGTTTTCTTATTTTTATATTACCTGATCTTATCTTGGCACTGACATGATTACACCAACACAGGGACCTTAAAGAAGTCATACACTATCACCACTATTAAAGTAGAGAGGGGAAAGAAAATTTTATATCATGACAAGTGAAATAACTTGCTTTGGTTGAGAAATCACTTAGCCTATCATTATTTTACACAACCTAAAACAGTGCCGGCCATAATCTGCTGCCTTTCAAGTTGGAAAAAATACATTACTTATGCAGAGAATGTTTCTAATGTAACAAAGAGAAGGAATAAAAATGCCTTACAACAGTTTTATTAAAAACAAATTCCCACAGTAAATACATATACACTCTAGTACCATGGTGAAACAGCCAAAGACATCACTGTTAAGTGCTATGGGAAGTACTTATAAATTACTTGAAATAAAAAACATTGTTGCCTGGACATCAGGGTTGAAATGCTGCAGTTTGTAATAAATTAACACAGAACTTCACTTCCCCTCCTCTAACAAAGCAGCCATTTGTCTGAATAACCCACATTCAGCTGTGAGTTATATTTTCACAACTGCAACTGCATTCATTTGCAAATCATTCTCCAGTTTTAATGCTGAAGTTTTAAATACCTTAAGAACTAATAAATAAAGCAAAGTAGAGCAAACAGTTGGCTTGTAGCCTAAAAACTGGCCTAATTTCTGGGGGGTTTTCTTTCTTCTTTTTCCTCTTTCACAGTAATTTTGTACATGTCTGACATTTCTTTAATCTGTGTTTTGTTTTTAGTCTGTTTTTTCACAATATTTAAATTTAGTGAGACCATTTCATATTAGCAGTAAAAATAAAGGTAATAGTTATTCAGGTTTGAATATTAAAAAGCTTGTAAGGATTTCATTCCTTGACTAGTTTCAAATAATCTTTGAGTTACCCTGAGATTTTTCTGTTGTAAATCACTTTTATCTCTTGAAAACAGTTTTCTATTTGTATTGATTCTAAGCTTTATGCAAAGTTCTACTCTAGAGTATGAGTCTCTCATTTTCCCAGATTAATTTTAAATATAAATCAGAGAGCTATCCCACTATAAGGGAATCTGCTTTCAGTATTTATTGGGTAAAAATAAAATGCAATACTTTATGGGTATTTAAACAAACTCTTCAAAGCAGTATGATAGAAGAATTTATTTACAAAAGTTGAGTTCTGAGCGTATTTTCCTGGCATTATTGAAGGCTGGTTTCTATAGATAGAATCTTAGGCTTTGTTCCACTTACTCGTTTTGCTTTGAATAAATTCCTGTGGGCATGCCTGAAAGGGTTGGTAGTCATTTTCAGGAAGTGAAATTTAGGGAACAAAGTTCCTTGCAGAGACTACTTGGGTTTAGAATTGATCAAGTTTTCATAAAAGAGGATTTGAAACACTTCTAAAATCTCTTTTCTCCTTTTGTGAGGGTAGCCCATCTGCATGGTGAAGTGTTTCTTAGTGTAAACTGTGTCCCATGAAAAGGATAAAACTTTAATGCAAAACCTCTATTTACAAAAATATCCTGTGTTCATATCAGTTAGCCTTGTATCCACTACTTCAGAACTAGGAGTATCAAGGCCAATTATCTGAAACTATTTCTTTCAAGTGCAACTGCCTATTTTTAAAAGATTACAGCAGTTTTTGAAGAAAAAGCATTCTTGTCTGAGTTCTTTTCTGTCCATCGTGTCCCCAACCCCCCATTCCCCCAGTTAAGTGCATGTAAACCGACTGTACACAAACCAAACATCTGTGTGCTCAAAACTGAAATCATCTCATCTCTCTGCAGATTTAAGCAGATAAGTTTCAGTGTCTTTCTTCACAAAACATCTATGCTAATGTGAGAGTGAAGGAGGCAGTTCTACAAGCCCCTTCCCTCCTACCCTCCATTTAATTTAGAGGTAAACCTGTCTTCTTGCTGATCTGACTTAAGGCTGCTCTATTTTTCCTATCAGCAATAGAAAATTTTCTATATTCTGCTGAACCAAATGGAGAAAGAAAAAAATGAAAATACCTGATAAGATGGGAAGAGAAGAGACTGCCACTTTTGAGATTAGATTACACAGACTGCTTTAGCTGGGGCACAGAACTGCTCCCTGTGAGATACATCGTGGAATTGAAGGTGGGGTGAGAAAATGAACTCATCTTTGAAACTGAGTTTATAGGTATAATGCTACAACTTCCCAGGAATTTCTGTAGCCCCTCCTTTGAGGAAACTGTCTGCAACTCTTCAAGTAACAGATTTATTGATCTATTTATTTATTTGGGAAATGGAATCTATTTAACCATCCATCTTATCGCCTTCCCTCTGATAAGTTCCAGTTATTCAAGGCTATCTTAAGCAGGCAGCATTTTTTTCCTAAAGAAAAAGAAGGATATACAGGTACCCTCCTACCTCCACATAGCACAGATCTCTGTGAAGTGGGGCAACCTGCCATGTGTAGTGAGCAGCATTTTAACGTGGGCAGCAGCAACATGTGGTACAATTATTAGGCATAGACTATAGAGCCAAGCCTTTCTTACCTAATAAAACCAAGTAATTCCATCAATTCAAACAAATTTTTTGAAAATAAATAAAGGCATGTCTATGAAATTTGCAAGAAGTTTTCCTATTGCTTACTGGCAGTTAACAGAGAGGAATGTTCTTGATGTGCAACATTTTTAAATTCTTAAAATCAATAATGTAGAGTTATCAAATTGCAAGTATGTTTTCCTTATGCACATGAATGTTCATAACAAACAAAAATTGGGTTCCTTTTATTTGTGAAAGATTTGTATGAGGATAAAAAAGATTGGGGTTAAGATTAAGAGGTAATGATGTGACAGGCTTTAGCTAAGACCAAATCACTTCTCTAGTTAGCAGAGTAATTTCAGCAATATATCTTCTGTAATTTTTTTTAATCACTTAGTGATTACTTGTGTGGTGCTATTTGATTCATTGGCCATCAGTACCTGATTAAGATCCTATGCTTAGGCCATCATTACTTTTCAACAGGCCACCCATATGGTGTTAGTGTTGAGCCAGTGCAAATCCCTCAGCTTAGCACTGTATATTCTGTTAAAGAAGACTACGTGAAATGCTGACATTAGCATATGTTCTCCTCTTATTCTCTTGACTTTATCCATGGCATTACACTAACACTGGATCTTTGGAGTTGGTCCAGTAAGAAATTGGGTTGAAATTATAAAATTAGCCATCTGTCTATTAAAAACTTTACTGAGCCAGCAAGTTGGAACAAATGAGCACAATGATGCAATGATATGTAACTATCAGACATAAGGTTAACTTTGGGGTTGATTTTCTGTGTTTTTTTCTCTCAACTATAAATGGACTTTCTTTCCATAAGTCCTTCATTGTGATTTCTTATAAGAGTACATGGATGGCTGATATGAGTATTTGTGTTTAAATTTATTAGGTATTATTTTTTCTTTCTGTATATTATTCCCACTTGATATTCTGGAAACCTCCCTCTGATCATTAATAACAACAGCATTTTAAAAAACAAAATTGATTATATGAACATGATATTGCTGATATTTTTCTTAAGTTGTTTTCCTTTCAGGCTGCTTTCCTTCTCAGTCTGGTTACTGTGATTTTGATATTAGGAGTACAGATAAAATATTTAGCTTAAAACGTGGTTGGAATAGTGATAATTAGTTGTTCAAGCACTACAATTTCCAAGAGCTTAAGCATTTTCCCTCTTTGATTGCAAGGTCTCTATTAAAAATAGGAACTACAGTAGCTTGGGCTACAAAGAGCCCAGTGGAGCATTTTTGAAAAATAATTCATTTACTAATTAACAAAATGGTGTTTGTTTATTTACAGTACATAAAATGTTTCTATCAGGAAAGAGCCTGCTAATACTCTGCCTCTGCCCTGCTGTGCTGACAGCAGAACATCTGCAGTTTAATTTAATACATTTACTAAATGAAGTGGGTAAATAAGGGGTTGCTAAACAGCTACTTCACAGCCTCTGATATTTTTGCTTTTCTCTAGAGGTCAGAAGCACTGATGAATGATTCCTCATCTTCCCCTTTGCTGCTGTTCCAAGAGGCTCCCATGTGCCAACGCTGTTCCAAAGGGTGCTGTGTTCCAATTGTGATTGATGAAATTACATTGGCCCATAATACCTCACTTTATCTCCTCATCTGTCTCTTTAAATGCTCTGTATGTTACTGTCAGGGATTATTTTACTGAGAATATTACTTTATGCCTTTCCAAATGTATGTTTTTGAGTCACTCTTGGTTCCTAGAGTCCCTCACATCCTGTCCTAGGCTTTTATGTAGGTAGATGATAAACCCAGAGTAAGAAAAAGATTTGGGTTAATACCATGCTCAAAGTTGGATATTTTATCAAATATGGTACTTGAAACAAAGGTGTCTTTCAAATATTCATCTTTGCCTCATTATTTTTAATCCAAATCCAGTTTGCCAGGTGAATATCAGAAACAGCTGTAACAGAAGCACTGAGTTGAGGTAGTAAAAAGTGCTTGAGCCACTGCTTCTTGCTAGAAAAACTCATGAATTTATGGCTTAAATCACAGATTTATAGACCATTGGTCATGAGCTCTAGGACAAACCATAGAGGAGAATGCAGTTTTCCTCCTTTTTAGCCAGATATCTTAACCAAAATTCCTCTCCTATTAAGTTTTCAAATATTTTTCACAGAACAGTTGAAATGTCTATTTATCTAAGGCTGGGCTCTTTCTGTTACACCTTGTAATAAGCCTGCAATTCATTCTAAAGATGATTGCTTGTAAACTTTGCTTTTTTTCTATATGAAATTCATTTCTATGTCCATGGGTTTTACAGGGAAAATCCCAGTACTTCCCTTAGAGTGATGGAGCGGTGGGTATCAGAATGACACTCATTTAGATGAGCTTCCGGTAACTGATTCCTTTAGCCACTGCATGGTTCTCCTGTGTGGATGTCAAGGTTTTAGGATTTAGGAGAAGAGCCCTTGCCTCACATTCTGCTTTCACTGTCATGTGGCTGAATCATGGTATCCTGATGTTAATTCCATATTTTAATGGCAGCATACTTCAAATAGCTGCAGCATCTGTTTGTCAGAGAAAAAATAAAAGTCATTTATTTAGCAAAAACTGACATTTACATATTCATACCAAGGAAATTATTTAATTGAGACTCTGCTGTGTGCACACACATACCTATATCAAAGATTCTCCAAACATGCATATGCATTCTTTTTTATTTTAAGGGAGTGCATAAAAGTTTTCTAACCATGCTTTGAACTTATTCATAAGATTTTATGTGTCTACCTGGAGCAGATTGGAAATTGCTTTTTATAAAATATGCTGCATTTATAAAATGCTTTTTTGGATGCCTTTTTATTTTTCAGTGTTTTTATCAGCCCCAACTCTAGATTTCATAGACCCTGGGGAATTTACAAAGGAGCCAACTTGGAGTAAAATTAAGTCACAGATATTGTACATACAATAGTCTGTCTGCTGATGCCAAACCTCACTTTCCTTCTCTACTAATAAAAGCCAGTAAGAGTTGTCTGATCTTTTGCATCAAAGACAGTGTTTATGAAGTGGCCTGTATTGTTATCTTAAAATATTCATATAATTCCTACATTAAAAGCTTGGGAAGAATTATGAATCAACATTTCATAGTAAATTGTACACAGATTTGAGGACTGAAATAATGTTTCATTCATGAATACTGAGCCTTCAAAATAGGAGCACCCATGAAACAGGCTTCCTACTGACTAATGGTATTTACTTGCCTGATTGACCTTTTGTGTGATCATGTTTTTGTCCAGTATTTTAAAAATTTAAATAATAATATTCCTTAGTTTTCCTGTTCACTGATTTTGGGACATTGGATTCTGATTTAAGTGGGGTCCAGCTCTGCATAAATGGCTTGCAGCTCAAGTGCTCTGAAGATCAATGGAGAAATACAGAGCAGAATGCAGGAGAGTTATTCCAGCAGTGTTTTCAAGGCTTGGGGGTCACTTGTCTCCACCTCAAAGCAGAGATCTCGTGGCCAGTTGGGACTGTTCAGTCTGGATGACAATTTACTTAATCATGAAGTCCTCAAGTGTGGACTGTGGTCTAGGCAAAATGTCCCATGGTTGGAGTCAGCTCCAGCTTGACTCAGAGTCCTTCTCCCCTTATTTGTATGGACAATGTGCATGGTCCAAGCTTGCCTTGGGAGGAGCTTTGGAAAGACTGGTCAGGGAGCACCCAGCCAGCTTCAGCTGCAGGATCCTGAGGAGAAGGGATCTAAGGGTGGTCAGCAGTAGTGGCCCTGACTCTGTCCACATTTCATGGGCACTCCCTGTGTTGGAGCAGCTCAGGATCATGATCAGAAGGGACACAAGTAAAGCTTGTGCCGTGAACTGTGTGTTTCAGGTGCTTTCTGTCCACACAGGTGGTTTGCCTGTGAGTAGGGAGCACATCAGCTCCAGAACAGTTCGTTTGAAGACGATTCTGTGGATGAGGGGGAAAAAAAAGAAATGTAGTTTATTTCAAATGGTATTTTTGTTCTTCCATGATGAATCTTTAAAACACACAGTCCAATGGGCTTTATCCTCTGGATGCTTTAAGTTATAGTAGATAGCTGGATGACTTCTCTTTGTACGTTTTTTTCCTGAGAAATACCAATTCACTCAGTACTTTGATTCTTGGCACCTAAAATTAGCAATGAATTTAGGTTAAATCTGGTGAATATATTCAAGTAAAAAAGATGTTGAAATATCAAAATGTTGAATCTGCCTCCCTCCCTCTCTTCATGTATCTATCCCTGTATTTCCAACCTGCAGAAGCCTTTACTTTTTATATGCACTTAAAATGCTCTAAAGAAGACATTTAATTTTGTGCTAAATAGACTTTTTGGGTTTTTTTTGTTTTTTGTTTAGTTTGTTGGAGAATAAACTTTTTTAACCTGGATAGTAAAAAAAATTGACACAAATCCTAAACATTTTTTTCTGGATTTTTTTTTTTTTTTTATGTATCAAGTGGGGCAGCTGAAGCTAAAAGAATTCAAAATTTATTTATTTGAAATTGTAGTTTGAATTGAAGGTAGAATAGAACTCATGTTTTGGAAAGCTTGATCTTTATTTACTTTGATATTCACAATGTATAAATAAGTTATTTTGAATAGGCATCAATGTAGATCCATTTTGAAATTATATACTCCCTTATAGTCACAAATATGGTAACTGCTTAACAAGTTTGGCAGTGATTTCAGAAAAACCTTCCAGAAACTTTGGTATTTTTGCCAAAGTTTTGCAAGGTCTCCAAGCACTTGCCTTAGCCAGAAGGGTGCATCAAGCAGCACAGGGCAAATCAAATTAAGAGAAACTAATGTTCATAGGAAACAGAAATCTGTCTTTTGCATGTCTCTTCATAAAATATTGGATTGGGAATATTTTATGAACAAGGGATAATGGGGAGCAGAGGGAAAAATCTAGGAAATATATGTTGCTCCCTGACGTATAGCAAAATAGCTATCCTTGAGTGTATTTCTCAGCTAATTTCTAGGCTACAGAGTTTTTGGTCTATCAGCATTTACTGAAATGATCCACTATGTAATTAACTGTTTCAGTTATGAACTGTCTTAGTTCTTTCATTTCCATCATGGTAAATGCAGTATTTTTCCTTAGAATGATTTTAAAAATATACCTACGTTTAGAGAGGATGACTTTGATCACTTGCTGGTAAACATTTAATATAAAAATTCACAAAGTACTTATATTTGCATGCATCTGGTGTTCCTGTTTCATAGCTCATGTTATAGTTTACTTATGTCATAGTCATTTGCATCAATTAAAATGAATTGGAATATTTTTCTCCTCCTACTTTAGCCCTTCATCTTCAGCTGTCAACATGCATATGCCAGTCAGCAGTGTAGCTGTCAAAGCTGACATCAACATCTGTACTTGTATTTTTCTGGTGTCTGTATCTGTCTTAATTCTGAGTATTTCTTAATGTTCTTCTTGCTGCTAATAAAAGGATTTGCAGAGAATTAAGTTTCTACTATCCCCATCTTTGGGGCCAGTGGAAATTTCACTGTAGAAACCTGGCTTTAGCAGAGTCACTGCATTCTCATTATTAGGGTCAGATTATTCAGGGTTAGAAGATTTCAGCAGTTTTTTCCTCGCCATCAAGAAATCCTACCTTCACTGAGGTTAATAAAAAAACGCTTATTTCAATTTAACCAGTTATTCCATGATATCATATTCTCCATAATTCATCTAACACAAAAGCTGTGATATATCTTTTGAAAAGTAAAATTGGAGAGCACGAGGATAGGTGAAGTTGTTTACAGAATTCTTCATAGTACCAGATTGTGAAAACATTATTGCTAAAAATATATCCAAGTGATATTCTGTCACTGAAATGAAAAACTTCCTCATTTGCTTCAATGAGTGCAGTATTTGTGTGCATTCCAGATCACTGAATAAAAAATGAAACATTTCAAACTTATAATTCTTCATGTAGAGATTTGGAGAATGTGCAAATTAGGAGAAAACAGTGGAAGCAGCTCAGCAATAAAGCTTTTATAAATAAATAAAAAACACCTAATTTTCAGAGCAAATGAGAGTGTACAATGAGTGATGTGCTTCTAATGAGTACTGAAAAGCTTCCAGTGTAAATAAACAGATGGTAAAAATACTTAAGTACAAATTTTTCAAACCACAACTACCTAAGCCACAGGTCTGTGCTACAGACTTCAAAGAAAAACTTTGCATCCAGCTTTTCCATGGTGTAAACATTTTCTTCCTCTTCAGAGGGAGGTAATAAATTGGTACTTGCTTCACGTAAGAAGGTTGTGAAGCTTACTGAACAGCTCAGGTTTTGAAACCTGACAGGTGCTCTGGTATAGCAGGTGTTAGTAATGCAGGAAGAGAGGAAGTTTGGTGTGAGGATTTGCCAGAAGAAAGTAGCTTCAAATTAAACAACTGCAAAAGCAAGTTGTGTCCACATGAGCTGTGGACTCAAGGATTATTTTATTGGCCCCCAGAGACATTTGGTTGGTGTAGAAATGTGTTGAGAGACAGATATTTGTGTGAAATGCATCTCACTGTGTGTATTGGTCTCCGAGTTACTGCATGGTTACATTCTAAGATAGCTCACAGAAGAGTCACATATGCTTCAGAAAATAAGGGCAACATCTGGGAGACATGGATGCATTTTGTTGAATAGTTAAATCTATATTGAGCCTCAATGCGAAGAGAAAATTGAAAGGATTTTTATTATGATTTAGGAATCACACAGAATTATCTCTAAATGCCAGGGTAGTTCAAATGGTGCTCAGATCAGTACTTATGTCTTTCAGGGGTAAGCTGATAAACTCATGTCTGTTACATGACATGTCCATATGTTCCACTGTGCCTATCATGTTTACATAATAATATCATTGTTCTGAGGTGTTATTTCTGGGGTTTAACATGTTTCATATTTTGATCAAGAATAAATATGGGGAAGTCAAATAGGATTTTGTTTCTATTTCCAGGACTGAGACCTCAGTCTTATGCCCTGGTGGATCAGCAAACACTGGTTTACTCCTTTTTCCTAGTAGAAATTAGAGTCCCTCTCAATTCGGGGAGAGGACTGAGTTTTTAATTTGGGCTTAGCCAAAGGTGATTTCTCAAGAAATCTTTCTCGCATGTTTTTTGCAAGGTCTTGTGTTTGACATTTCTACTAGAAAAACATGGGAGTAGGAAGCAGTTTCAGACACTCAGTAGTTGTTTAGATTGGTGCTTTGACTCAGTCGTTCTATACACCAGATTAATTTTGTACCTAGAGCTTTAGCCAAAATCAGAAATGAGTGATGTGCATCTAATAAAGTTGCTGTTTGTCTTGATGTGTTGAGCTAATATCCATGATGCTTAGTTTCAGAAGAGTCCAAATAACTCCCAGGGCAACAAAGCAAATTCTTTCATGGTGAGTAGGACATGAATATGCTTTTTCTCTTCCCAGGAGGTCGGTATGTGAGTATAGGAGACTTTTCCTAGCTTCATTGGGTATCCTGAGAGGGTCAAATCCTGCCTGCTTCTGAATCCTATTCCAGACTTTCAGATCTTCTCGTGGTGCTGATGAATTCCCTCCAGTGCACTTCAGAAGCATTTGTGCTTCACTTCTCTCATAACCAGATACTCCACACAGCCTGTTGTAAATGATTCTACAGCATCTTTGGCTCCCAGCAGGAAAAGTCTGAATTGCTCTTGGTAATAGCTTTAAATCTGCAGCCCTGACAGGTATTTTTAGGTCTGTCTTGAAGAGCTATAAGCTTCCATACACTTCACCTTCTCTGTCTGGAGTCACTGCAGCTCCAGACATTTCATTGGAATGGGGTGTAATTGTGGTCTTATGCCTTCTCTATCCACCCACCAATCTCATCTGCCTTAAAGCAGCCTTCTGCTGTGCTACAGGGAGCATTTAGAGCCTTTCTGAGCAACGCAAACTTGAAGTGTGAGTTGTGCCTGAATTTAAAGACTACCTTGGAAGGAGGAGGAGTGAAGATGTGTTGTGAAATCCCTCCTTTAGAACAATATGACTTATGACAGTGGAACGCTTCAAGCTATGAATTTCATTGGAAGTGTATGATTTACACTGCTTATCATTCTGAAATGTTGAATTCTCAGTATTTTTTGTCATTATAGCACAAGTGGTAAGGTGTTATAAGGCTGATTAATAGGATAATAGAGGTCTAAACCATACTGTTATAAAAGTGAGTAGGCTTTAGTGAGAAGTAGGGATATAATCTGGTAGCATGTAAATGTTCAAAGAGATTTTACCAAAAAGGGCAAAGAGAGAGGAGGAGAAAAGCCCCTTTCATTGCTCCATTTAGATCCCGTTGTGTCCATGCTAGAACACCATAACATTTATTCCCACAAATAATCACTTTGAGCTCAGCAGAGCTAGTAATTGAAGTTTTGTGTACAGGCTGCATGCAGCTCCACTAGGCAGCTGCTGGTTAGCTCATGAAGTTTCAGTTTTTTCCTTTCAACAGCTTCTAGATTCTTTATGGATGATTCCCAGTAAAATGTGAAGGAGGAGGAAGGAAGGGATAATAAGGGGGTTGGGAAGTCTAGAAAGGAGACCAAGATAGGAAGGTTTTTTTCTTATTTTTACTACTTTTGTGCAATCCAAAGGATAAAATTAGCAAGACTGGAAACTTTTTCAACTGGTTCTGTATTCTCAGGCTTAAAATATAACTTTTAATCTTCTATAGCTGTTGAAAGATGTGGCTCTGGCTGGCTCCTTGCTTCTAATCAATGAATAAAGTACAAATACCACCAAGTCTGTCTTTCATCATGCAAGTGAAAAATCTGTATGGTCACTCTAACACATCTTACCAGAGAGCAGCTGGGATATGCTCCGTGCTTTGGCAAACTGAAGTTTTTTAACTGCTGGAATAGAGCTGATTGAATTGTTGGCTTTTTGCAATACAAGTTTTTATGACTTCTTTTAATATAAAACAGAAGATGAAGGGGAAACAATACAAAATAATATATCAATGGCAGATAATGTTAACCTGATAGTGTATTCTATTACATAGTTTCAAGAAATATTTCAGACTATTAGAAATGCCTTTCCATCAATTTATTTTATATTTGAAGAAAGCAGTATTAAAGTCAGGAAAATATCAACTATAAGTCAATGTGCTTAATATAGACAGCAAATGGACAATAATGTGGGTAGATTTTTCTGAAGAATGTAATGTATAGGAATCCATCTCCTAATTTATATCAACTCCATGTCTATCAAATAAGGCTGATCACTTGTTGGAACAGTATACTGAGAGATGGAAAATGCACAAACATGAAGATAAGCCAGTAAACTAAACTGGTAAAAGGATGATATGTATTTTTCCAATATGGAAAATGTAATAAATTTATCTCTTTAGGTATTTTTAGAACTACAGCCACAAAAAAAAAAAGCAAACAACAGCAGTAGCAACCACAACCACATCTTACATAGATTGGAAGTAGTCTGTTACAACTAAAGCTGAACTATTTTTTCCAGGAAGTATTCTGTAGAAACAGAAGCATACAAAAACAATCAAAAGAAAATATTTGCTCTGGTAAATGAGTTCATACTCATTGCAAGAATTGCAAGAACAATTGAGTTATTTAGCTTAATTGGTACAAATGCAGATAAATACAATTATGTCTATCAAAATTTTAAGCAGAAATAGTAGCACGTGAGCAAAACTGGGAAAAAAAACCCCAAGTAATTTTAGTGTCAAAGAATAATTTCAGCAATAGAAGCACCTAAAAAGAAAAATTATTTTCTTATTTGAAGATAAGGTAACATCTACTTCCTATTGAGGTAAATTTCCCCTGCGCAGGAGTCCACTGTGCTCAACGTTAATCTTTCCATATGTTTTTATGGGCTTTAATTAGGCCATAGTTTCCAGTTTGTCTGTCTGCATCTGTCTGTCTGTCAGCAACTTGTCCTTTGTAGCTCCTTCTGGGTTCACTTTATAAAGGTTTTACAAATTTCAACTGGAAAGAGAGCATTTGTTTAGATCCCCCATTAATGGCAGTTCAGCTCAAAATACAGACTCAGCTGTCATTCTGAACTTCCCCAGTCATTGCAGGGCTCTTTGCTGGGTTAGGGCAGCCAAGACTCCCAGCTTTGATCTACTGTGGCTTTAGCTGGACTAGTCCCAACTTTGGCCAGGACATAAATGGGAAGGAGCCCTCTCAAGGGAGATGCATTTAAGGCTAACCAAAATGTCACCATCACATCAGTGAGAATATATCTTTTTCTTCATGCTTTGTCCCTTTAATAGCCTCACTCTGTAAGGTCTCTCAGGCAGTGGTTGCTTCTTTGTGTGGGTGTATGTGAGATTAGAGAGGGTAGTCACTGCAGTAATGCAAATAATATTAGTGCAAAATGTAAACTAGAAAACTATGCTGTGATATGGATTTGGGGAATTGAAAAACAACAATGCCAAAAGAATCACCTTAAATTACTCCTCTAATAATACATCAGTGGTTACATGCAATATAGGCTGTGTAAATGCACATTCTGTTCTCCCTTGCATGAATTTCAGTATAATGCAAAATTGACAGATCCATTCATGCCTATGAAATTAAATCCAAAAGGGTTAGTATAAGCACTAGGTTTAATGATCACTGCACAATATAATTAAAAGATGATGTTACTTGAATATCAGATTTTCTGTATGTATGTTTATTTGGAGTTTTTAATTGAAAATAAACAAAATCAGTAGTGCAAAAAAAAGTAGAAAAGATGTGTGAAATGTAATGATAATGGTTGACTTCTAAACAGCCAAGGAAATTATAGTCATCTTATGTGTGGGACAGGAACAAACACCTCTTAATTGCACTTCATTATAACGTACCTTTCTCTTCTCAGTTGTATATATTAATTATAAAAATCATGTTTCAGAGACGAAAAGCTGTACAATAGGGTTTTTTTTTCTTTTCCCTCCCTCCCTTGTGCTGTCTGCAGCACGATGGAAGAACAATATTAACTGTCATCCACAGGAAGAGCTTAAGAGCTTTCAAAGACAAATCATAAAAAGAATGAAAGGCTATTATAAAAAAAGGAGGAAAATGCTTTGATTTCACAGATTTGCTACTTATTAATGTTTAAGGTTCTCTCTTCTTCTTAAAAATATCTTCTCATATTGTTTTGTATGTGTTATGTGCAGGTACATCACTTTTTGATGACTATATCACATCACACGTAGATTCCGTAGATGCTATTAACGGATGGAGGTTGAGGGGATAGGACGGGGGGAGAGACACTGCCACAGTCCTCCTGGACTCGTATTGCTTCTTTGGGGAAATTGTAGAAAACTTGAACATGAATTTTGGGACACAAAGTGACACTGCCTTTTGAGGTTTTGGGTTTTATTCCATTGCATTTCATTCATGTATTTCACTGGAGCAGTACTTAGAGGCTCTTGGAAGTAAGGACATGATTGTCTCAACTCTTTTGTGGTCACCTGGGACCAAACTTTCCTGTGGTGCTTTCTTGGTTTGGATTTTCAGGTTGTGCTGTTTCCTATATGATTAGCCAAGATATTTTCTTAAAACCTGCCTTCCTGCTTACAAATCTGAGTAGTCTCACAGGTTTTGTTGAATCTAGGATCTTCCTTACTGAGGAAGATTTTGTGACTGCTGGATGTCACCTTACAGCATAACTAACCACTGCATGACACTTGGTGTCCAATACCTGGGCGATAAAGCAGTGAGCAATTATCTGGTTATACTGGCTTTTATTATCCATCCCCTTGAAGCTTTTCCCATTTATTCCATTCTTTTCTACTTCCTTCTATACTTTTCCTGAAACAGGAATGTGTAATGCTGGGTGTCTCGGGTGTTTCCTCAGGCTGATGTTTTGTTTCTCCTAAGCCTGACAGTATCTCCTGCAGCCTCTGAGGATCTTACAGATACAGTGTCTCTGTCAGAGTTAGACACAACCCATAGCTCTTTGTTGCGTGCATGGCCTACTGATAGTAGGTGAAGACCTACTGTTGTATGTATGGTGTATATAACACATATATTCTTGCAGGAAAAAAAAAAATCAATGAACTATATATTTCATTAGTAGCTATGACTCTCAGGGTTTCCTGAAACCCTGAGTTAAGTGTTCACAGAGATACAGGTGCTGAGATTATGCTCTGTGGTTTTCTGTATGTGCCTTCCAAACTTTTAAACTGCAGGTCCTTCAGAGAATAAAGGAAAGGAAAGACATTCCTATCCAAAAGGCAGGTTTGTTACTCGGTGCATTCCTGGAGGTGGATGCTGGCTTCTGTCAGTTGGAGTTTTCCTGCTAATGCACTCACATTTCAGCTGTTGCTTTTTCAGACAGATGAGGTAACTCCTCCCAAAGCTGCCATAGCCTTTACTAGACCTTATGCTTGTTCTGGTGGGAGGGAAATCCTCCAAGTGCGAGAACTTGAGGCTTATTAAATTTAAAGTGGATATAAAATAGGTATGAAGGAGATAGGTATTATTCTCAGGATAAAAACTTTTACTTTACTGATGAATTCCTTTTTTTTTTTTTTCCAGCCCCCTGCAAAAAAACCCAAACTAGTTATTAGTGAAAATGGTGGTAACTATCAAAGGTAGGACTCCTTTTCCTCTCTCAGGAATAGCTGCAGCTTGAATATTGTTTCAATTGATTGGTCAGTTTATTAAAATTAGAATAAACAGTAAGAAAGAAAGATGATTTCTTTACAGAATTTCCCTAAATTGTGAGCAGGAACTAGACTGGCCAACAGATCATCCTGAGAGAACAGCAAATACATTCTCTCTTTTTCTTCTCTATCATGTGCAGTTCCGTACAGCAGTGCATGCTTCTCTGAATGTATTTTCTTCATTCTTCCTATTATGTACTTTTGTCTGCATTATATGTCAGAGTATCTCAAAGACACAACAGAATCAGTGGAAACTCTCTGCACTCCTCTGTGGTTTAATGTCATTTCTGAAGCAGTTTAACCATTAACATGTATAAATCCACCTAACTACATGAAGAATAATCACATGATACAGTTTTCTTCCTAAGGAAATATTAACTTTAAGCTGGGATAACCAACTTCCAAGAATTCACATAAAAACATAATGAAGTTAATATTAAATAAAAAGCTTGTGCAAGCTTTTATTTTTACAATATGTGCTAATGTGTCCCTGATTTAATCATGTTTTGTTTATGATTAATGAATGATTCACCTTGAAGATCAAAGTTTGATTCGTATCTCATTAAGAATTAGAAGAAATCGTCTGTTTAGAAAATAAAAGAAAGCTGTTTTGTGTGTTTCCCAGTATTACAAATTTACCCAAATACTGAGAGGTGAAGCTAAGAGGACATGGGAAAGCTTCAGTTATGACACAAGTGTTATCAGAACTCAAACTGTTCAGGAAATCTTCATGTCTAAATTGTGATAATTAAAAGCATGAAAAAGTATCTTTTTTTTTTTCTCTACTGTTTTATCATAAATGTTGACTTATGCAGCTGAACTAAAAATTTAAACATGGATTTTTTTCAATTTATTCTCGGTGTATTTATAAGGCAAAATTAAATACATTCATAAAGAGAAATAGCTAGAAATATGACCAAGTTTCTTTTGTCAAAAGAAAATGCACAACTGTGCAAGTTTCAGAGTTTATATTTCACTAGGGATATAGCCATTTCTGTGACACTTCACCTACATAAAACATTACTAGGTAACAGATCTTAGGAAAGATCTGAAGTAAACTGCAACAGTAATGATCTATGTTTAAATCCAGAGCACAAAATTATTTGTCTCTATGTTATAAGTTTATCAGCCTTAATGTATTGGGATTTTTCTGATCACACAATAAGGATTATTTTGTAAAGATCCATATTGGAGTGTGAGCAGATGAATTTGCAGGCAGCATTATTTATAAAATAACCCTGAAGGTTTTCATGTGCCAGTGACCTGAGATCTACAATGTTGTATCTTTTAATTTTTAGAGGAGAAACACAGTCTGAAGATTGTCTGGGGTGGACAGATAATGGTTAATTTGATAGCCTAGCATTCATTGTGTGATATCTAACAATCTTTTCTGACAAAATGGTTTTATTAAAATGATAGGCAGATGACCTTTCTGCTGTTATCACTGGATGACAGAAAATTTTTCATGCCCTAGAATAGTGATATAACAGAATTATTGTCAGAGTATTAATGCAAAATTTGTGGCAAAATTCTTGGCAAAATTCAACTCTCAACTCATATTTATCTCTAGTTCTCTAATGAAGAGTGAGTGAACAGGTTTTACATGTTAGTTCTGGCCTGTACTGCATTTAACTTTCTTAGAATAATTCTTCAGTAGTAATGATGCATGAGCTACAGGATGACCAGTTGAAAAACACAGTGCAAAACCAGACTCTGTGAGTTGCAGTTTATGCAATAGTTCAAAATGTGTCTCTCCAGAGAAAAGTGTTGCTGTTTTCTTGGTGGAAGAAATATTTATGTCTCTTGTTTTCTTCATTTACTGATGGAAAAGTGGACAATTATTTACTTATTTTAGGTAAAGTCTTGCAAGTCTTATATAATTCAAGTTGATTCTGGTGACATTAACATATTACAGTAATACAAGAATGACAGAATGTTATAGTTAATTTGCTTTCCTGTGATTTTTTTTTTTTATTATTTGATGCATAACTTGGCATTATACTCTCTAACTTAAAGAAGTTTGAGAACTTTTGAAAAAAAAGTCTGTTTTCTGGTTCAGTGAGTTCACTGCTGTTCATATAAATTCCACATGCCTTACTTGGATTTTACATTTCATAACTCTTTGTGGCATGTTTCATTCAGGCTGGTTCACCTTGATATTGACATCACAGAGTTCAATGACTTCTGTTCAATGACTTAAAAATAATATAGCTCTGAGAATTGAGTGATCTTTGTCCTGTGGTTTGCTTAATATTGTGGGTTTATGTTTTTTCTATTTGTTCAGAACTATTTGTACTTGGATTATTAATCTATAACTAAATGTTACCCACTGTGTTCATCCTGCTGACGAAAACTGGAACCAGACCAAAGCTCTTTTCCTTAAAATTGTGTAAAACATGTTTATTGTCACTTTCTTCTTCACTCATGATCTTTTGGGGATCATGTCAAAAGGAGGAAATGTTAGTACAAAGCAGTATTAGTAGCTATACAAGTTCCATCTTTTTACAGCCAGAAGCCTTAGATATCCTGCCTAAACCAAGCCTTAATGGGAATTCTGTCTGTCTGTCTCAATAGCAGTGTATCAAGCAGAGGATCTGAATTGTCACTTGAACAATTACAGTTTAATAGGAGCTATGGCCAGTCACTATCTGAACTCACTGTGTAAATACCAACAAACATTTCCAAGGAAATATCCTGTCTCACAAGGACCTGCTGGGGAAGTGGATCCAAAGGCACTGTGCCATGTCCAGGTCCCTCTGAGGAGGCACTTCAGTCACACAGCCTGGAGTGCTTTGCCTTCCAGTGTCTGTGCCAATGGCTTGGCTGGAGGGGAGAAAACTTCCCTCAGGGTCATTGCTAGAGTCTAAGTTGTGCACAGTCAGGATCACAGGTTTGATCCACTCAAGTTGAACAAAAGCTCTCAATCTCAGGAGTTGTTCGAAAGTTTGTACCACGTTAACCTTAAAGGAAATGAACCAAGCATGAGGCCATAAGGAAACTTCTGTTTAGGTTAAAACTTCAGATTTAGATGCTGTCTGCTGTTCTGAAAGACTGAACAAATGAAAATGAAAAAAATCTCACTTTTCATAGGTGGATTGAGTTCCTTATCAGCTTCATGGCATGAGGGCTGCATAGCTTCTCTGCTGGTACTGTCATTGCAACCTGTGCTGTTGTTAAAAGCAGCCCTAAATGAGACAGTTATAGGATAGATTTTTGTGCACAGGTAGAGATCTATATCACGAAAAAGATGAGATTCTTAATGATCATGTAACAGTTTGATATTAGTCACATAGTGTGTTTTCCTTCTCTTTTCATTATGATAGTGTGTGACCGATGGTATACAACAAAGCACCTCAGCTTCCTCAAAAATTAACCCAGTTTTGAACATCTGGAAGCACAGAATGCTGAAAAAAAAAAGAGGCTTTGTGCAGAGTTTTCAAACAGTTGGGGGGACACACACATTCTTGTAAATCAGCTTCATTGGCTGCAAGTGTGCCATGCTATTGGTAAGCTTTTTAACTCGGGCAAAATTTCACCTGACATCAAACAGAGTTTTTCTGAGTAATCTGTGTTACCTGATCTTTAAAGGCATTACATTGAAAGGAAGTGAGGAATTTCTGATGTTACGGGTCAGATACCCATCTCAGCTATAAATAAGCATTAATCTGTGCCAATGTAAGTGTTGAAGGTTCTCTATGGGTGGAGATTCTGCATATACTTTTTCCTGACTGTTGTCATTGTGGAAGGCTATGGACCAATTCTGTTTGGATAAATCTTTCTGTCCATGTATTTATTTTCATGTGTATAAGTAATCAATTTTAAAAACATGTTCCCATTCATATCCTATCACAAATTTGAGGGAAAATTTAAAAAATTTACTTGCTTACATTAAAGTTCATGAAGTTGGAGACTTGCATCATTCCAAGTTACCAAGAAAATAACTTGAAGTGAGGGAGTTTGATGACTGTATCAAAATCTTCCTAATCATAGCTGGCATCTTTTAAAGAGTGTATTCCTGCTAGATGGTGTTTACAGCACCACCAATATGCAAAACAACAAGAAATTAAAATGCCAGATTTTCTCTTCCTCTCCTCTTTCATACTTGCATAATGTATAAGTAAGGTTTGGTTCTGAAACTCATTGAAGACAGATGACTTCAGCAGTTTTTAAGAACCCTGTATTTGATATCTGGCAAAATGTATATTTATGCTAATATTCACCAGTACGTACACACTGAGGGTCAAATCCCTCAGTCTTACAAAGCATGATATGAATGGTAATTTTTATTTCAGTAAGAGAATAAGAAATTATTCTAAAAATGTTACGGGGCAGGGGGGAACAAGTGTGTGAAAAGAGAGGAAGCTTTAGTTAGTACTTTTACAATAAAATTTTCAATGCAAGTTTAAAAATTGCATCAGAGTTGAACAGAATCTCATTAATAATATCTCATTTAGACCCATTTATGACAGATTTATAAATTAATGACGTGCATAAATAAGTGGGAGATAGGACCTAAAAGTAAGAGGGCTATTTTATATTGTTTGTTGTAATTAATATATTGATTATATATTTATGCTGACCTGGACTGAGTAAATTTCCATCTGCTTACAATTCTAGTAACTATCTGGATCTGTTCTTAAAGCAAATGCAGCCTAATCACTCTAGAAAAAATACACCAGAGTTGAGATGCATAAATATAATTCAGAACATTATGTAATAATGTAATGTAATTCGTTATGTAATGATACAATAAAAAGCAAGAAGATGAATGAATATGCATCAAAAATATTACAAAAGCCCTTATTTTTGCAAACAGAAATAGCTGGCTTAAATTGCACTGAAAATAGGACTGCACAAACCTTTTGAGTTCATTAATTTCCCTGAAAGAGCTTATTTCTAATTATTTTATTAGCAATGCAACAAGCGAATAAAAATGGAAGCTTGTACTGCTTAGTAGCTGAGGCCTTCCTGACGTGCTCAGAGCCCTTTAGTTCTGCTGTTGTTTCTGTGTAAGAATCAATACCACAGGCAGCAATTATGTGGTGTTGTTTTTTGGCTAAAATTCCCACACATCTGGGATAAACAGATATTCTATTCGAACTTCCTCTGTTAACTCCACCAGTTTCCATGGAATGACTCTCTATATGCTTGTTAAGTAAATGATTGTTATAAGACTATGGAGACATGGTCGATCAAATTAACCCCTTTTGTCCAGCCTCCAAAATGGTTCCCTTCATTTGCCTAAATTCAGCTGCTTTGGGGAATTTTTTCAAGCTTGAAGGACTCTCTGGATTCATCACATTAGCAAACTGTAACCTGAGAAGAGGGTCTTTGGAGCAGCAGGACTTCTTTGGCCCCCAATTGTTTTGCTAATCAAGATTATTGCCACTATTGAGATGTGGAAAGATAGCCTAGCTGACAAAATTTGTCAGCTTCCCATGAAATAGTTCTGTCAGTTTAGTCAGGGTGCCGGCTAATATTAACATATAAATGAAGTCTCTCCCCCTCACCCCTTAATAGATGCAGAGAAAATATAAACACACACACAAAAAACCCCTCTGTGCTTAAATCAAACAAGCTTCTTTTCTCAGCTCTAGCCCATGTCCCTGGAAATCCTGTGAGTAGTGGAGCTAAAGGGAGGGGGGAGGGAAGCAGAATTTGCACAAAACTACTTTTAAGCCATAAAGCAGCAAAGCCCCACTCCCTGCTGATAGCAACAGGAGATTGATTACGCCTGCAAAAGTACAAATGGTTGCCTGAATGCAAGTGGCAGACCTCCAAAGCAGTGTGCTCTATGTGCTGGTTTTACATTTTATAGCAGAGGACTTGGATACAAAGTGGAAAAGTGGAACAGGGGGTATGAAAGAGTTATCTTTGCCCAGAGGTCAAAGCTATGAGCGCCGTCCCCGCGAGTCTCAGCCCAGCCTGGCGAGGCGGCAGCGGAGCGCGGCCCCTGATCTGCCATCGGCCCCTTGGTGCCCCAAACGCAATCCCTCAGCACCTGTTTTCTGCCTTTCACTCTGTTTTCTCATAATCAGAATACATATTGTATTTTCCAGCTGACCTACGAGGTGATACAATCTAATGCTCTTTCACCCACTTACACAAATTTTGCATTACTTTGTCAAAGGCAAATGCCTTGCATCATTCTGGCGGCAACTCTTTCAAACCCCAGCTGTACCCAGATCATAAAAAACTAATTCAAACTTACGCTCATTTTAATTGTAAATGGATCTACTGAAAATTCTCTTAATCTTTTAGCCTGATTTAAATATAAATAAATTAATATCTCGTGATATTTGTAATCTGCAAGTCAGCAATATTGGCCTTTTGGTACTAAATTAGCCCTTGAATGGTAACTGTGCAGCAGCTTTGTGTAGTTAGTGTACGCATCGGAGATGACTCTTCTAGCAAGTTCAATAGGCTTTGCAAAGCATAGCTTTAAATAGAAGAAATCCTTCAATCATGATTTGTTCTTGCTTTATGGGAAACAATCAGATTATTCCTTTGTGCTGAGCTGTGACAATACTCCAAAGCATGAATGAAAACTGGAATATATGTTCCCCCAGTGGATTACATCAGCCTTCTTGATCATTGGGCTAACATGGAAAATAGATTTAATGTGTAAAATATCTGTCACTGAAGGGAATATTAAGAAAATTACTTGGGAGCAGTTTGCGAGAACTTCAGAAATATTAAGTTAATGACAAAGCACAGTGTTTGTTAAGAAGTTCAAGGCAGATAATTCCTAAAGATTTCCAAGCAAGTAGCTGAGTTCCCTACTTCATGATTTCAGATGTCATACAGAGTTAATTTCAACTTCTCCAAAGCAAAATATTGTGTAAAATATTGCATTAGTTGCCCAGAATGTGGAGCTAAAGAAGCATAATCTAAACAGTTCCACTTGCCCCGAGTTCATGCAGTGTTTGTGCTCCTTCCTTTGATCTGAACCTTCTGAAAAAAATAACTGGGAGGCACAATGTTAAGCATTGTTGGCGATAGGAAAGGGTTCATAATAATCATAATAAAATAAGTGATCTTCTGTTAAAGTCATAGTCTGCTTAAAAGTTCTGATCTCAGAATCTTTGTGAATTTTCTGGATTTCCCTTCAGCTCAATTAGGTTTGACTGCCTTGATTCCCCCTCCCTCCTGTGACCTGCCTCTGCTGAAGAGTATGAGATGGGGGAAGGCTGGGGGATAGCTTACTACCCACCATGCTGTGTGTGGATGTTTTTATACAAACAAAAGGGGTAGTCTTTGTCCCAGGCAGTTTAGAGTCTGGAGCAGCTTTTAGTTATCTGTTATAGTATCAGTTCATCAAAACATATATATTCTAAACTTTAAGTTCATCCAGCTCTAGAACCTCTTGCAGTCTGGCTTCTGTTACAAGCAATCAAGTCTATAACTTCATAGATACCTTTAAGTAGTTAAAGGAATAATATTGGCAGAAAGAAGTCAGTCTTCTGCTGAGCAGCTGTCTTTCAGGCCAGTGCTATCCAGAACTCATGTAAAGTTTCCAGGAGTCAGCAAGACACACTTGGCCATATGCTTTGAAACCTCAATTTACTGTGCATGACTTTTTCTCATGTTTGTTTCTGGTCACACTCCTTTATTTTGCACCTGCATGATTTGTCAGGTGTATAGTTCCTCTAAGAAAAAGAAGTCCTGCCCAAAGGCCAGGGTGTGGAGTTTTCCTCCACTGCAGCAATTGCCCAGCTTGCAAACTTGCCTTGGAAAGGGAGCAGGGTGGTGCTTATAATGGATCCCTTCGTACCTCAGGAGAACAGCTGCCTCACACTCCAGTGCACACAAACAAAACACCTGCTTAAACCAGAAAAACCAGTAAGCAGTGAGACTGGATATGTGGTGGATGGTGTTCAGACTTTCTCTTTTATCTCTTTTGAAATGTTAGAACATATTTTTCAGCATTTTGGTAATTTTGAAAAACTGTGCAATTTTGTTTATAGAACCATTTTTTTCTTCTCTTTTTGAGGAGTATTAAAAACCACTGCTAATATTTTGCTTCTTGTCGTTAGTAAAGACAAATCTCCTTAAGGTTGGTTTGCGTAAGTGTCTTGCAAGTTTGACTACCCCGCTTTTAGACTTACTTCAAACTGTATCACTTTAACTTGAATACGAGCCTTTCAATCTTACCTATCCTGTTTCAAGATATTGGACAGATGCTGAATTCTGCTTAATTTGGTATTTTTCTCTTGTAGATATATGTTGTATATAAATATATATGTATATATACATATGTATTTGTATGTATACATATGTATATGTATATACATATACAGATGTTGTAGATGTATGGGTGTATTTCTTTCACACAATAACAGAGTTTCAACTGTCCTATTGAAGTGTAACTCCAAGGGTGCATCAAGGATCTTCGTAAGGCAAACGGCATTTTGACATTCTAATTTTAGCTGTACCTTTCAGTGTACCAGGCTGGGAGACAGAAATGGCTCTTCAGGAATGGCAGAAAGATAAGTTACTCCACTGAAAATTAGTATATAACACTGATTAAAAGAAGATGGACTTATATGTCAAGATCACCAATAAAATTCTGTAACTTCTCACTTTCTGTTTCACTCAGTTTCATCCTCGTTTCTGACAGACTTCCCTTGGTTTCAGCTGAAATGCCCATCAGTGCAGTGAAGCTCTCCATAACGGCTGTTGTCATATGGCAGCTGTTATCATTCGCACTTTGTTATACAAATTCATCATCTCCGTCAGTTCATAATAAGCCTGACTGATACCATAAAACCCTCTAATGCCAGCAACAATAATTGTCATTCAACTTGGATGTTGTAGAAGAGAGATTAAGGATCTAATGTTTAAATTTTAAATGAAATATTCTCTCACCATTATGGGTGGTCTCCTTCTGAAACCCTGGTAGGACAGTATAGTAGCACTGCCCAATGCTTCTGCCTGAACTAAGCATTAAAAGAAATTGTCCTCAGCGCTGTCAGCCTTTAAATGTTCTAAATTGAATATGCACATAGTGTATACATTAATCAAAATAAATTTCAACTTCCCTTCTTTATTTTTAGTTTTGCTCTAAATTTTATTGGACTGACTAACTCTAAGTAATAAGCATAACTATTTTATTTAACCAAGGGAAATGAGTGGGAACAAGTTCCGACTGACAATGGCTCTCTGCTGGAACCCAGAGAAGCAAATGCAAGCAATGCAGTAAGGAAGATCAAACTTGTTACACTGCTGATATTCTAAGAGTTTGAACTCGGACTCCCTGCTGACCTCAATTTTACAATGATAATCATTTCCTAAAATGTCTTCATTTTGTAAATGAAGCTGTACCTCCCTCTGAAGCAGGGGTTTGCAAAGATTAAATAATTTACATTTCAAAGTGTTCATTTTTTTGCCAGTGTGAGAAATACTCAAGCAGGAAAATGAGTGGTCCTTTTAATTTTTGAAAGCTGGGAGAGCATTCATAGTGAAAATAATCACAGCCTATTACAGCAGCCTTGCTTGCCCATTCCCACTTCAAAAGGATGAGCCTATCTTTTCCCCGCCCAGCAGTGAATGACCACTTAAATGAGTGATGGCTTATTAATACTATGACTCAGCCACTTCTCGATAAGGAGAACAATAAGGGGTCAAAGCTTGAGCATCCCTTGCAGGAATTAATGAGAACATGTTGCTGGTAATTTGGTCTTTTGGAGATTACATTTAAATTAAAAGGTTCTTGTGTCAGGCTTAATGGTGAGACTGGTGGTGTCACTATTTGAAATCCAGAGACTGCATTTTTGTTCTTTCTACCTGTATAACTTCATTGACTTTATTAAAGTTGCCTTGGGGGTTGGATACCATTTCAAGAAAAAATTCGGAGAAACTGGCAAAACAAAACCTTAAGGAAGTTCTCCGAAAGTAACCCCAAAAAATTGCACACACTTATTTGGGCATAGTGTTGTTTTGAGAGTCAGAATGCAAAATTACAAAAAACAATTAATTATTTGAGATACGTTGCATTAACATTTCTGCATAAGACCTGGAACTAATTCATCGCCAAAGAATATTTACTCTGAAGCTGTGTGAAAAACAATTTACCAGGCAGTGTTTGTGCAGATGTGGGGGTCTTTTCTTTGGCTCCTCATCCTTCTTGCCATTAAAGACTAAGCACTTGGGATGTCTGGTTTTATTCTTAACTTTTATTTTCACATTTTATTATTGGTATTGAAACTGTTGTTGTCTCTTTGTAACAAAGGCATGAAACACAATCGTGGGATCAAAGCTGTTTAAAGGAGTTAAATTGCCTATATTGTGTGTGTTATTAACTAGAGCAGAGAAATCCAACCTATAGCTTTGCTATTATCTGCTTCTTGCAGTTATGAAAATACTGTATTTAGCATATTTTCTGACCTGGAACTAATGCAAAGATGAATTCTAGGTAGGATTGCAAATATAAACCGTGTTCATTGTGCTAATTAGTGCATTTTGTGCTAACTAATGCACATTGTATTTCTAAGGAACTTTGAAAAGATGGGAATCAACTATTTATAAACATTACAGACAATTCTAAGGGAAAGTAACAATTCAGCTGTTTTCTCATTGTGCTATGGTATTAAAATTGTAGAAAATATGACATATTATTATGAAAATAGGCAAATTGTAAGCAGGGGAATTTTTATGGTCTAGATATCATTTTTTTCTGATGTATCTGTAAGTCATATAATAATTTGCTTTTTTTTTCATCTTCTGTCAAGATGATATTAGTATATTTGATTGAGAACTCCTACAAATCTTTTAAGATATAAAAGTGATACCATACAATAAAAAAGCAAATGTGGTTGTTCCGAGATTAGTTGAAAAACTTATGAAGTATTAATAGAAGAATATTAATGTACAATACCAATCCACAGATAGGATTCCCTGTTCCATGCAAAAACTATTTAGCTTTGCACTGGAAAATAGAACAAGTTCCAGTGCAAGTATACAAAATGTTGAATAATGTCACAATGAACCCTCTTTATCAGGCATTACTTCAGCTAATGTGTGATTCTTGGGGAAATAAAATGTCATTCTGAGCAATAGCATCACCAGATTAGGAACTCAGAAAGTGGAGGGAGGCTAAGTCCTTATGGTAGTACCATGATGACAAATGACACAATGGGAAAGACAAGGGATTCCTCCTCTTGTCTTTAAAGATGGCTAAAAAAGTATTTAAAAAATGTGTACTGCAAACGATCTCTTTCTGTATCTTGTTTCCCCCATTTTTCATTAAAACAGGGTTTCGGGCTAGCTGAGATAGTTTCTGTTTCACCATGCTGAGAAGATCCCTTGATTTTATGGTCAACCTTTGCTGACATCTGTGGGATGTTCAAGTTGAGTGCTTACAAGGACTCTGCAACTCGCTTTTCATAGGACCTCTATGCCTTCTAGGCTCTTAAAGAATCAGAAGCCTTCTGTGCCCTTTATCATGATCCTTGCTGGGGCCCCAGTGATAGTTTTGTCCTTTATTTAGCCAGTTAACCATTGATTACTCTGAGCCTACTCATGATGTGGTAGGCTTGTACATATTGCTCTTGCCAGAGGCAATGAGACTCGTCCCATTTGGAAATATAGAATGTGACTGCTCCTTAATCAGGAGAATATTTCATGACTTGGAGTCTTAAACACCCTCTCTTTGCTATGCAATAACTTTTAAAAAGAATGTGATCTAGAGCAATGAGGAAGAGTTGTAAAGAGAGGGGGTGACTGGGGAGCCCAGTTTAGCTGGTGCCAAGGAGAGGGGCTGGCAGGCCCTCACACTGGGCACTGGGAAGCTGGAGCTGCCTGGAACTGCTGCCAGCCAGAGCCTCCCTGGGGGGCGGCTGGCTTGATGCAGGGGACTCTTGTTTTGTGACTAGTGACTGACTTATTGTTCCCGAGAAAAGTGGCAACAAGCCAAGTAAAAGCCCTTTTTGTCCTTTACTCCCAACAGGGGACTTGGTAGTGGTTTGTCATGTGCCTGGGCATAATCCAGGCAAAGTCTGCATATGCAATTAAAATAGATTTTGCTACTGTATGTGTTCCTTAGGAAGTGGTACTCCAAGTTACGGGTACTGCTCATTCTTTTATTTGATGTTTTTGTCTGATTTCAATTCTTAATTTTCCTGGGGATTGTTTTTGTCTTTTAATCAATACTCATTTTTCAATATCAGCACTCTTTTAAATAATTCCGGTAGTGTGTATATTACAAAAAAGACGTATAATTTATAAATAGTAATGTCTGTGAGTAGCCATCTCTCCTTAATGTAAATTCCAATATATGCCATGATCAGAAATCTCCAAAGTGTAGGTTTACCTTTTAATAAAAGTATTAGTAACACATGTTTAAATCTCACAAATAAATTATATCCCTTTTGAACTGTCATCACAGTAGTCTGTCATCATTGGTTTTTATGCCCTTGTAGCCTTAGTTAGACTTTTATTTGTAATTTTAAAAATTATTATTATTATTATTATTCACCTTTAAGATACTTGAATGTGATAGATCTAATGGTACTAGAAAATCAATCTTTGTTGTTTTTTGTAGCTGTCATGCAGCTTTGTGCCATTTTGCACAGTTTGACTACTGCGGGCTATAGCTATCTTAGATGATCATGATAGATACATGGCAGACAGAGTCTCACAATTATTCATGTTGAGTACTAGTTCTCCAGTAGATTATTTCTATGAAATTCAGTGTAACATTACGGGAAACAAGGGGCTGTGCAATGCACTTTAGCTACCTTTTCTCATGACAAATCTATGTTTTGTAACGCAATATTAAGAATCATTTGAGAAAAAAATGTATTTTGACAGAAAATATCATCTCATTAAAAAGAGAAATGTTCATATAACACTCTTTAAGTACTAAAAATGGAATTTTTCTAGAAAAAAAGACAACTGAGTCAAAATTACAGTGATCGGCCTAAGGGAGCTGCCTCTTCACCACAATACGAAATGTTGAGATTATGTCCTCCTATATGAAAGCAAATTTTGAATTTCAGCTCCAGTAAATATTTCTCCAGTACTGTAGAAATATTTCTTCAATAATTCTGTTATCTCTGTGTAATTGTAGAAATTCTATATTAAAAACTTAATAGGACTAGGTGAGAAAATTGATACAGAAGGTGTCGAGGAAGGGGTTAGAATATTCACTGAGAATCTGCAAGGCAGGAGGATGCTGCCACATCTGTATGACTGATTAGGCCATATTAAATGCCTATTTTTTTCATTAAAGCCTTAAACCATTCCTTTTTGTCTTGTGCAGGTGTAAGGGCAGAACTGGCTGGAGACTCACAGAATAAGGAAGTGGCACTCAATTCTGCCTTTTAAAGAGTATCCTAATTGTAAGTATCTTCAATAGTCGTTTATTTCTTGTAATTTTAATCGATCAAGTAGCCTTATCTTGCTGTGTAATACCATTGCTATGCACCTGATGCCAGGAATTGCAAGAGGTATCACTTTTTCTGTGGGGGGAACACTCTGGATCTTATCCAGATTGCTTAACAGAATGCTTTCATTAATGAAACAGTGCTGGCCATCACAAAGTCTGTATTCATGTTTTAATTATTGAAGCTCTCAAATTCTTTTGTTTATTCAGGATTTGCTGACCTAATGATATTGGGAGTATCATAGTTTCCAAAAGCATGTCTTAGCATTTCTCTTGTGAGGAACTCTGAAACACTTAAATATTTTCTGTTTATTTAGATTTTGTATCTCATAGGTCCTGATTCCTCAACTGAAATATTTAACAGGGAAACATCTGGGAGTGGTTTATTAATGAAATGTATATAGTCTAGGAGGTAGTGAACTGTTGCCAGATTCAGTGGGAATCCCAGTCTGACCTGGGGCTCTGTAAAAGTTGCAGCATGAAGTGCTCTGAGAGCAAGGCCCAGCACAGAGTGGAATAATTTAGTTCCACTTGCCTACGTAGAATTTCTGCATAAATTATTGTATTCCTCTTGATGCAAAGAGAAATGCAGCATACTCTCAATTGTCATCTGATAGTGAGCCATCTTCTGGAACACAGAGCCAATTTGACTGTGGGACTCTTAGTCCAGGTGGAATTTCTCCAACTTGCTGGAGTTAAATTGTTGCCAGGGCTGTGTCCTGTATATAAACAGAGTAAAGAGATATCCTGCTGGAGACTTGATTCTCAAAAATTTTATTTTTTTTTTTTTAAACAAATGGCATTTCTGAGAAATTGAGTAAAATGTTTCAAGATAAAAGAATGTTAAATATAGCTAGGAATAAGAGAGCCATATGTTGAAAGCATATCAGCTTTGAAACCATGCACTTAACCCTGGTACTCAACAAGATTTCACATTTTAAATAAAAAATTTAACTTCCTGAAAAGATAAAGTTCATTCGTCCTGAGGGTAGCCTGGAAAAAAATAGGGAAATGTGATCCATGGAGAAGCCCTTCACTCAGATATGTATCTTTGACATTTGAAAAAAAAAAAAGAATATAGTGTGCAAAAATAAGATGGCTCATATCCATTCCTAAAAAACTGTTGTTATACTTGCACATCAAAGTAGGAGTAAGGTTATTTTCTGAGTGGTTTTTTTGGCTAACAAGTACATTATCTTACAAAACCATTGCCAGAAACATAAAATCTTTGTTCAATGGGAAAGAAATGTACCATTTTAGCACTCCTATTTGAAACATTATGCGGAACACAGGCTGTTCTAAGTTCAATTGAAGTGTTATGCAAATATACTATTAGAAGTTTGGTCCATTAGAAGAAACTTATCTGGTTGGTTCTAAATTATATTGATAAATGTCAGACATTTGTGCTTAAAACAATATACACGTTTGTGCAACCATCATCTCTGTTCAATTGAATTGATTTTATTTCTTGCACAAACTGAGCTTTTGTCCTGGAAAACGTTTTCCAGTAACACAAGGGCAGATCAGGAAATGTGTAAAATGGATCAGTGCCCAAAAGACTAAGTTATACATCTATTCTTGGAAAAACATGAGGACGTGTTGTCTTAAAAAGAAAGGCATAAATTACAGAACATTAAGTTCATTTGGACTTGCATATTGAACTACACCATCAATACAAATCCTCAGTATGTCACTCACTGCAACATGGAGGGTCTATTTTGAAGGTAGCTACCCAAATATGCACACAAGGGGGGCCAGTGAGCGCCTACAGAATAGAGCTGTCAGCCACCCTAGGGATTTTGCTGTTTTCCATGGAGGGCTCCATGAATAATCTCTGTGTCAGCACAAGAGGGGGTTCCGTCTTCACTGGAGCTTGCTTTCTTTCAAAAGGCATTCAAGTTCTTGCCATTTTGCACTGCATTTGAAAATGCTTTCTTGGCTGAAATCTTACAGGTGTCATTAGCTGTGCCCAAACTTCAGGGCAGGTGGCCCTTGAGGCCCTGGTGCATTGGCCCCACCGTAGCTCTGCCTGCTCAAAGGCCTCAGTCACCTTCAGGAGGGCACTCCAGATGTGTGTGTAGCCTGCTTAGACCCTGACAATGCATTTGGTGTCCAGCCCTTCATCTGTGCCCAAATAGAACCTGTTGAGTTTACATTCCTTTTTCAAGGAAGACCCCAGCCAAGCTGTTGACATGCTGACAGTGCCTGCACACAAACTAGTCTGAAGACCTTTTAGAAATTGGGTTTAGCTTTCCTGTTTTGTACTGGGCCCTCCATAAACCTGTTGTCACCTGCTGTCACAGTGGAGAGACAGCACATGGAGACATTGCTGACTATCTCTGAGAAACAAGGAAAATTTAGGGAATTGAGGGTACAACAATCTTCAATAAAACCTGCCCACTTATTTAGTATTATAAATGCCTTTTGGAACAGTGTCATGTTCATTTTATACCTTAAAAGAGTCAAACACACCTTTGATTGTCTCATTAAGAGAAAAAGTGATATTTTTCAATGATAGCCAAGGCTTTTGTTTCAAACTGTTGGAGAATCACTGATTGAATAAATGCAATGTGTTTACATGATGAATGATTTCTCTAGAGGTTACCCTACCTTCTGATGATTGAGCCTAACCCTCTTTAACTACTGTGACAAGATTATTGCCTGAAGTAACTTTTTTAATTAGCATTCTTGTTTGTTTACGTCTAGAGATTGAGGGGGGAAAAAACTAAAAGCTTTGGAACAGCTATTGAGTCTGCACTTGCTCTAAGCTGGAAGAAAATAATTTTTAGTATATGTTTAAAATTATATAACACATTTCAGATGTTGGTTCAAATTACTGTTAAAATGACATTCAAATCTGGGAGTGTTTCTCGCTGGTTTTATCCTTTTAAATATTTCCACTGTGCTTTTTTTCATCTTTAATTAAATTTCAATTCATTTTATAATAGTAATTAAAGTATTTACAGCAAGAAATTCTATCCATTTGCAAAACAGCAATAAATTGTAACATTTTCACAAACAAACAAACTTTTTAGAAGGCTTGCAAAGTCTTTATCCTGAGTTTGTAAGGCACTGAAGGGTAGATTATCAGCTGGTATAAGTCACTGTCATTCACTGGAGTCAGAATAGTAATTTTGATTAACAACAGTTTAGAATTTAGCCAATAATGTAATTAATATAATCGAAACCATGTACAGACACCAGAATAAACAATACCAAACTGTAAGGCAAGTAACCTATCTTACAGTGAAAATAAAATGAATGTCCCAGGCTTCTTAAATCACTGTTTCATTACGTAGCTTTGCTTTCTATCATCTTTGATCTCCTTCATTTCATTAGAGCAAACTTCTTGTTAGAGGCATGACTGTCTTCCTATGAAACTGATCTCACATCCAGCACTGATATCTGCTGACTTTTTCCAGTTTTGTCTTTAGTCTTTTTATACAGCACTTAAAAAAAAAGTAAACACAAATTATTGCATCATCAGTAGAGGAACATATGGCACATCCAAAAGTGAGTACACAATAAATATGTTTCTAATAAATACTTTGGTGCTGAGTAAATTACAGAAGAGAGCAGACAATAAACCACCATTCTGCTCTTAATGCCTTTTCTTAGCATGGTAGCAGTTATTACATTAGTTTAATCATAGCCAAGCAGTTGAGGTGCAGTAGCACTGCTTACTACACCAGCCATTATCATCTCACTGTTACCTTGGGCTTCCCTCATCTGTTTTGTATTCACTGTATCACTCAGATGCATGGCTTGCAAGCTTTCTTATGTTGTATAAAAAATGGGTGTATTTACGTTTCACAACTGGGCCTTGATATATGATTATGGCCTCCAAGTTTTTTCGAGAATAAATACTGATTACAATAATTTCAGGGCAATGGGGAAAAAAATCATTTAGCCTCAGGATAGAACATTCTGTAAAAATTTTACCTTTTTTAAAAGGTAAAATTTTGCATTGATTCACAGCTGCGTAGAGAAACAGAACAGAGAAAGCTTAGAAGAGCATGGCTACTACATACCAATTTTGGCAATTGTTGTATCCAAAGTAAATTCTACAATATTATGTTCATGAAGTGATGCCAGTTTATTTGTGGTGTTTGTGAGTCCTGAATATAGGGACAAATTAGGATATTTTCAGTGGTCTCCCTTATCTGTAACAAAAGTAATGGAAGACCTGAATTTTGACAAACTGTATTCAGGAGCAGATCCTCATACATGAAGTCTTGACAAATGAGGCTTCTGCAAATACACTGTCCCATTACAGCTTTCTAATTAAAGATCAGCTGCAGGAAACGGTAAATTTAAAACAGTGATGACAATATTAAAACCTCCCGGGGAAAAAGGAGAGCATTGGAGATAAGGATGCAAAAATCCTAATAGAAGAAATAGCACTAAATGCTTATGGTGAATCTAAGGCATTGTGCAACTATTCACAGTGGGCTAGAGATGAGAATATGAAAAAGATGAGTGTTCTAACATCAAGGGGTATGAATGACAAACAGATGGTAAACAGACAAATGAGCTATGGCTGAAGGAGGCCAGTGCTGTTGTAAGCTGAGGGAAGAGAGAGGAGAGGAAGAGGTGGATAAAAAAAAATATAGCCCCAGAGAAAGCTGAAAACCATGCTGAGAAGTAGTCTGGAGAAGATCACAGGAAACAGCTTATGGAATTAAAAACATTTGCGAAATTACAGCACTTAGGAGGAATTAAATATAAGAAAGTAATGGTCATCCATGAAAATAGAAACTTCAAAAAGGAAGGGACTGCAACACAGAACCTGGAGGAGAAGAGCTAGAAAATCACTAGATATGATCTCAGCGTGAATAGAGTCATGCTAAGGACCCCGTGCAGCATATCAGTCTCTAGGAAGACCTTTCATGAACAGTTAACAAGAGACTTTGGCAAGAGAGAACAAGGAAATGTCTGAGAGACAGGAATATCTGACTGAAGTGATGGTCTTACATCAGTCCCACCATGACTGGGAAGAATGTGTCTCAGATATAAATAGCATCTTAATTTATTTCAAGTGGATATAACTTGTTTTTCACTGATACTTATTATTGTTAATTTGTTAAAGATGCTGAGATTATATAGATAAATATAAGCATAATTTAAAAAGTAATGTAAATTTACATTTACAGTAAAGTAAGAGAAGTACTAAAGGAAGAGAAGTATTAAAATTGTGCAAATTTTTTTTTTATTTTCCTGATATTGAAAGTATTATTTTCAGACTCAATTACCCATGCAAGCCAGTGGAAATATTTGTCTTGTGTTCAGATTTAAGAAATAGACCCAAGCATAGATAGGAAAATGAGTTCATAATGAGAACAGATGCTACAGAGACAAAAGATATCTTTAAAAATTGTGTATGGCTTAATCCCATAGCCATTTTCTGTGCATTTGGAGTCTAGCTTTTAAAAGTATTTAACAATTGTTAGGCTCAGCAGTGCAACATGTCTGATGCAGAAACTGCAGTTAGTGCTCACCTCCCTGCCTGTGGCAGTCGGGTGTCTTTGCCTGTGTGTTTGCAAACCTTTCCTGTACCAAACGTGACATGAAGTTTCATGGGAAACCAAGTTTCGTCTCATTTCCTTTGTGCCAAAATCTCTAAGGTGCAGAACATGGGAATCTCATTGAATTGGACGGGATTGGGCACCTTGGTACCTTTGCACCTAATTTTAAGCGCTTATTTATCTGAACAAAGATTGCTTGCTAATTTGTTAAATGTTCTTTGAGACAATCCCAAAGCTCCTTAGGGCAATGTAGAGTGACTTCAGTAGAAGACAATTTTTCCTTTTAAAATTATGCAGGGCATAGAAAAAGTAGGTTAAAATTGCTTTATTAATGGGTTTCAGCTCCCTCATATACTGGGCAAAAGAGATGAAGCCACTGGAGAAAAGGAGTGACCAGCTGGCTTGGAGAATGCAGTTTCTTTCAAACCATGGGGGTGTAGGGGAAAGAAAGCTTTAGTTGTGGGTTCTGTGGATGATGGTCCAAGTGTGCCCAAGAGCAGAACTTCAAATTCTGAGTGAAAACCTTTTGTTGAGTATGTGTGTGTTTGATCTTCTACACGCCTCTGAGGTTGAGTGCCATGAGAGAGCTTCTGACCTTTTGGTTTTGTACATTCTTGTGTGAGACTATGAATTGTCTTGCCATAAAAGCTTGTTTTAAAGTTAAAAAATCATCGAGTGCTTCTGCGATCATAGAAATGCTGGTATTTTTCAATTGTATTGCAGACTGGCTGTGCAAACTGAGCATTAGTGTGAAATACATTAATGAATTCAAGAAATGTAACAAACATCAGAGTAACGAGAAAATTTGGGGAAAATTAGAAAATCACATGAGCTACTTGATTCTCATAAGTCTCCATTTTTGAGAGCAAAGGTGTAGCAAATTTGTCAGGAAGACTCTTAATTGATTAGAAGCTGACCCAGATATACTGCTGCACAGTAAGCACAGTTTGGAAATGTATTAATGCAGTTGATAGTGGAAATAGCAGGATCAGAATAGGACAGAGAGAAGAAACCAGAGTCAAAGGTTGCTCTAAATTCCATATGGCAGCAACAAGTGCGAGGCAAGCTAAGATTACCTCACCAACAGAAGTCTCATGTGTTAAATGCCAAGTCAGAACCCCAAAATAACAGTTTTTCCTCATTCACTGTAGCAGAAATTTAGTGACTGTGCAGCTGGAGAGACAAGGAAATGAAACATTTCTCAGAAAATTTAAAGATAAGATACATGGGTGTTGATCAGGCAGTGTTTATATCCTCCTCCTTTGTTCTTCCCTGTCCACTTTCCTAAATTAGAAGGGTACCCTTAGCATTCTGGCGGTAGGAGTATTCAAAAGAGAAGTATAACTCCTTTTCTCAGAAGTTCAGCCAAATTTAGTGCAGTCAGAGCCCTCAGAAAGGGGCTAGCTACAATCTACCTAATGTAAAGAAGCTGAAGGTTGTTTTACTCCCAGAAGAACACCTTGTTTCTTATGTTTCTTCAGGATTTTTCTTGAACCATTACTACTTCGCTTCTGGATAATAAAAACTCATTACAGTCCTTTTGCCTTGATAATTCAGAAACCTGAAATGAAAATAATTTGGGCTCTAGGATTTCTACTGGTTGTGCTGAGCTGGTGACTCTTTCCTCATTCTTAAAGATGTCCTTAAGCCAGCAATACTTAGCTAAAATTCCCTACGTGTTCTAGTTTTTGGAGACGTAGAAGTCATCTTGACCCAGAGCTCTAGAACTGTGAACAATCTTATCTCTAGTTACCTGCAAAACCATCAGATATTTCTAGGCAGAGAATACGAGTCTCCATGGGCCAGCAAGGTGACAAATGATATAATATGTTAATTGCATCAGCATAATACAATCCCATTGTGTTCCTGAGTAGCCTTTTTTTTCTGAGTGCGTCAAGGTGCACTCTAAATTTTTGTTCAACCTGCAGCTTAATGCTGTATTGCTAATATTGAAAGTATCATTCTCACAAATTTTACAGAAAGGTTCTTATGTTCTATACACTTAAGTAGAAAATAGGTAAAGTATGAGGATTTCTAAGCCTTTTGAATGCAACTTATTGTGATAACTGCATCTATTTATGATATTTTCCTGTATGGATTAAATATTATTTAAATACTCCATGGTGATGGGTTCTGTGTTTGTGATACAGGAGTGTTTCTAAAAGTAGTTGTCATTGTGATCCATTAGAGTCTAGCTAATGCAATATCTATCCCATAAAGTCTGGGATTCATGAGACTACAAAATAATTATTAAGATAATAGTGTAAAAAATGGGCAAAACCAAATTACATAGCATTAGCTTTGATAAATTTTTGTTCCATAAAATTAGTTTTTGAAGTAGAAATTTACTAGGTTGAGCATATAAGTAACTGCTCTGCAAAAGCATATTTTCTCAAATTAAAAATATTTTTCTTACAGAATTGGCTACAAGAGCCTTTTCTTCTCTCTCATGGTTTCCAGTACTATGTAAATTCATAGCTCAGAGGAATGGTGTAATTCCACATAATGAGTTGCATGATATACTGAGGGAGTTTTAATGTATCTTAGTTTCAGAGAGGATTTTATTATTTTTCCCAAATATTATTTTGTTGTTTCAACATTATCATAAAACCTCATTTAGATAACTCTAAATATCTTCTCTAAAGCTTACATAGGCACCAGAACTGAGGGGATATGGACACAATGCAATCCCTAACTCACCCCTATTGCGCAGGAACAGAACAGGAGCCTCAAAGCTGCTGGGGGTCTTACATATCTCATATGTGCTGGAACAATGAAACAAATTATGAACAGGGCTTAAGGCTCAACTCTGAATTCTTGCCTTTGTGAGTTTGTGTCTCATGCATGGAGAGCATTGATTTTGCAAGGTACTCTGCGATGTGGCCTGCCTGTCTGTGAATAGAACCAGATGGATTATTTTCTGAAGTTTGACATTCAGACAGGGATCTCTTCTTCTTTAGTCTGGCACTTTTATTAGGTCTGCACAGGGAGGTTTTATATATTAATTCATTCATTTCAATAATGTATTTATACTGATACAAGCATAATTGCTAATCTCAAACACTGCAATGTCGTTCTGTTCTGCTTTAAAATGTGCTAGGGTAAAAAATGCAATTACTTTAATGCCAGAATCTAAACCCACCCAATTTTAGACTGTGCTGAAGAAATGATTTTAAGGTCAAAGGTGTGCATTCAGAGTTATTTCACAGAGAAGATCTGAAGTGGTAGCTAGCTTTACAAAATGTTTCAAATGTGTTGAATTGGCCAGCAGAAGAAATCCTTGGCTGATATCTTGACAAAAAATGTGTGAGTGTTCACGGCCCCAGAGTCCCACCAGTGAGACAGCCAGGTTACACGAGATGCCATTGAGTTGAATCTGCTTTTGGATAACCTGCGTGGGTTTACTCCAAGAGGAAAATACTGTTCAGTGTAACAAGCTAAGCCTTTAGCTCTTCAGAAATGCTGTATTAAGTTTAATTACTTCAGCCACCTACTGATGATCTGAAAAACGTTTTAACAAACCAAGGGTTCTGAGCTTGGCTGTTGCCTTGGCTGCATGATCTTTCACTGTACAGCTGTGTGAAAGTGCAGCAATCAGAGTTTAGATTATTCTTTTGGCAGGTCATGAAACATAGAAGTAATTCCTCTTTATTTTCACACCTTAAATTTTGGTTTGGTGACATTATTTATAAAGATGATCTGCATCTGCGTCTGCCAATACAGAGAAGTGAACAGAGGGGGAAAGCGTCATTACAAATAAAAGAGGTCAATAATTATGGACCAAATCCTGCTTTGACTGAAGTGACAGAAATTACATGGCTTTCAACAACATTAATAGTTGCAAATCACTGACAGTAAACCCTAATAAAATGTTATTTCTGTTAATAAGATTGTTCACAGTTCATATTTGTATGATATAAAACAAACTTGGAAAATCCTTAGCATATTTTATATTTAGAGGAATGGCACTTTTTTAGACCACTGTGAGGAAACCATGGTATTTGTAGAAGATCAACCATTGGCATTCAATTAGGTGTCATACAGGAATATGCATCTTGGCATAAGCATCAGCAACTGGATGCTGTTCTTACAAAACTCAGTATTATGTCTTATCCCTGATTCACAGTCCTGCGACTCTGAAATGCAAGTTTCTCAGAAAGTAAAAAATCAGCCCCCTCTTTCTGAAGTAGAAAGATTGAACATCGGGAGTTTTTTTCATCTTTGAAGTGTAGTAAGTGTGAATCTTAAAGACACCATAGCAGTTCTTCTAAGAAGTAGGTGCAGGACACCTGTGTATGGCTTAGGGAGATCTGCTTCACTGTCTTCTTTCAATGTGCTTTATGCCCATGGGTGGAATCCACTCAGCAGCTTTCAGAATGCCAGGATCGTACAGTGGGATGCTATTAACTGGACAATTGGATTATTTTCCATTTTTAGAATAGCTACTGCATTTCAGAGAAGCAGAGGGAAGCGATTTTAGTTTTGTTTTGGTTACAGCTACATGACAACATTTTCTCAACTTCTTAATAGAGTTTACTTTCTTACAAGAGAAAAAGAAATCACTGGCCTGTTCACAGAAAAAAAAATGTCTGGTCTCAAGGCTTATGTATTCACTAGGGAGGTTGGACTGTGCTCCAGCAAACAGAATTAATCAGCAAGTCATTGCCTTCCAGAAGTAATGTGTAACACCTTGTTTTGTTCCTTGGTTCAAAAGGCACTGTCACTGTTGTACACCAGTGTGGTTTTTTTTTAAAGGCTATAATTCATATGCAAACTAAGCAGGGATTCATGATTTCATAATAAAATGTTGAAACGCTTTGATCATGAGCTGGAAGGAGGTGTGAAACAGTGCTTCAGAAACAGACAGATATTTGTGTAATCAGCCTTTATGTATTGCCAGTTCAGAATAATAACATATAAAAAGCCCCAACTTACCTCATCTGCCTGGTACAGCCAAGGCATAAATAAAAGAGAACAATGGAATTACTATTACTCACTCACTGAGCCCCAGCTACATCACTGTATTCTTTATAATTGCTGGCAAGAAGATTAATGTTTTGTTAAATATCAGAGTAAGGTCACAAGGGGGCTTGCAGGGCTGTCTAAACATCTAGGTTTTAAACTCCTTCCTTCCTTCTTTCCTTCCTTCCTTTTTTCCTTTTCCTATTTTTTTTTAAATTTTAATTTTGCAGAGATGAACTTTCACCAATTCCTTTAATTATTGTGACTTTCACATTTTTGCATTTGAAAACTTTTGACAACAACCCAAAAAATAAATAAGGACAAGAATTGCTGTATGGCTGATAAAGCTTAATCATACATTGATAGGATAATGGTTAGGGGTTTAGTCTGTTAGAAATAGACCTGAGCTTCATTTTGCCTCTCATGTCTCTTGTTAGTTCTGTATCTAAATTAGGAATTTTTTTTCTCATTATATTAATGCTAGTTATCCTAACTAAAAATCTATTTGGTTTAAAAAATGTCTTTCTAAATATCTGTTAACTTATAGTGCACGAACACAGTGACAAGAGCAGTTCAAGTGAAAAGCTCACAGTTTTGCAGATTGAGATTTACACCTTCTGCACCTTCAGGTATGTGTACCTGAGGTTACTAGCTCCAGTTTCAGATCTTTTGCAGGAAAGAGGTATTGACATTTTCTCTTTGTACAGATAAAACCTTATGGTTACCGGTCTCCACCATCACTCTATAGAAATAGTCAAAAATATATAAATATATTCCATCATAGATTAACTTTTTTTTTTTTTTTTTGAGAAAGTAAAATATCTGATCCATATGGTAGAGCACCTTTAGTTGGAAATGAATGTTCACATAAGAGATTTCTGGTAAATATAAACACAGTTGCTTCTGGTGAAGGAGCAAAGAAATTATATAGTCATCTTAATCTCTTGTTTAGACTACTGCCAGTCATTTGCAAAATGCAAATATCTTCCTCATTTGGCTCAGATTATTCTCCAAATTATACAGGAGCAGTCTGGGCAGTAGCAACCAGTCTCATACAAAAATGGTAAATGTGTTTTTCAGGCTAGCCCTAGATCCACCCTTTGTAGAAGGACCCTCTCAAACACGTGCTTTTGGCCCTGGAGGTGCTTGGTGTTGGGCCAGCTTGAGGACCTGAGTGCCACAGGACCGTGACATGCCACTCTCTCCCTCCCAGCTCTCTGTCACTTCTGAGAACAGAGGGCAGCATTAATGAGACCAGTAAAGCAGAGAAAGATTTGTATTAAAGAATTCTTACTTCTTGGTGTCATTTGCACACTAACACTGAGAGGGCTCCTTAACAAAATTATGTCATTAGAGTCCATTTGTGTTTTAGTGGAATAGGCCTTTTCTCAAAGAGGGGTAATTTTATGTGGTATTACTGATTTTATAAATGTTATCTTCAGTTACCTAATCTTAAACAAAAAGAAGGACTTCAAAGATAAATGTATGGGCAGCAGTGGTGAAAGTCATACATTTAAACCTACCACTTTGCATTGAATTAGCAGTGCTGCAGAACAGAGTAAGCAGTCCACAATACCTCAACAGCTCTGACTGGCTGCAGAAAAAAAGGTTTAGCAATCTGAGCTAAAGGAGATAACAGATCCAAGAACCCCTGCTCTTGATCCAGTTTAATCTATGACTCTTGGGAAAAGTATTTTATTCTGTCTTACTCAGTTTGCCTGTTAGAAATGAAAAATAATGAAAAAATTGTTCCTATTTTCCTAGAGGTCAGTCATGAAAATACTGCATGATTACTTATATACCAATAGGTGTTAAAGTGTTGTTATAAGAATCCTATTCTCTACATTCTTGAATGTGGAACTGTGAAAATTAGCTGTGGAAAATTAAATTTGAGACCTAGATTGACTAATGTTGAAAATACCCTTCAGTTTCATCATTTCTTGTTATCACCATTAGATATACCAAGATGTATTACCACATAATTGAAAAAAATTACTGCCATTTTTCCCTTTTGTTACAATTCACTGGAATTCTAAGGACCAGGAAAGAAGCCTAGGAGTGCGAGGGAATGGAATTTGTTAAAAATATTTTAAAAAATTTAAATTAGAAAAGGTAAGGCCACTTGTGATTCATTTAGTTTGTAAGTATTCTTTATGAGCCATGACAATATTGTGAATTAATTACTCCATAATTTCAATTTGTAGCTCTCCCCTGGAGACATGAATGCTATTCCCATTTGTATCAGCCAAAGATCTGGTGCAGTTTTCTTTTCTTAGCAAGAAGTGTAGGGAAAAGTATGGTCTGGAGGACTTGGCAGTCTTGCACCTATTTTTGCAGTAGAAAAATTACTAAATATCAATCAATAAATGTTAAACTTAAATCTGTCCCCTCTGATGTCGCAGCCTCAGCAGGCCTTGCAAAGGGCAGAGTGCCCAATGAGAAGATGTTTTTTTTTAGCACCAAGTGTGGTTGATAGCAGTTTCTCCTCAGAGAACAGCTCCAGGTTTGCACACTCTGCTGTTGCAATTACGTGTTCCCCCACCTGTTTCTGATATGGTTTATCTAAAGAGGGGAGCTGAAGCCCAAGCCTTTGGAGGGAAAATAAATGAAGTAGGAAAACAATTATAGGGAGCAGGTCCAGTTCTTTAGTTCTTTCTTAGTGCTAGAACCTGAGACTTTGACAAGTTTTTAGTCTTACTTTCAAAATATTTAACTCAGTACCACAAATCTCAAATAAAGGGTTTCTTACAGCTTCCTGTCTCAGAGGTATCAGTGAGATTTACTCACCAACTCTTGTCAGTCCAGGTCACGTAAGTCTTAAAACTGCTCTTTCTTACTTGCATATACTTGATCAAGAATCTCATCTGTCAAAAGTCCTTTATCTTTCCTCACATCACATTTCCTTCCTTGTGCAGCCTGCTTTGGTAATGTTTCTGTAACAATCGGGTCACTGAAATTGTTAATGAGATTTGAAGAGGCAGAACCTAGGTTTTGCCAGAATTCAGGGTGGTTTTGAACTAAGCCAAACCTGTGGACAATCAGCCGAGACCTACAACCCTGAGTTACTGCAGTTCTTTTAATCCTGGCTCTTGTCCAGCTAACTCCTTAACCCAACCACCAGTAAATATGTTTCTTAACTATCCTTAGTGGCTCTTTAACATAGTGTGGATAAATTTCTTCTCCAGTTCCTCTGGAGTGGCAGGAGGCAAAGTACTCTGCCATTGTCACACTGTGCTAAGGGTCCCAGAAGGGCAGCTTCAGTCCTTCACACAGCAGATTGAAATCAAATACTGAGAAACCTTGAGCACCAAGTTTTAGCTTGAGGTCTTTTATACAGTCAAGATCAAAAAAAAGAAGTTGGTGACCAAGTCAAGGGTGGGAGTTATTTTTCCAGGCCCAGTTTCTCAGCTCTAAACATGATGGATACCAACAAAATACATGTTTTCATTGTACATGTAAAAAATTGAATTATTGTTGTTTAGTTGTGAGAGTTTTTCCATTGGTTGAATTCAAAGTATTTGAATGGTCAATTAAATAAAGTATTAATTGGTGAAATTAAATAAAATATAGTAGAACATCTTTAATATAGACAATCCTTTATAACTTATAGAGACAGTAGGCACAGCATTTTTATGTGTAGAAGTATGCATGGTGTGCATAGGAGAAAAATAAGGTGGAGGAAACAACCCTAGAAGTTATGGGTTAAAGACATATGACACAGTAAAACTTAAAAGACTGTTCAGGGTAAGGACCTATAAAAGGTATTAACATGTACAAAAACCAAGAATGTGAAATTAATTAGTCTTGCTTTAAAGGAGAATTTTCCAAAGGCTGGAGTTCTTGTGACTTATGTTGGGAAGCTATGGGAAAGAGTAATTCTACTTATTTGTTGATCCATTCAGCTGAACTTAGTGTACTTGTTTGTAACCTTGTTAATTCAGACAGATGTGATGTCATCTCTCACTGCTCCCATCCAGCCTCTCTCTGCTGCAGTTAAGTTAAACCACTGGAAAAGAGCAGTCAGGACTGCAAAGAGTTGCTTAATTGAAAATAGGTGCATTTTTCAGTTGAACGTTCCTGCAATTTGGAACTGAAAACAAAAGTGAATATGCAGCTTTGCTCCTGGGAGAACAAGATTGGGAATTATTCTCTAGCTATCCCTGTTCTATGCAGTTCAAGTCAGTGATCATATTCTAATAAGTACCATCTCTCCATTATTTCTAAGTACAACAATGTTACTATGTCAACTTTTTTTCTCAGGTGATTTGTGAGCAAATAAGTTGTTAAATGTCTAGAAGAGGGGGAGACACCATAAATATCAAAGGTAAGACTGAGAAAACTCAGAAATACAGTGTGCCAGTGATAGACTTCGGGATAGAAGCAGAAAACATCTTTTTAATCAGAAGACAGCACTGGCTTCTGGGATTCTATTTTGCCAATCACCTGGTGATAGCTGCTATTAGTAAATAGCAAAGAAAACAAGAACGACACTGACAAGCCTGGAGTGGCTTCAGCAAAGGGCCATCATGCGTGGCTCAGGTGTTGGGTCTTGTCCAGCTTGGTGGGACCTCTCAGCAGCCCCCAGTGCCTGCCAGGGGGGTTAGTGAACAGGGACCAGGTCACAATTTTAGAGCTAAAAATAATCTGAGTTTTCCTTTTGAAAATATGTTAAAATATGATCATTCCGTTTCATTATATTCTAAACTAACTCAGGGAATCCAACTCCCTCTTTCAAAATGCCATGTTAGGGCATGAATTAGCAAGTAAGGTATTTTGATTAGAGATAATATCCATGAAAATTGTATAATTGAAAAATACAACCTTGAAGCTTATGTGCCTAAACATTGACAGTGATGGATCTTAGTTTATTGATTGATTGATCTAAGTGTAAAAGACAGGTTGCAAAATCCTATTGGTAAGTTCCCGGGGAGTGTTTTCTTCTTATATTTTTTGTGTGATTATATTGTCTTTTATATGGCTGATTTGCCTCCAGAGACACCCGTGTATCCCTCAGATTCACCTGCAGGGCCAGATTTGGCCATAAAGTGTGATCAACATCTCTGTTCTTGGTTAAGTACATGGCTCAGATTGCAAAGCAGATGCATTGCTTAAGGCTCTGTGTATCAAAACTAATCAGTAAAAAATCATTTTTTGTAATTTCAGTCAACATGGTGAAAGACGTTAGGTGGCAACTTTGCAGAAGCTGGACACACACATACCTTTGAAATCCTGTGGTGGTCACTGGAAAGTAGGATGAGTTTTGGCAGGTGCTACTGGCAAAGCCTATAGTGATGTAAATCAGACATTTAGATGGCAAGTATATTCTCTTAATTATAAACAAATTTACTATAAAATCTTCTATTTCTTGTTAAACTTTAGATTGAAAGAGAAATTCTGAAATGGAAAAGAGGTACATAGATCTCTTCCACAAAGATAGACCGGACCTGGGTTTTGCCAAGTCACAGCTGCCCTTAGAATTTGGCTCTTTGAACAGACTAGTAGGAACAAACCTTAATTTTAGTTAAGACAGGTTATACAGGTTAGACAGCTTTTATATCTGTCAGCAGCATTCAGAGGGACACTGTGACAGGCCCTAAAATACCACAGACCTCCAACAGTTTAGTTTTCAATGGTCTTCACATTACTTCTTTCATAAGGTCAGACTTTACAACCCAGTCACTACCTCTAGAGTTATTAGATCTGTTTCATCTTTCCTATACATGAATGTGAGAAATACTCTTGTAGAATTACAGTTTGGAAAATTCCACCACATGAAATTTAATTTGTTAAAATGCCACAAAATACACTATTACATGTAGGCAAAAAACAATGAGAACTGCAATTTTTTTTTTAAATAGTAAAAATAAATAAAAACCAATCTAGCTGCTGAGAAGAAGATAGTTATGATGAAGGATAAAAGAAAAAGAAACAGTATTATTAATTACTGCAGGATAAATAGTCTCTTAGCATTCTGAACATTAAATTTTTTGCCTGTCGTTCCATGTACAGAAAGTCCAAAATAAAAAGAAGCAGCAAAATTATATTGTAATAAGAAACTCAAGAATAAATGTTAATGGGTTACATGGGACAGCCTTTCAAGTGTTACTGTGCTCCATACTCACTTACAATGTTCTGTACTTGAGCAGGGGGAAATATTTTTTTCCTGATAATTAACAACATAAGGAATTCAGGGGGAGTGCCTGCCCTAACGTGATGAAAGCCGGCAGGCTCTGTGACTCCCCATGAGAAAAAAGTATGACAAAGTCAAAAGGAAAAGAATCAAGCAGGTTGGATTGATTCAAGGCGTTCTGAGATCTTCTCTGATACAGAACTCTTGAAAATGTGTAGGAGAAACAGCAGCGTGTTAGGGTGAGGATAGGAAACCTGGTGAGGTTAGAAAGTCTGGATCTGCAGGCAAGCCTCAAAATGTCACCGTATTTCTCATGTGAGTTATTCTCTCAGGATCAGCAGCTCCTGTAGAGGTCCATGATTTCCTGAACCCTGCAATCTGGCAGGGAACAGCGCTGGTGTCAGTGAAAGCCTCTGCTCCCAGCCGGGCTCGGGGCTGCAGCCCCCGCGCAGGATCTGATCCCTGCCCAGGGATGGGGTGTATGTTACTGGGTGTGCACACTGGAGGGTGCTCGTATTTAGAGAAGAGGGAGCTCATTGTGGTGGGGTCCTCTCTCAGGCAGGGAGCGAAATGGAAGAGCTGAGCTTTTGGCATCTGGTTGCTGCCAGAAGCAGGCGGCGACTCTGTTGCACTACTCTGACTTTGCTTATCCCCAAAGCTACGTGAACTTTAAGTAATTTTTGTGCTTATTCAAAAATTTGGGCTCAGCTCATGATTTGCATTGCTTATATTACACAGGCTTAAAGTACCTGTATGCAAGCCTGTACTTAAATGATTTTCCTATTAGTGTATTTCTCCTTGTTTATATGTTTATTTATTCGTGTTTTCCTCAGGCTATTTTGAATGTCATTGGGAGTTAAAGATGATGTATGGCACATTCCAAAGAATTGTAATAAAAGACAATAGAGCATATTTCTTCAATGCCTGAGTATATTAATTCTTGCTTATATAAGAAAATGCACAAAACAAATTGTAAACAAGGAATCACTTGGAATCAGATTATGCATGAATAATGATATGCAGCCTCATCTCAGCTAGAAACAACAAAAAAAATCAGGTTTAACTGCTAATGGCTTTAGGAAACATTTTTCTTTTTCAAAGGAAATTACTCAATGGAATAAAAACATGCTTTTTAAAATAAGTGGATTAATTTACCGATTCTTCCAAGATAAATAATCATAAATACTGTACTTAGCATTAAAAGAGGTATAATTCTCTCAATCGTACTTGTCTTGGGGATGGAGTTTGACCTTGGCTTTATTATATTCATGTCTGCTTTCCTTAAAAACTTTCTGGATTTTATGGCTGCTCCTTTACCTGCAGTCCTGCAATTTGCTGGTCACTTCATCTGTTTCAAAGCATAGGAAATTCAAATTCAGTCAAATCAATGGGAAAATTCTTTCCAGCATCACTGGGTTCTTGTATCAGGCTCTGATTTGACCTGATCCTTTTGCCCATAAAGTTCATTGCAACACTTCTAGAGATTTCAGTGTCACTTCTGGCCAGCACTTTTGTGTATCATTATGCACCTACAGTCATAGTTCACCTTTTTTCATTGACTTTTCCAAGTCTGTTGCAACAGAAAGGTTTTTCCACATGACGATTTTTTTTTTTTAATGTAGTTTCAAAAAGGTTGTGGAGCTGTTCTCTTTTTTTATGCACCAGTAACGTATAATTTCTTTCCTGCCTGCATGTTTTTAACCTTAATGCCAGAGGATAAGAAAATAAATGGCATTGTATTTACGTTTCGGATTCAGTTTAAGTGTGTGAGTATAGAAAGAGAAATTTTTCCTTTTGGTTACATGAGTAAAGCTCTGTAAGTGTTTGCAGGATTGAGGTTTTAATTTGTAACCCTGATCTGGCTGCACGAACAATTCTAATAAAGTTTAATGAACATTATTAAAAGTTTATATGCAGGCAAATAGGGTTGCACATTTGGAGTAGTCATTACTACCCTCCAAAAGAGAAGCGGCTTGAGGTAGCTCCAATTTTCCATTCACAGAAATAGGGGCATCAGGACAGTGAGGAGCAGAACACGATCATCTCATCTTCCAGACGAAACACAACAGAATAGCAGGGGTTTCAGCGGGAACCAGAAGTGCTGCTTTTGCAAAGTAAGAAAGAACACACTTCCATAGAATGCTATTCGAGTTTACACCTGAGGCATAATGCACGTGCTGTAAGGTTCCAATTCAGCAGCTCCAGAGTGCAGATAGAGAGCTCTGGTCAGTCATCCCTGGAGAGCCAGCCCTGTCACACTGGGGTGCAGTAAGGAGCAACACAACACCCGGTTTCCCTGGTGTGCACCAAGCCTTGTGAGCTGTTTCTTGATCACTGACTAATTTTGCTGTCTCAATTGAGAAAATATTACAAATACTAGTAAAAGACTTTCACTGAAGCCAACTTACCAGTATAGAAACTGCTTAGCTTCCCTCCTTCATTGCTTTGGCTTATCTTTATCATGCATAACCTGGAACAAAATCCTACTGTAAGGTTTGCTCGGCAGAAGTTAGCTCCCAACTCAAGCAGTAATTCCGGTGAACTGGGTTCTTCACCTGTGGCTTCAGACTGAATGTCTGAGACAAGAGGGTCTAACCTGGAAGAGATAATCATGTCAATAAATAGATCTTTTGAAAAATCTCATTGGCTCCAAGGGAGGTTAGTCCTGCAAATGAAGTTACTTGTGTACTTAACTCTTTGCTGGATCAGGTATTGTAAACTCTCTGGGGGAGGACCCATGTTTTCTTTTATTTGTCTGTAAAGTGCCATGTATACCTATGGCACTGTATAAATAAATAATAATAATAGAAACAATAAAAACCATCTAGGGATTAAGCAGGCCTTTTAAAGAGGCCAACTGTTCTTCACATAAATCTTGGATCTAATTTGAGCTCTAATAAGCTCCATTTCCTGCTTTTCCAATATTTTTTAGCCGCGTTGCAATAGGTATCTTTTTTTTTTTTAACAGGTGCTTTAAGAGGGCCCTGAGGCAAGTATCTAATCAACCTAATGGAATTTTCCATGCAGTTAAGTGTTTTATTCAGCTCAAAACATTGTCTTTGATTAGACTTACCACCTTCCCTTTTGCCCTTTTACATTATTTTGGCAGGCTCTGCAGGTGGAAAAGCTCCATCTCCACTGCAGCTCCATCATGTGTAAAACAGCCTCTGTGTGTGCCTGCTTGGTTGCCTTTGAGCTAAAGGAGGAAACTTCAGAGGCAGCTCCAGAGTCCCAGCCTTGGATGCGCCTGTGCCACATTGTAGCTGTAGGATGGCCTTTTGTACAAGGTACTCAGCTTGTAATGAGCCAGGTTATATCCTGAGAGTGACCCCATCCTACTGACTGCAGTCCAGGCTAACTATCCTGCAGGATTTGCCTGGACTCTGGGCTAGGCTTTGTAGTCTTGCTGAACCCTGGCCGCCGGGCTTGTGCTGAGTCTGAACTGGATTAATTAAAGCTGACTCACATATGCTTGTGAGGACCACAGTCCTCCTATGTGGCAGTGGAGGTTTTTCTGTAGGATGTGGCCGGCTCAGGTGCTTTAAACAAACTCTTTTAGCCTCCCAACCTTCTTTTTAACTTGGTTTTCTAGAATGAAAATGGGTTTAAATTATATGAGGATATAACTTATTACATTATGCTTAATATTTTCCCGCCTCCTGAGGTGTTGTGAGGATTTTTAAAGTAATATTTATACAGCATTTTGAAGATAAAAAGCATTGCATAAGTGATAATTATTATCTACATTTATTTTCATGCCTCAGTTGAAACATCTTTTTCTCTTTGTCTAAGGTACTTAATTTTTCTTTTGCCTTTTTTTTCCTTTTTTTTTAATTACTGTGTTACTTAACTTTGAGATTTTGGGGTATAATTTTGGAGAAGAAAACTGCTGTAGAGAGTATATTGTACTGTGTCAGATAGCGCTCTTTTTTGTTTTTCATCTCATGATGAACTGATGCTTTCACCAATCCAATCTGCAACCAGAGATTTATTCATGCCAGAACAGAAGAATAGTTTGATTGTTCAGGAAATCAGCCAAGACTCAGAAGGCCTAGATTTTCTCCATTCTGATGCAGGTTTCTTGTTTGACATTGGAAAAATCATTTAATTTCTTCATGTCTCAGCTGGCCATCTGCAAAGCAGAAATGGTGCTTCCCTACTGTGTACTCGGGTTGTAATATTACTTTTCTATATGTGGCAGTGTTCATAAGGGTGATAGGAGAACCAGTATACTTCAAAAGGCATTTTTGATCTCCTGTGTGCAGATCATTCATATATCCAGTGACTTACAAAATGGATATGGGACCTATATTTCAGAAATACATACTAATTCAACTCTCAATTAACTATTTGTTAAATTTTTTTTTATTCATAATATTATATTTGTGTTTCTATTGTATTTACTATTACTATATTTAGTCATTAAAGAAGACAGTTTCTATCTTCTTTGGAAGAATCAGTAAACAATCTTTTCAAGATAATTAATAGGCATATCTCTATGGTCCCTGTCAGTGTCTGCTTTCCTAAAAGAAGATATGTGCAGTACTTAAGGTTTGGCCCCCAGAAAAACTATGGTGAAGTTGTTTCTGTAAATTTTGCTTTGGATATGTATTTCTGTGACTTTGTGCCAGATACAAGCAGCCATTTTATTCTGTTACCTGGAGACCATTTGTTCTTGCCATGATATGCAAAAGCATATTTTCATCTCTCCTCATATCTCCATCCATTTGTGACATTGATTACTGCTGGTGGACTTTATATTGGTAATTAGATACAGAAACATATGTATTCATCCCCCTTTCTAGGAGGAGGCTGTTATATTCAAGTTATTCCCTACTCTAAGTAGTAGCGGGAAAATATGAAGGTATTGCACAACATATGATCAGACAAAAGCTTCTAAACATAAACACTCGTGCTTTCATTACTTTCTTGATCAGCATGCAGTGCTGAAAAGGTGGTAAAGTGGAGATAAAAATTTATCGTATTTTAACTAAATTCAGTTATGCTTTTCAAATGGTTCTTCTATCCCAGTGGGAATGAACCATGGCAAGATAATGTTACTTAATAGTTTTAGTTCTAAAATGCACCTTCTTTTCTCTGTGCATGCAAGTGCTTTACAGCTTCAATAAAAACCATTGTGAAACAGACGCTGAAGCATTATCCTAAATATCATTTCACTTTCTGCCTTAAATGTAGGCATTAAAGTAGTAAAAGAAGGTCTACTACACAAGTAAAAAGGAAAAACAGAAAAGTTTGCATGTGGGGATAACAGATCATTCTAATCATGTTGAAGTTTCTGTCAGCTGCAGTTTCAGTATCTTGAAACTGTACTGGATAGACTCAGATCCAAATTTCCCCCCTGAAATAAGGTTGGTTGCTTGAGAAGTCAGACATATTCTGAATGTATTCCTATGGAAGAATGAAGATGAAGTTCTAACCCATGAAGGGCTATGAACTCTTTATACTTCAGCAGCTGCTAATGTTCAAATAATGGAATTGACTCTTGCTGGAAGCTGATCCCATATTGTCATGGTATTCCTGTCCAGTTCTGGTGGTCTTCCCTTGCACATCCAATGCTGAAAGGGGATTGTGTGCTTCAATGGCCATAACTGCCATGATCCTCTGCATTTGGTCAAACTAACCAGGGAACCTGCTTGTAGCCAAGAACCGCTTAGGAGAAATGCCCCTCAGGAATTAACAATTCATTCATGACTGCTCTGGAATAGTTTTACACCACATCCAGAACATTTGTATGTTCAACTTTCTCTTACAAAAAAAAAAGCTATTGACAAACAGGTTTTGTCCCTCTAGGGGAGAGGATTTGTAAATTGTGTCCTGCAATCACTATTGTCTCAGCTAGAAATAATAGATTCTGTTAAAATGACCAGCACTAGGGCAGTAGATCTGCACATCAAGCAGTGTTCTGTTAGCTCTATGTACCTATTTGTGATACAAACACCGGAGTATTTCATTGTATTTTGATACCTACTGGCTTGGGACAGATGTATTTTTTAACCTGCACTTTGCTATCATTAAGCTGCCTAAAGATTTGCTTTTCAACTGAAGCTCCTACAGCTGCCAAAGGTGAAAATGCCTCAGAAATTAATTTGTTTGCCTTTGACAGAGTGTGGTGATGCAGGCAATATAAGACAGTACTCTGATTTCCTGAGTGAGAAGAAGTAGCTGTCTCCCATCTAAAATTCTTTTGCCTAAAACTTGAAGCTAAAAATAGTAGTGGAATCTCACTAAGAAGTGAATACTCAAACCTGAGGTGTTAAACAGAGCTCCCATTAATTCCCATTAGTGCCCATTAACTTAATTTTAATTATTTGGTTTGAAGTTATTAACCTTCCAGAAAAGACACCTAGAAATAAAAAAGCTGGGCAGTAAAATCTCAGTATTACAGTACCAAACATGTACTTACTAAAAGGGAAGTAAGTGTTATGGTGCCAGGTAGATCTTGAAGTGAAAGGATTGTATGTAACTCTGGACAGTTGGCAGGAAACAAGATGATGTCAGGAAATATTTCCTATAGGTCAATGGTTGGGGGGTTAAATTGCTCCATTGCAGTACATTGATAGCTATTTTGATGGATTTGCTGTCGGTAAGTCCAGAACAGGCATGTGGGACCCCTGATAAAGCCCATTTTAGGCTGAGAACAAGTTGAAGTCATGAATCCACTGAAGAATTGCTCACAGGAGCCCCAGGAGTTTTCTGTGGTCACTGCCTGGAGTGCTGCCTCACTTGAATGCTTTCCTAGTGTAAAAAATCTTCACACACAACCCTCAATTTGTTTTCCCCCCTTCACTGAGGGAAGTTTTCCGTTAGCTTCTGGTCTGTTTGTCACCTTGGCATCACTTGTGCTCATGATCTCTTTCAATATCATCAATTCATTACAGAAGTACACTCTGCTTAAAGAATTCAGGTCAAGTGCTCCCAAACATTAAAGGTATTTGAAAGCCAAACCCAATTCTGCGTCTAAATCTTGCAGTCCTTAAAGAGAATAAAAACAAAATGCATGGGTGTGATGTTGGCTCAGTAACATAATTAGCAAACTTGTAGTTGACTTCAGCAGAGCAGGTTTGCATCCCAAACATCAATAGTTCCAGCCACCAGCAGGGTTTAAAATAAGAAGCTGGATGTGAATCCTGCTTTATTAATTTCTGCTGAAAAGTGAATTTAACTTTGCAAAGTGTTTTCTGCTCACATTTTATTTTGTTACTGTCCCAACTAAATTTAGCTTTCCTAAAACAATCTGAGAATTTAAATTAGTTTCCTGTCCATGCACATTTGTGATTTTTTGTACCACTCATTTCTTTTTTGATAGCACATTGTTTTATTCTTTCAGTTTAAAAAAAAAAAAAAAGAGAGAGAGAAAAGAAAAACCTGCCACAAAAGTGAAATTTTTTTATTGCATTTCATTTTAAGTCGTCTTTTTAAAGATCTGTCATTTATACAATGACAAGAAAACTTTCTAAATTGGAACTAATTTATGAATTCCTTCTTTTTGGCATAATGTCACTTTGCAAGTTAAAATGATAATGACTGGAAAGATCAAATATGTTTATCTAAAAAAAGAAGAGGGGTTTTAAGAGTTTGTGCTTATTAGAAATCTTTGCAAACTCTGTACACAGCAGGCATTATAGATTTTTTGAGTGCAAAAATCCTTTAGGTTAAGAAAAAGATGTAGCTGAGAATGGGAAAGGTTGAAGACAGTTCAGAATCCCTTTGTCTAACAACTATAGATGGGTGAAATATCTATTTTTTACTTATGTGCTTTTTAAAATGAGATTTGATTTTGTCACCAAACCGATCCTTCATACTCCATGTATGCGATTGGATTCTTCCCATTCAACCTTCCATTCATGAGCAATCCTTCAATTGCACAAATATTCACAAGCCAGCGTGGTAACTGTTGTTTTTTAATAACTTCTCCTTTGTAACAGTGATTTAGGAATGTGCACCCAAATGGCTTACAGTGGACCTTCAGTACACTGGAAAACTTTCTGACCTCTCTCCTTTCATTATGAGGATTTGGATGCGAAGGAAACAACTAAGCTGTAGCAAATGAAGTAGAATTAATACCATTATGCTCACAATATGCCCACTGCCTGGGGGAACACTGTCGACTGATCTAATAATACCAGAATCGCATCCTCACACCATTGTAAAATGCATCCATATGTTTCTTATCAAGGCCACTGGTGGCACAAGTCCTTGATCCAAGCAAGTAATAGTCTTTAAAGCTGTACAGAAGAAAAGTTTCATTTGGTGCTGTTCCTGTGCCCTGTATTGTTGCTTCCTCTTACACTTCTGAATTTCTTGTTCTGACCAGTAATGTTGGCGTGTCACCTTCTGTTCCCTCATCCAACATGTCGCTTTGTGTCTTTATCCTATGTTTTAATCTCTCATGATGTGCTCTTCACCAATGAAGTGTTTAAAAGTGGTGTGAGGAAGGTATTAGTCTATGATATAAAAAAGGAAAAAATCTGTTTCTCCCACTCATTTTGTTTCAGTGAAGGTGTGCAGATTTTTAAAGCAAGTGCTTAAAAATAATTATGAAAGAATTATGAATATGCTACAAAAATGCCATATGAGATTTTTCTAATGCTTTTTCTAGGCACAACTGGATTCAGTGAAGATTTCAGATTGCAAGTGAATAAGGAAACAATTCCTGCCTTATATTACCAAAAATAGATGGGCTTGTAGTTTCATCTTAATGTCATTTTAGCCATAGCTTTCACACAAAAAAAATCCTTCTAACATCTGATGCAAAAGCATGCAAAGATTAGAAACAGAAATAGAAATATGAATAAGATAAAAAGTATTCAGACTACATTGTTTCATTTTTAAATCACTCTGAGGATTGTTTTCTGCCTCGAGATTATGAAGAAAGTTTCTATCCAGGGTTTTACTTTGGCACCACTTGTCAATGAAGAGGGTCTCATAGCTGAGTGGTGATCTCTCAACATCTGTCCCATTCCCAAAATCTTCCATTTTCATGTCCTGATGATGCTACTTTTTTTGGCTAAACACAGCTTCTGAGGATCAGTTGTTTTGGACATGCTGAAAAAAAAGAAAAAAAATTAGTGAATTAGTATGTATGATATTACCCAGAGACAAATAAGTATTATTTGTCTTTTAATAAAATAATTGTTTGGGGCTTTTTCATCCTTTGTATGCAAAATTTCTAAGGCAGCTGCAGAGTGATATGGGACAAAAGCCCTCCTAAATGTGCAGTACTCACACTGATACACCTGGGTAGAGGATTCAGTACCATTCTCCATTTTACACTCAGTGTTGTGAAGATGAAAGCTTGAATAAGACTACAATTAGTTAATGTGCCCATGAGCTGTTATACAAAGCTTCAAATCTCAAGTGAAATATGAAAAGTGAACACAAGAGCAGGTGCTGTAGCTGGCTGGCATAAAAAAAAAAAGGTTTCATTGCTGTCACATATCTGAAGCACAAGAAGATGGGAGTGTCTATGATCAACATCATATTAAAATCCTTTTCAAAGAAAATAAGTGATCCCAAACTATCTGGATGCTATCCAGATTTCTTTGGAAGCACTCTAATATGAGAATAATTGAAAGCAAATCTCTAGATTTGCTAGATAAAGATGTAATGTTTATCTTTATTCTGAGATCAGAGATTTATCCTACCACTTCACATGCTCAAAAGGCGTGTGGATGTGGCACTTGAGGATATAATTTAGTGTTGAACATGGTGCTGAGTTCACAGTTGGACTTGATGACCTTACAGGTCTTTTGCAGTCTTAAGGATTCTATGTTTAGCTGTCACATTTACAGGATCATGTTCTTGACTTATATTCTTTATTTCAAAGATAATTCAAGAAACAGTGAAAAGCACTGAGGTGCATCCTGCTAAAGATCCATAGCATTTGTGCATCAGAAACCTTTTCATGAAGCAGTAAGACAGTAAAAGACGATTATACAAAATATTCCTGAACTAGATTGTGTCAGTCCATTACATGTAAATATAGGTAAAGATGTCCTTGAAATTATATATTTAAAATGTTTTTAGTTATTTGCAGAGGGTGGTGAGGCAGGATTTAGATTTTTAATTAAATCCAACAAAAACACAATTTACATGAGCTATATTATAAAATAAAAGATAAGTTTTGATTAATCTTTTCTAATTTTTTTAATGTATTAAGCTAGTGAACAATATGACACATAGGACAGTGAAAATTCAGTTCCAGATCGTGAACTGAATCTTGTTCCCCTTCCCTTTTGCCTCTCTCCACATACATAGAGCTTTATTTAAAAGCATTAAGACACTGTGCTATTGTTACAAGCTTTACATTTGTAGAGACATGACAGTGGCAAGAAGAATTAGTTCATCATTGTTTCTCCTTCCATACTTGTGTTGTGGTTTTAACCCCAGCTAGAGATGAAACACCACACAGGTTTTCAAGAAGGAACAGGAGGACTAATAGACATCTGGTCTTGAACAAAAATTATTTCTTGTTACAAAAATTATCCTCGTATATTACATTTCCTATGCAGAAAGTCCAGGATTTGCCTACAGGTGGTGACAGAAAAAGGTTTATGTAATTATATTATGTGTTACATTTATATAATTTTCAATGAAAGTTTTAGGATTCTTCAATGTCTCCACCAGTTCTTTTATTCTAGAGGCAGTGTGTCTGTCAGGCAAGTGTTAAAACCATTAATTTTGGAATGTTCTGCCCCCAACTTGCAGTATTGCCATCATATTGTGATATTGCCATTTTATAGAATTACAATACTGACCACTCAACTGGTTTTGCCTCTTTCTCTCTAGAGCTGGATATTATTTAAATACGAATTCTTCCGATGTAACATGAGTACAATTTCTTTCTACAGTACCAGTGCATATATGCCAACAGTAGTCAAGTGCTGGTTTGAATGGATATCCAAAGGAAACTCTGCCAACCCAGGTCATTGTTGTTGGATGCGTTTGTAATAATTCCAATGGAACCGCCCAGCTGCTTAAAGGTTAAAGCCAGCCAAACTGCCAAACCCTAATATTTAAACACAGACATTTTTAAGATTATTTGTCTACTGTTCCCTTTTGCTTTAAAAGAAATGTGGCTTAGCAAAATTCTGTCATAGGCTGGAAGGTTTATGTGGACGGAAGGTAGTTAGCAAATAGAATTATGTGCAGAAAGGCTTTAATCCCTGAAGCCCCTATATAAGAACATCTGCTTGAATTACAGGCCATACATAAATTGTGTGTGCTTGTTTTTGTCACAGATCCTTCCCCTCTACCCTCTGCTCCCCACATCTTATATGATACACTACAAAAAACCCACCCAAAACAAAAGCTAATTAGTACTTCCAGCCCCCCCATTAGTGAAACTTGATATGTTTACTAAAAAAATAATTGCAACATTCCATTCATAAATCTTTAGCAATGTCAGCATTATACTGATGGAATTATGATGTCCCAGTACAAATTGTCTGACCTGCTTTATGTTCCCCTGCACATAATTAAGGTGGCGGTGTGTTAAAGGAAGTAATTTTGTTCAAAGCTTTGGCACCAGCAGTGCAATGCCTTTTGCTCGTATTACTAACAGTTACCAGTCAAGGTAGGAGCTGCACCATGTTTGAGATTAGACATATTCCTATAGCTCTGAGCACAGGGCTTTGAGCAGCACACTCAAAATTTAAAATAATGTTTGGTGTAGTGGCTTTGTCAGGGTTTGGGTTTTACTCTCTTGAGGATTTGAATGAGCAAATAAGTTAATGAATGATGACAAGAAAAGCTTAAAAACAACAAGCTTTAAATTTTGTTCACAGGTAGTCTGAAATGTAACTTGTTTCCTTTCTTTGTAATCTTTGAACTTTCCTGTTCTCTTCTTTGAAGACAGAGACTTTAAGAGAGTATCTAACAGGCCCTTGAAATTTGTTAGCAAATTTAATTTTATTGTCAGAGTGCATAATCTGAATATTGATTTTAGAGGGCCCATAACAGTGTAAATCTCTGGAGAAAATGCCAGTGGCAATGTCAGATCCTGATCCCACAAACAGTTAAGGTTGTGTGCCTCACTGAAGTTCTGGAGTAATCACACTGACCTTGGGGGTCACAATTCAGGCATACAAATGTCTTCCTCGCCATTTGCAGTCACTGGTGAGATCTCCAAGCCTGTTGACTGTAACTTAGGTCTGAGCCTTTGTAGAATCAGGTTTTATGAGCCTTTCTCATGTATTCTTCAGTGACTTCCAGACACAACTCATATTTGCAGTATTTCCTTACAGGATAGATTTTAGGATTTGAGCATAAAAAAGTCAATAAAATGCATAGTAACCAACGAAGTAAATTTGATTAAATGTATTTTGTTTATCCCTGTGAAGCACTCAGGCTTGGGCAAATGATAGGGAAATTGCTACTGTTACTTTAGGTTTGGATTTGAAATGTCCAGTGCTTTGAACACTGTGCAATTGCCTCTTGACTTCACTAGGCTTTAGCAAACACCTCTTCTTTGTTACTATTTATTTTATTCACTAGAAAAACAACTTTTGGTTTAAAATTTTCATAGTTTTACCTAATTGATGTCTTTAAGGAGCTATTAATGCCATTTCTGTTTACAAGTCAAACATACATGCACTTTTGTTTCTACTATAGTTAGTACATGGTATAATGTTTACATTTGGCAAAAGGCAGAGATAGTCAGCTCTGTGTTTAGAAGCAGGTGCTCATAGTTGAGCTTGGCCAAAACTTTCCCCTTAAAGTCAGGAGAGCATTTAACCCAGTATAAGTTTCAATTTGTCTTTCCAGCGAGTTATATGGCCTAAATATACACACTCTCATCATTTATATTGAGTCTGCCATTTTTTTTACATAGCATTAGAAGATTTCAGTAAAGCTTGGAAGACATATTTTTATATCAGTGGATCTTCAAGACATTCAAAACAGAATAATAACAACCCAAAATATACATTTTAAAGCAATTTGCCTGCTGTGAGATGTTAGAACACTGGACTTTCTGCTTTGTTCTCTAAATGAAAATACTGACTAAAAGATCACAGAGATTCCTTGAAACTTGTGTTGTCCATTTCAGTGGATTTGAATGATCCAGGCATTTCATTTCAGCATGCTTTTCTACTGTTCATTCAAACCTACAGCTAAGGCTCATATAAATTACACATCTAAACATATCAAAATTAATTATTGAAAATTCTGGATTTTAGTCATCTTGTAACAACGTAAACCTGTTTTTTAAATTTTCTGTTTCTGAGGTCTAGAAAATACGTCATTGCACAAATTGTCTCGTGAGGCCAAAATTAGCTGCTGCTCTTTCCTTTAAAATACTAACTGCTTAATAATTTCCATGCAAATACACTAGCAATTAATAATTGCATTGCAATGGCTTGGCTGTTTATAGCCTGTAAATTGAAGCATTAGGTGTATGTAAATATCTTGACTTCAGTGGGAAATGGAAAGACGCTGCTTAGTAATAAAAGCTGTCTTATTCAATTAGCAGAATGTTACATATCCTGTTTCCTTCTAAACACCATAGGGTCTCCTAAACGTTCACAGGGTTGGTGTTGTCTAAGCAGGCTGTTGCATTGCAGATTACAGGAAGCCTTGTACTTAAAATTACCATTTGAAATAAAACAGAACAAAAATTTTACCAAGTATCAGTAAGGCTGTGGCTAAGCCATTTGAAAAGCAAAGCTAAGGAGTGGGGGGAAATCAGGGGAACATTTATTGCTGAGAAAAGGCTCAGAGTGGTGAAAACTATTTGACAAATATGCTGAGTAGAAAAAAAACCAAAAAACTGACAAACGTTTTCAACACAATATTGAAACGCTTTATTTTGAAAATGTCAAAATGAACTGATTTGATATTTCAAAATGTTTTGGAATTATGCATTGTAATGGAAGCCAAGGAAAATAAAAAGCTAAGTTCACCCAACTACTTGAGGACTGTGTCCTCTTACCAAATAAATGCCAGGAGATGCCTTGGCTCAAGCACATCTCAGTCTTCCTGCCTTCCAAGGGTGCCCTCACTCTTCCACAAGATGATGTGTTCTCTGATTCTTATCCTGACAATATTTCACTTTGCATGGTCAATTTGTATGTCCTTGAGCAGAGAAGGAATCCTTTTCACATCACAGTAGTTCAAACATATGCCAGAAGAGCCTGAGTTTCTGCCCATGCACTGAATTCAGCAGCGGCTGAACTAAGGACTCTGATGTCTCAAGGAACTGTTACCCCACAGTGTCAGCTACTTTGTAATGAAACATCCTCAGGCTTCTCTTTTGTATGGGCTATTTAAATGTTATTTGCTGAAGAGAAAAAAAACAATCATAAGCTATATTTGGAATATCATTGAGTAATAATCCTTAGGTGTCTAATTTCTCTTTCTTAGTTTCTCCAAATTAAACTTTTTTTTTTGCAACTTATTTCACTGGTTTTTGAACTAGTCATCTAACAAGAAAAAATACTCAGTATTTTCCCATTCCTACTCCAGATGGTTAAATCTTCAAAAATCATGATGTGACAAGGTTCCATAGTTGGAGTGATGGAAGTTGCTGGAATGTATCAAGGATCAGAATTTCCCTTAACATCCCTTGGGTTGCTGTGTCAGTAGGTGTAAATCAGCATACCTCCATTCACATCAGTAAGGTGTGCTCTTTTATACTGAGCAGGGGGTTTACTCACTATATTTTTGACTTCTATTAGGTGTATTAAGATTAGGTGTGCTAAAGGGTTTGGGGTTTCCCCTACTGATTTTAGTAAGTCTGTACATGCTCTTATGCATCTGCTTACTTAAAAAAGACATAACTACTTTATTGACTAGGTGACATATTCATGAACATAAGGCAATTCAGGTTGTAAGTTTCTGGAAGACTGATATATAGGATTGTAAGTCTGGTACATTTTGAAAAATAATAATATTTGTGCTATATATATTTGTGTGTAAGTAATATGTGGTTTTGTGCAGCTATTATTGTTAAAAAGCATGTTTTCTTCCCACCTCTCAACTGTAGAAGGTAAAAAAGCCCAAATAAACTTATATTAGTCTCCATTCAAACAGTGGTATAATGATGCCACTATTTCCTGTGGGCATAAAATAACAGTTGTAAGAATCTTATTTAACTTTTTTTTAAGGGTATTGTCATCTACATCTGCATAGCTGAAGTCAAAACTGTTGCAGATCAACATTATGTGGACTTCATAAAAACTGAGGAATTTTTGTATGTGGCAAATTATTTCACAATATTGTCAATCTGCCATGTCCTCCCATCCTCTCTTTAAAAATTCCCCCATTGCAAAGCACATTATCACTTTTATGAAAACAAAAAGAGTGCATCTTTACTTTCCAAAATGTTCTTCAAGACTTTCGTAAGGTTACTTTATAAAATGTTAGACTGTGCCCTTTGTCTTTTCTTCTCATCGTTTCCATCTGCTGAAGAACTATGTGTGAAATACCACTAAATCAGGGTATCCATGGTGCATCAGGCTGTGAAGAGCAGGCCACAACACTAAGAGCCCAAAATCCTCCTATTTTCAACCCCATTGATGGTAGCATTGTACTCTTGCCTAATTAAAGTTTAAATATGTATCATGGTTCAAATTAAGATTAAAATGGGCTTTTCTAAATCAGGACCTCTTAAGTGCTCTTCCAAAGTCCAATAAATTCAGAATACTTTGGATTACTTTCAATGTAGTTAAAGGTCAAACCTCTGAATGCCTGTTCAGGGAAAACTGGTTTTTATTAGCCAAAAGTATATAATTTTAGTTTTTTGTACTGAGACGGTCCTGTTAAATTATGTCCCATTACAGGGTTGCACAATTAAGAAGTTAAGAAATGAAGTCAAGCCTTTACTTTTAGTACAAATCTTTGTTCAACTCAGTTCTGCATTGTAAATATTGTGTATAAATGTATGTCAGTTGTGACATTTTATAAGATAGCATATGATTCCTAAGCAAAGTATTAATTTAAAATTCTCTTGTTTTTTGTTAATGACTTTATTGTTGCTTTTTAGTGGGTTTTGTGACAAATTTTTTTTATAAACTTCAACAATATCATGTGACTGAAATAAGCAGTACTGTTGAAATTAAGATATATCTAGAGGATCGTGGCATTACTTTCATAGTATTTCTTCTACTTCCACTTGAAGTCAGAAGTCAGTGTATAAGACTTTATTTTAATAAGATATGTTGGGGATGGTGGAAGACAGTATTCATTGTCTGGTTTGCAACGGCTCATGTATGGACATTATTTGAGAAGCTCTGTGCAATTTGGGGGCTTTTTAACTCTCTTTCCATGGGTCTTGGTGCACAGTCTGCTACTGGCTGTTGCAGTGATTGTGCAAAACCTGTCCACGATGGCTCTTGTCCTTGAGCCAATCCTTACATGCAGTTGTGAGCACAGGCCTAGTGTGAGTTGGGAGAACTTGGGCTACAGAGCCATGGCTCAGATCTGCTTGGGTTTAGTGCTGGATCAGCCAGTGTGTCCATGACAGGACACTTTGGTGCCTGTGAGCTTTCCCCCACGGGACTGCACTTTCCTGCCTCTCAGCAGAGTTACAGAGACCAAAATCACTTCAGGATAATAAGATGTTTAATTTCTACTCTATTAAGAAACTCAAAAAATGCTTCGCATAAGAAACCCAGCCTCTTCTTACCTATCATAGGCACTGATAAGTTGGTGCCTAAACAGTTTTTCCCCTGTGTTCAAACTTGGGGGAATTCAGTAATAGTGTTGTATACTGACTGCTAACCTTAGGCTGTTGAAGCAACACGTCAACAGGAAGTGAAAAACAAAAATGTGTTACAAATCCATGTAATGGATAGACAATGGCATAGACAAGCAGGCAAGATATTAGCTTTTTGTAGGCCATTAATATTTAGTTTTAAGCCATTCCAGATTAATATATTCTGTTGGTTTTTTTCTGCATATAGGAAGAATCATGTTTTTGTTTAACATCTTAAAATATAAAGCATCTTTTGAATCAGTTTGGACAAAAAATCAGCAAGCTTACTCAGTGTTTCTGGTCATTTTCCTCTGCTTCCATATTCCAGAAGAACCCAACAGATACAAACCATATATTTATGGGAAAATATTAGGCAGTTTTTTGGTCTGCAATTTCGAGGAATGCAGACCAGCTAATTAGCATGGGTCTCTCTCTCTGACAGAAAAATCTCTAAAGCTCATTATAGCTTAGCGTGCACCTTTGAAAAGACAAGTGCTGCATAAGCATCTTTCAGAGGCGCTTTCCATACAGGAGAGTTTGGAAATGCCTAAGCCATGGTTACCTTGCACTGCTCCTGCCTGACTTTTCTCTCAGGATTTGCCAGTGTGCCATTGTCCACAGCCACTGGCTCTCTGCAGTTTTGAGATAAACTTTAGCCTTTTCCTCCCAGCCCCTAACCAGGTGCAGAATTTATATACAACCTCCTGGCCTTGAGGCAGGAATGCTCCCCAGTGAGCTCTCCTGACACTATAGTACATCCTGCCATGACTTTTAACATCACTAGAGACATATTTTTCCCCCAAAGGAAATAATGACTTGCAGTAACACAGCTTGTTGTGAGATCTTGTTGGAAATCCAAACATGTGGCAATTTACGAGTGTCAGCAGAATTTTTCAGACTTGTGTGGCAGTGCGTGCTGTGCGTTAGATGTTGGAATCTGACCCTTCGGCTTTGCCACAGTGGTGTCCCAGGAAAACCATGGAGAGTTGCCTCTACTCTCTTTTCTATTTACTTTCTTTCCCCAATATTCTGCAATATAGTTTACCTATATTGCAATTTGTATGTGTTCTGCCTGTAGATTGTTTCTCACAATCTGAAGTCCTGCATTTTTATTTTATCTGATCAATCAATTTTGATCTTTTTTTTTCTTTGCACAATTCATGCTTTCTTTATGGAATTCTTGACTAAGGGAAATAGGGTTGTAAAGTAAGAGGCAGAAAATGGTGAAGGAGATAATTTTTTTTTCTTTGTCACTGCAATCTTGTAACAATTAGTATTTTTAAAAAAGAATAGGTGTTTTTTTCCCTACAAAAGATGAAACTCAATTTCTAAAATCCAATGTTAATATCTGTGTTTTGCCTAACCAGATCTGAAAGCAATATAGATCTCAAGCTGTTTCATGACAAAACAGTCTTTGCATTCAGCCTTGAGCAAGTGAAACAGGGTTTCTGGTTATTCGTATTAAGAACAGCATAAATAAACCCCAGCACACTGCTATGTAATGTTCAAGTAGAAAATAGTCTTATTACATACTGGCTTGTCTGAAACTTGGGTTTGGCATGTTTAACATGTTTTACATCGTCAGTTTTTGTTACAGCTGTTGGCACTAGCCTGCAACATGATTGAGAGATTTTGATGACCTCAGGTTCTGCAGTTTATTAAGTCATCCAAAAAAATAAAGAGGTTCTGTCAAGTATCTTGCTCACAACATCTGCCTTACCTGTATATTTTTATGGTCTAGTATAGTTGTAATTTGAATTTTAAGTGTCTATCAGTGAGGGAAAGAGGAGAAGAGAAAGCTCCTATTCTGTGGCTGAGAGGAAAGGGAAAAAGACACCTTAGCTACCATCTCTATTGAATACATAATGAAGGGCTAAGAAAACAACCTTTTAATGGCCTCAAGATTTGGTCAGTTTAATAAAATAAGCTTGTTTTCATTCTGAAGATCAGTAGTAGTCTATTATTTTGATTACAGGTATTGCTGAAATTTCACAGAGAGGCAGAAACACGTATTGCAACAACTGCAAGAAACAGCGAGAGTCATGTATTCATCTGAAGGAAGCAGATTGGTTTTATGAAAGTACTTTTCCCTGGGCCAGTGGCATATCCAGTGGCTCCTAGTTTTCTGCTACTATCCAGATGGTTCTGCATTGCAGAGAGAACAATGCCATTTTAACAACAGTTGATTATTTCTTCAGAATTAGAGATTTTCAGAGAGATTTTTCATCAGTTCTCAGCTGACATAGGAATGATAGTTAAGATGCGTGATAAATGACAAAACTTGAAAACTCAAAGGCTTTATTTTTTCTAAATCAGAGGAAACTTTTTGACTTTCACATGGAAATCTTTGTGGTGTGGTGGTGAAACTGATGGTTTGAGCCAGGTTGAAATTAGAGTGAAAACAGCTTTCCTGTTGGTATTTCAAAACATCTGTCAGGCAAGTAGGCTTTGGCACAGTGGGAAAAAGACAAGACCAAAGCAACATTAAGCAACTCTGGTGATCCCCAAAACCCTATTAAAGCAGAAGTCAGTAAGATTTAGCACAGTGTGAGAAAGTGTGTACCTGTTTCATTCCCCCAGATGTGTTGCCTGGAAGTGCCTGTATGTGGCTGCATGGCCCCAGGGTGATCCCTGGGCCAGGCTCTCAGGCCTGGCTCTGCCCTCTGAGGTCAGGAAATGCTGAGGATTAAATTCAGAGGGCAGGAAAATGTTTGGAGATGTAATGCTCTCATTTTCTTTTTCCTTTGGAAACTATAACGTAGCATGTAATGCCTGTAGGCATTAGTATCAGCTGATTCCTACCTTTTCAGAGGAAAATTACCTGAAGTCAACAGCTAGAACTTCATAAAGCTGATTGAGACTTGGTGAGTGGTCTCTGGCTGTGTATAATCACTCTGTGCAGTGCCCCTGCCTAAAGTACACTGTGTCATCTCCTCTTGGAAAAGGTCCAGCACACCTGGATTATCTGATGTTGGCCCTAGGAGGCTGTGGTAAATGTGTCTTCCTGGCAAGCAAAGGTATGGCTAGATACCACAAATATGAGATGCAGCTAAAGCTAACTGCTCTTTCAGATAACATCTTGTAATCCCTGTGCCATGCCTTCAAGCTCATCCAGGGTCTTTGCATTTGTCTGTATGTAAATCCAAACAGATGATCCTGAATGGGCAGTCAGTGGCTTTGGTTTTAGTACCAGCACTCTAAACATATTGCAGACTTCAGTGAGACTTGATTAGATCACATTCTAGAGATCACATATGGAAATGCAGCTTACTCTTTTCTTACAGAGCAAAAGGGAGAGTCAGACTCTGAGTCACAACACAGAAAGGTCTATTTACTCTTAAATTAGGAATTTTCTGTGTAGTAGTTAGGACTGTCCTATCAACTTCAAGAAAATACTGGCACGGGCCACTAAAATGACAGTCTGCTTGGCTGAATCTCAGTCTGGGGGAGTTTGCAGGGATGCCAGAAACTCAGAAGTGCATCAGAAGTTGTTTTAAAGTACTGAAAAGCAATGTGTAAACAGTGAACAAACACATGAGTAAATGGAGAATGAAATTGTCATCAGCTGTCCCTCTGTGGAAGCAGGAAAATGCATGTTTTAAAATGGGGCTAATAGCAGAATTCTCTTTTATTTGCTGCCTCAGTGAGTACCCAGCTTTCAGAAATCCAAAGCTGATCATTTTCAAATCCACCCTCACAAAGTGTCTATTTAAGCTGCCTCAGAAATAACCCTCATGGAAAATAATGAAAAAAAGAAAAAACAGTCAGTTCAAGTTAATATTTTCCTTGTGGTTTTAGTTCGGGTCCTGATCAGAAGCTAATGGGATTTATTTTCCTTTGACTTCCACAATCTTTGAATTCAGTCTTTATCATGCACAAATTCGTGAAGAGATGAGGAGCATGTTTATTCCCAAAATGAAGCAGTCTTACAGGCATTTCTCTTTTCCTTCTATGGCTGCTGTTTTCTCTTTGGAATAAAGGTGTGGGCAATAGGCCATGTTTCAATGTCTGAGACCATCTGCACACGAAACAGAAAAAAATTAATTATGAATGGTGTCTTCCCATGCTAAATCATTTATTGTAAAGGAGTTTTTCAGCTTGTTTGTAATGGCTGTAGCCTAAGGGTGCACACTGTATAAATTGCCTGATTACAGGATACAGAACACTTCTAAATAGGCCTCAGATGATTAGGAGAGGGGAAAGAAATTAAAAAGGCCATTTCCCTTTAGGTATGCAAATGGATTGCAGAACAATAGACAAAGATATGAAAGACCATGATAAAACATATCCTCTTTTCTTTTACCTTAAATTATGTACTAGGCAAGTAGCAAGCTTCATTACACGTGTCAGCTGAGATGTGAATTGTTTCATAATTGAAACAATGCTGTTGGCAGATAGTGCATGCTAGATTTCAAGATAAAGTACCAGTTTTTGTGTCCTCAAGCAATTTGGGGTTTGCTGCCTAAATCTGTCTTAGCAATGGTTACATTCTGACCTTGGTTTAATTTGACTCTGCCTACTTTAGCCTCTTTGAGCTACCTCTTCAAATAGAAAGGACTAAATTTGCTTTTGTCACACTAGACCCTCCTCTCAAGTCACAGTGAAGTGTCTGCCTCTCCTGAACAGCCAGTGCTGGTATTTTACTGCCTATTCGAAGGCAGCTGGGTGCTTTTCGACAGTTCAGTGAACAGCAGGAGCCATCTCCTAGTCTGTCACACCCTTGCACATATCTGCACTCCCTCTTTCCCTTACACACACACACATCTGCATGGGCCAAGCTTGAGATTGAATATTTGGGGAGATACAAATTCAACTTTTCAAACTCAAATATCTTAATATTTATATTAATAATAAAGGGAACTGAAAGGTGAGATGTGATAGATAATATTGCCTTTAAGTATTGCTCTTCCATGACACACAGGGCTCCTTGGAGTCTAAGTGACTACAGAAATTGGTCAGAAGTGGGCTCAAAGCTACAGCCCTTTGAAAAATTACACCCCCATCCCTCCACATTGCTGTGTCTCCAGTGTGCAGCAGACAGGATACTGAAAATCACTAGTTGGGGTTTAAAATTCATAGTTTTTAAATAATAGATTTTTAGAAAACTTTTGAAGTCTTATTAGCCTGCTATAATAAGCATTTGGGGTTAAGATTCTCCTTACAAGTATGATGTGTCAGAAGTAGCAGGGATTAGGACCCCAGGGCCAGTGTGTGCTGAATATTTTGGATAGTCAAAGTTAGAATTCTCCCATAATTATAAAAGGCCAGTATCTGAACATAAAATTAGAAGCTTGTTCTAAACCTATCAGATTTGAAAACTTCCCACTATTTAATCTCCCTGTATTTTGCTCTATTTCTCCCAACATCAAGTTTGCAAGTTTGACCAGAGGAAGCATAAGAGGGCTGAACTGTGTTACAGCCATGAGGAGCTCAGGCACACATGAGAACCAGAGATATTTTGGGGTGTCTCCCAAATTAAAAATCAAAATCAAGATTGAGGAATTAATCAGGTCTAATTTTTTTTAGATAAATATTTTGTTTGTCATAAGACAAGTAAGCAAACAAGGAAGTGAAAATATTCTCCACATATGTGCACTGTGTCTGTATGGTGCAGTCTGTCCTTCATTCTCTGTCCAGTCTTTGTCCAGAGAAAAAATGTATCTGCAGGCACACCTCACATGTAGAGCCCAATCCTCTGACCCAAGTATTGAGTCTAGGACTGTCCTTCCTCCCACTTACAATCTATTGATCATTATCATAACTTCCTCTGCTCAGGTCAGGCCAGCAGATAAGCCTTCAGCTCCTTGCAGTGGGCAGTTCTTCTCTCAGTCAGATGCAAGGCAGAAAGGAGTGGAGAGGGGGAGGGTAAGGAAAATTTTATGATACAGTCATCTGGGGCTTGCAAGAGCTGTAAATTGGGATTTAGAGTGATATCACTGTTCTTTCATTTATTTCACCAAGTAACAAGGGAAACAGCACTTTGAATGTAGTACTAATGAATAAATAATGCACTCATTTGAAAGCTGGAGTTGAGATTGAGAAATATATCCAGTATTTTTTAGTGGGCCTGAAGTTCCATTAATGTGCCAGCTCAGAGGGAGGATCCATGCAGGGAGATGCACATGATGCCAGTGTGGCCCTGTCACCTGCCCCAGCCACAGGGAGGCAAGCCCAGCTGTTCCTCCCACGTTTTTGCTGGCAGTTCCTATGCTCCCCAGCCACTGTTGAATTTTTTCACCTAAGGGATGTGACAAAAAGAGAATGTTTGGTTAAAATTTGTTTGAATCTGTGATTCCTTTTATTTAGCATCCACACACCACTTGTTTCAGGCTTGGGTTTGGTTCTATCCTGTGAGGTCCTTGGCCTGCGGAACAAAGCACAGTGAGGGATCACCAGTCCCTCTGGAGGAGCTCTGACCACTTTCAGTGCCCTGTGGCACTGTCCTTGGGCTGTTTGATAAACTTTGCATAGATAGCTGTGGTCCATTTGGTTGTCAACCAACAGTACTCTCACTGCAGTCATGTGTAAAGTCTCTGGATTGGATGAAACACTATCTGGTCCTCTAAACATCAAAGATGATCAAGGAGCAAAGCACTAAAAAATTTTCTGTCCTAATAATTTCTCCTTGCTTCATTCTGTCCATGTTCCTTTGCAGTTCTTTCCAAGCAGTCATCCTGGGATTGTGTAGATCTGCTTACAACCATCCCTTTGCCCAGTGTTTCTCTCTTGGTTCAATTACAGCATGAACAAGCTATAATTTATTGCCTTGTGCAGCTCCAAATGCACTGTTGCTGATTATTTTTCCTAATAATTTGAAAAAAATGGTGGAAATCTGTCATGTGCATCTTTTCTGTCTTGAATATACCTTGCTAACAGAATCTGTAAAGGCCTAGAAGCTGTGACGAGTATTTCTGTTTTTTGGAGGAGGAGTGCCTTCCACAAATAGGAGTTTGTGGAATTTCCCCTCCCTGCTTATGTGGGTTGTAAATTCTTGATGAGTATCTGAGATCAGGTCACAATGGGATGAATTCTGTGAAAGATTATTGATTTCTTTAAGAAATGAGGAAATTTGTAAGCCATGACATGCACTTTAATATTGGTCCTGTCTGGCACATCACCTGCTTAGATCAGTGATTCTCTATGGATGCAGTCATTTCAGGATCCCTATCATCATTCAGACATGAAAAATTATTTTTAAATGGATATGTAATAGACTTAATTTTTATAAAATTAATATTTGCAGTTAGCATCAACAAATACATTTCATTTCATTTGATGTTTGTGTTTTTCCTTGTTCCTAACTATTAGATAGATGAAAAGCTTTGAATCCAGCTTGAAATATGGTATTATATATCCTACATTAGGTATCTTTGAAATAGCATGTGTGGGTGTTTATGACAATTTTGAAGATTGATTGACAGTCACTCCCATAAAAAGTAGTAATATGAAGAATCACTTGTTATAAAAATGCTGAGAACATTTCTTACTTTGATCTTTATTCCTTCTTTTCTGAAACCTGAAAAATAGTTTTATTTTTTAAGAATAGGAAAATATGAACAAAAAGACACTTCATTAGGCTAATCTACTATTTTTTTTTTTATTTTACTGCGTGATCTGAAAAATCAGCCTATGTTCTGCCTCCTAATGTCATACAGAGTCCTTTTCCAGGTCTTGTTTATTGTAAGCTCAATACCACATGATCCTTACTACTCCACAAAACCTCGGAAAGGCAAAGCAACTAGAAAATCAATGTAAGGAAGAGGTGATTTTGTAAAGCAATCCCTTCCACAGTGAGTGCAAAACCCAGCAGAAAACAACGTCCTCAGAAGTGAAAAGTAGCTTTGGCTTCTAACCACACTTCACCATTCTTGGGATAAATCTCACACAGAGTTTTGGGCTCTGAGGAAGCCACACCACCGGAGTAGCTGCCTGGACAGCCACCTCCTCTGGGAGTGCAGCAGCTCCTGGGGCAAAGCTCAGCCCTGCAGGATCCTCCTCTCCCCTTTCAGTGGTGACACAGCCCGCTGACTACTCTGTCATTATATGTGATGATATATATTGTGGTTCATATTGCTTAAGATTGACTGGAATCTTATAATGCTTTTTCATTTGTTAAATTTTCAGGTTTGTGACAGCAATTCCCCTTCACTCCCCACCTCTGAGTTTGTTGTTTTTTAGGTTTCAGGCTTGTAGGCAGGAGGGGAATATATTAAGGATCAAAGCAAAAACTGATGATGGTGGGTGCATTAAAATATCTTTGTTATCCACTGCAGGACTTTACAGGTAAAATGAGTTTTTATCATAACATTTAAATTTCAGTCTCTCTGATGTTTAGACTATGTCCTTTTGTTTGCTCCTTAAGTTTCCGGTGGATTCAGCTGGCTTTGATACAAAACAGTCACAAATTTTATCTTGTCTATTCCAGGTCAATCTTCATTATAGACTTTTTTTTAACTAGTCATATAGCCCAAAATTATATAACTAAAAAACCACCATATAGCTTATTAAAAATGTTAAATGGTGTGCTCTAATTTACAAAAATAAGTTCCTTTCTCACGGGCTTTTCTGTGAAGACATGGATTGTGTCCATTGGTGTTTCACTTAAATTGCATCCTGTGACACTGATGGTACTCACGTCGCCTTTGAGGAGTATTGGCTCATGATACTACAGGGGCCTTGGAGGGAGGCCAATTAATTTCCATTTTGTGAATATGGGGGGGAAAGAACACTTCTCTGCAGACTGCTCCTGTTCAGAATGCTGACCAATGAGATATTTAGCTAGTGCAAATAAATATAGCTCCCTCATGCTTCCTTACAATGGCTTAGCCTCTAACATACTGGATTCAAAAAAAAGAAACAAGTCAGGTTCCAGGGCTTGAAAACTATTCCTTTCATCAGTGAATCATATGTGTTTAGCAAGTAGAGAAGATCTACTTACCTTTTTAAAGACATACGGGTGTATTTCTATAAAGAGATAGAAGACTGCACCTACTTTATAGGAGGGTGTAATAGAAAAGTAGGTAAACTTCAAGCTCTGTCTCTGCCCTGCTAAAACTGCGGTTCCTATTCAACCTCTAAGAGCCTGACTAGAACGTTCACCTTCCTCAGGAAGTGCTTTATGTAATACCTGATGAAAAAAGAGGATCTCTAGGATCACAAAAATAAATTGTCGGCATAAAAACAGCAATGATATTTTCTTCTTGTCTTACAGGGCAGATCACTTCTCAAATTGTGCATCCAGGCAGAGAAGTAAAAGGTAAGATCCCATTGTGTATCTGTCTCTAAGCCTAATCTTGTCATGTTTAAAACAGGGGGAATCATAGCACTGCAAATAATACGTTATTTTTAAGGCTTTCCAAGATCTATTTCTCATTTGACTTGGGCAGACGTAGTTGCGAATGAGAGGGAAATTCTGTGTAGGGCTCCTCATGTTACACAGCTCAGAAATAATAATCAGGCTCTGCAGAAATGAAACGTTTCTACTCATTTTATGATGAAGCAATTGTGCATCTTGCAGTCTGAAACTCTTTATGCTTTATATATACAGTAGAAAGCACTATATATTCCTAGGTCACCAGTACTTTAGCCCACATTTTGTGAACAGGAGCAAAATACCACAATTTTTGCTAGCTCCTGGGTGATAGCTCTGTGTGCTTTAATAGGAAAAATGTGGTAATGTGTTGAAAGATTGATAAATAACTTGTGAAAAAACTTAGTTACTGGCATACTCTGAATGGTCTGTTGTACTCCCATCATAGTAAGACTTCATCATAGTATGAATCACTCAGCAGTCCTGAAACAAGGTAGCATATACCTTTACATTTCAGAGTGACAAACATGGTATTTTACAGTGCTGTGCATGACTGATGATGCAGGAATAAGTAGGAGTAGGAAGTACACTGGAGCTATAAAGATGTTTTAAATGAAACCTAAAAAGACATCAGCTAGTGAATTTTATTTTCTGGTTGTTTTGTGCTTGAGAGAGTGGGAGCAAAAACCATGCATCATTTCAGTCCTCATGACTGTACTTTCCTGGCATGCATTTACAGGAGGAAACAATCTATTTTTTTTCTATGTTTGAAAACTAGGTATTTAGGTTTACCTGAGTCATCTGCATACATTTTTATGAACCAATGCCAGTGTAAGGTTTCCTCTTGGAAAGGCAATTCACTGGTAAGGCTCAAGCTCTGCAACTCTTTTCCTATCAGCTTCTGTGACATGTTTGTGAATTTAGTGACATAAGATACACAACAGTTGGTGGGGAAAAGATAACCTTAGATGATATTCCACTGTCTCATGTGGCACAACTGATTTAGGAGACTGTTGCCAACCTCACATCTGCCACCCGCATTTCACAAAAGCTTTTGAACCCAGATCAGTTTACAACAAACTTTATAATACAACTTCACAAACCGGTCCAGTGGTACAACTCAGAACGAAATAAATTGCAGCAGGAGATGGGAACAGTGTCCCAGTGGAGGAGACTTCCTTTTGAGAAGCTGAGCTGAGATATGCTCCCACCCATCCTGTTGGTGACTGCAGAAACAGGGGAAGGATGCTGGAGCTGTTTCTGCAGTGTTTGGCCATGGGCTGGTGCATAAGAGCACCTACCTGTAGGCTGAACATGGGTTATCTTGTGCACGTTGATCTTTGGTTGATCTGCTGTACTTTCTTTCTGAGTGTCCATGCATAACAATCCTAAGTGTGCTAGGAAAAGTTATGTGTTTGGTAATAGACCTAAAGTTGTATCTCTGCCTTCAAATAGGTGATCAGATACTGGCATGGAGGGAGACAATCGTTGACACAAGGAAATTCTACCCCGCACATTGTTTTAATACTGATCATTTCACATGCTCATGTGAAATGTCTCAGTCCAGTTCTAAGAGAGACATCTTTAAATGCTCCCAGCTTAATTTTTCAGACTATATCACTGGACAAGATAGACTTGGCATTCTTTGAAACAGGAATTTTCCTAAAGTAACCTTTAGGACTTTACATGTACTCTAACTAAAACCAGTTTAGAATCTGATCAGAAATGAAGCCTGTTGCTGATGCAGGATTTATTTTCTCTCTAGAGGTCGAGGCAACTGCAAAGGTTCTCTGACTTCTGGGTCCCAGACCTCACCTTTACTGTGCTTCTACAGATTTTTGTGAGGCCGGTTCTGTAGATTTCAGCACAGAAAAGGGGTTAACTGCAGGACAGGAACAGAAATGAACAGTCAGCATTTGATGGAAATACAAGAATTTCTCTTCCTTACTGTCAGAGAAAAATGTCAGGTAATTACACTGTGAGCAACAACACCAAGATTGCATTTCAGTGATAATTAAGACAACAGATATCTTTGAATTTGTTTCTCCACTGTCTCTTGCCTGTAAATGAGCAAGTTTATTGTCAAATTCACTAATGACTTTAAACAGCCTTTATGCTGCTTTCTAGATCATCTATAACTGCAGGAAAACTGGGATCTTAACCAGTGCCCAAGTGAGAGCTTTCGAGTTTGGGTGTGGACAGAGAACTTTAAAATATTTATGTGTGATATCTAGGGAAGAGATATCTATGGGCAGGTGTTGGGGCCTGGGCTTCAGCAAAATCATTCCTTGAGACAGTGTGCCTGTAGCACAGAAACTGTTCTTTGAGTGGTTAAAGCCTTTTGTTTTGGGGTGAAGGGTTGGGTTTGGGAGTGTTTTTTTGATAACAAGCATCTAGTTCAAGTATGTACCTCATACATTAACAGTGTCTGAGCTAGAATATTTTATGACTGGGCAGAGATGTTCCCCACCCCCCCCCCACCCCCTCCCCCAAAAAAGGAGGACCCAAATTCTAGAGTCTCCCAGAAGTCAGAAAGCACACTTGGTATCTACTAGTGGCATTTATGATCACTGTTTTGAAACAAATTGAGCAAACAAAACATTTTTTCCTTCCTTCTAGCTGGAAAGTTCTGGTATTAGCATGGGTAAGTAACACAAGTTATAGGAAAGGATTTCTTAGGAGCTGTCCTTTTCTCATTCATACATATGTACATATGCACTGTTGTACCTTGGCTTTTGAGCATCATATGTTTGTTTAAAAGAAAAGGACACACACCTTGAAAATCAGTTGTCAAACAAAGTCTTGAATTCCAGCTGAGCAGGATTCCCAAAAGAGCAGTCCTTGCCAGTTTGCATTATGGAAAAGCCTAATTCTGACACGCTGTTCTGTGTAGCCTTGTCCACACACTAAAGAAGCCTGAATTAATTCTCATGTTAGTATCAATCAGCTTGGGAGTTTTCCTGAAGGCAGGTGTTTCAAAGTGCATGCAGTTTTAATGAAAAGCGAAGATGATAGCTGTTTTCAAACATGTAGACCTAGAAAGAGAATTTCCCAGAGGCTGCTGTACATATACTAACACATTAACAGTTTAAAAAGTAAGATTCTCTCCAGTGCCAAGCATGTCTGGTAAACCAGCTTTACAAAGGCAAGAAGCTTGTCTCTGGTCAGCTCTCTTTTCCCCTTTGTCTAATACTGTCATGCAGGCTCAACACTAAAATATTGTACTTTGTGGGTTTGCTGTGACACTGTTTGTCATTTTGGTGTTATCTCATTACTCCCTTACTCTTTGTTCTCACTGTATGTTGTTTCGCATTGTGATGGATTTGGTCTTCTTCATTAAGAAACTAGGAAAGGACTTTAGTGGGATTAGACTGCTAACCATAAACCAAGGAATTTTCAAATCTTAGAAACTTGGTGTGCATGGTTCACTAACACTGAGTATTAGTATCTGCATTGTGCTTGTTTAGCTAAGAGAGTAATGAGGGAATGTTTGAGAGAGGTAAGATTCTATGGGGACAGACTGTCCTTAGACTTTGTTTATATTTATTTAGTTAATAAACTCACATAATAAAACAGTCTACATAAACTGTTTTTGAAAATTACTTTAAGAACATCCATGTAAGGTGAGTTTGGGTGTAGAGGAGGACAAATCAGTACCTCAAGCATGCCATGTATATTCTAAGATTAATAGGAAAATCTTTCGGTGTGGTCCAATTGCATCATCAATGCACCCTGCCTATTGAGGCAACTTGCTTTTGCAGCTGTTTGATATAAATTCCTCGCATATGTCTTAGTCCAGTTGGTTTATTTTTATAAACAATAAATAGCCCAACATTCCTGCAGTGTTTCCCTTCCCTTGGACAATCCCATGGAGCCATTTGCCATGAGGACGGTGGCTGAGATTAGTGGCGTTTGCACAGATGGCGGCCATCGTTTGGGAAATCTCATAAATAGTGGAACACGTGCACTTTTTCCTCCCCCTTCAACATGATCACAATAGATTATGAGGGCCTACAAATCACTACCAGATGATATTAAGTTGCTTTGATAACACTCTGGGTCCCTTCCGGTGTGATATTTTTCTTCATTAGAAAGGATAGCTCAAGCACACCAAATCCTCTTACTCTTTTCTCAAAATTTATAGATCTCAGTCTCTAAACTAATTGTTAGTTGCACAGCATGCCTTAAGCTGTGCCCAGACAGAGCAATTACATCCCCCAGCCCTGATTAAAGGCACAGAGGAAACAGAAGTGCAAAGAAAATGAAACACTCTTGGCTGTTTGGGCAGAATGTCATTGCTGTTGTTTGCCTTTTTTGACATTTGTTGATAAAAGTGAGAAAGGAGGTCAGTTATCCATCACTGACCCTTGCTCAGTGCCAAAGATGTGACAGGCTTGTCTCAGGCTACTGACTCCGTTTATGAAATTATAAACAAAAAGGGGTTTCTAGGCCTATGTGCTTCTTTTCTATTAGCAGCTCAAAAATTTCTCCATTTTCCCCCTGCTAAATTATATTTCTTTCTGTGTCTTTTAAACTCATTTGTTTCTGTGTGTCTGCCTAAAAACACGTCTCTGTTCTTGAATAAGCAGAGATGTACTATCATAAAAGCTCTACAAATTACCTTGAACAAAATAAAACTCATATTCAAATATTTCTGCATATTCAGACGTCTCTTATAAAATGTTTCTCACCTGTAAACTGCAGCTTTTAAAAGTTGTGCTCTCCTTTTGCGATTTACAGTAACTTTATGGCTGACTGTATGCTTATACAGTCAAAATCAAGATTTTCAAAGGAAATTGGGAAAGCACTATTTGCTTTCACCCAATATCTGAGGTCATCATGGCCAAGTTTGTAAATGTGAAGCAGAAGTACTTGTTTTTAAAGTGCTGAAGTGACTTAAAAATCATATACAAGCATCTAAAAATCAGATGGCAGAGAGCAGCAACTTTCTTGCATTAAATCTAAGCTTGTGTTTTCAGTGACGTCTCTGCTAGTGTTTCCAGTCTGCTGGGAGTTATCTATTTCATAGAGCAGTTTGTGGAAAAGGCACTGTATTGTATTTAAATTTTTTAGCCAGGACTGCTAGACACTTCACATTTTGAAGTCTTTGTTTAGCAAGTTTGTCTAATTGCTTTACGTGATGCACTAGCACTGTTTCATACTAAACAGATGGGTTGTGCAAAGGATCAAACCATAATCTCATGGTGTCTATGGGGAGTCAGAAACAAACAGCTTAAATATTTTTGAAAGTAAGAATAGATTTCTTTTTCCTAATTTTCTTACTTCATATTCTGTTTTCTCCCTTTTTAAGACATAGAGGGATTTTCTATTAAATGACCACACCCAGTCCCAGTGTTTAAATGTCTGATAAAGTCAGATGTACACGATAGCCCATAAATAACAGTGGTAGTTGTTGCTGTCCTTTGTGTCCCATCCACCACAACTGAACGGAAGAGAAGCTTTCAGCAGTCACTGTCTCTTAAAATGACCAAACATCAAAGAAGTTCAGTGAACTTGAAATTATATCAGGAAGTAGATCAGACAAAACCTTACTTGTGTGCATCTGTAGTTTCCCCAATTCTGTGCTTTTAAGTGGATTTAGTTTCAGATATTTTGTCTGTGGAAACTGTACACTTGCAAAACTGCAGGTCACTCCCCCATGAGCCTTGGTCCCATGGACAGTTTTATTATTGCTGTTGAAGGCTGACTGATCAGGTATTAGTAGAATAATACAGTAAATAAACAGCATGTAATAAATTAGAGCTTCTCACTTTGAAGTCTTTGTTTAACCAGTTTTTTAATTGCTTTATGTGATACACTGGCACAGATGGCTTAATGGTACAAAGATTGGTTGCACCATGGATCAAATCTATAATCTAATGCTGGTTGTAAAAAGTAAATACCTAAATAAATAAAAGCAAGCAAAGCAAACTAACAAACTGTTTAAACAAAGTGCTTATGGCCTAAGATCCCCACAAAACTGCTGTAACTAATGACTGAACACTGCCAGCATGGGAGTCAGTGTGTTAAGACCCTACAGAGGAAAGCAAGCATGAAACCTTGTATTACATTCCCATAAGAAGCAGTGATGAGCAGAAACCTATTTTCAGGTGCAGTGAGTTTCTGTCCTTCTCAGACAATCAGAAGTAAAAAGACTGATTTAAGATGATATTTGCTAAATGCAGATTGCCTCATGCTTGAAGTGATCCTTAAGCTAGATCCCTTAGAGAAAATATATGTCCCCATCCCCATCCATCTTTTTACCAGTCATTACTAACCAATGTTGCTGGAGAAGCCCTGCAAAAAAAAAAAAATTCCAGTAGCCTTTTTTCCAACCTTAGCTGACAGATAGAGCTGCTGAGGGATATGAAGGGGTGATTCCTGTTTTCTTGTCCAAAGCCCTCACAGATTTTCCCTGTATTCCTTTCTATAGTGTGCCTATACATGTGCTGATCTGTGCAGTTCAGAAATCACAGAGGGAGTGAAAAACTCTGTTTTTTCTGTTCCCTTGTTGTTCAGGAACCTTGCAAGGGAAAGGAAATCCACTTTGACATTCTATTTTCAAGCTATCTATAAATTATTTTCTGGAACATTTCCTGAAATAAACAGAATGCACAAGGTCTGACAGCTCTCCACATGTGTTTTTGGTGCAATGGGTGAATGTAACTACTGTTCCTGTAAGACAAGGCAGAAGTGAGACATTACATGCCATGTGGGAGAGGCTGTTAACAAATTGGTGGAAATGGTTACGGTTTTCAACTTGTCAAGCATCATTTTCTTAGCTTGATGACACCTTGTAAGACCAATAAATAATTTATGGAGTATCTAAATGTTTCAAATAGGAGTTTAAGGACTGGAGGAAAGAGGTCTAGGGTCTCATAGTTAATCCTATTCGAGCAGCTTCTTATTAAAACAGCCCTCCACAAATTGATTACAGCTGCAATCCCTTTTAAGAAGGATTATTTAAAAATCCCAATTATAAAGACTATTTGTAAAGAGTAAAATACTTAGTGTCAGTTTTGCATGGAGACTGTGGCTTGACTCAGTTGGCAAAGTGGGTTATCCTTTTCCTGCCTTTCTTTTCAGGAGAATCTGCTCAGAGTGGGCATTTCAAACAGTGGCTTTAAACACAGTTGCTGCAAAGGAGTTTCGTTTCTTTTCTTGCCACTTGTGTTCCCTGGCTGCCTCTGCTGGCCCACCTCTGCTAGGCTCTGGCTTGGCCTGTGCCTCCTTTTGACTCTTCTGCTCAATTTCATCCAACACAAAGAACTGATATTTAAAGTCCAACCTAATTCAGGACTTGATCCTGAGATCTTTTAATAGTGTTTCCTCCAAAGGTCACATCTTCATTCTTAGAATTCTTATATACAACCTACAGTAAATGTGAGTGAATCTGATGGGAACAAGGGTTAATATCACAGTGTTTTGTCTCATTTTAGGTGCCTAAGACCACTTCTAAAAAGCTTCTTTGCACCATTCTGATGAGATAAGCAGTAATAAACTCACTGATGATCACAGTTTCACAACTGTTTTGCGGCTCTGGAACCATGCAAAGGAGCAAGGACAGGTCAATGGATTTGATTCTGTGATGTACATCCAGAAACATTTCTAAAATCTGACTATGCCATTTTATTTTAAAATATTCTAGTGAGTTCAGAGGCATTCATATAACACACTGTGACTCTAAGACTAGCTTTTTACAACCGACCTTTATAATACATCATGTTTGCATTTTCAAATAGGATGACATCAGTTGTACTCTCTCAAACAAGTAATGCCCCTTCTAAAACTTTAGTCACCAGAGACTATTGCTTGAACTGCTGTGACAAAGCTTGTTTTCTTATGGCAGTAATGTTAGAAAGAGTGTTTATTAAATAAATATTTAAGAACAGTCTTAGAAAGAGCGTTGTAAATTTGTAAACATGAGTACTTAATCAAGAAACTGAACACTTAGAGATTTAGTCAGGGACAGAAACATACCCTATAGCCATTTATCTAATCAAAATTAACCAAGTAGTTAAAGAGTGAACACTTGTAATGAGCTGCTTGAGAATAAGCTGGCAACAACAAATAATTCTCTGAATACAAATACTCTTTCAAGGAAAAGCTGAACTGCTTCTGAGCAGCTAGAGAATAGAAAAACAAAAAACAGGTGGCATTTACCAAATAAACTCTGCATCTCACCCAGTTTTGCTGACTCTGACAAGAGTGATAAAGACAAACAATACTTCCTTTCATAGATAAAGAAAAAGGATAGCTGAGTAAGAAAGATGCTAGATTGGGCAACTTCTATTCAGGTCTCCATTTAATTACACACTCACCATTTTGTTCTAGCCTCACTGCTTTACCCTCATGTTTTATTCGGAGATCTTAGGGTTGCATTTTTCAAGGCTGAAATCAGCTCCAATTAATTTTAGCAGGAGTTAAATGCAATCCTTAGCATTCCTGCCTGTACTTATATTTACACATTGGTTCATGTAGGTAGTAGCAGGTCCCTACTTCAGATGGGTGTTAGGAGGGTACACGTATTGATGGTGGGGAAGCATGGGAGTAAAATATTTCAGATCTGGCACATGGGGTATAAGCACCTCTCCTACTAGGCAGGTATGATTAGTACTGTGTCAGGTTGTTCATCCTTGTGCTTATGCCCCCATTTTTGTTTAATTACATCTTTTTCATCAAACTACAGAAAGGTCTGACTGTTGGAAATCTTTTGAAGTGTGCGTTTCAGTTTGGTATCATTTTCCAAGTAGATTTAGGGGAAGAAACCTATTAAAAATGTTATTTGTATTTATAATTTTTTTTTCTTTCTGAGGTTTCTGTTAGTTTCAGAGAAGATGAGAAGACAGTCTGCTAATAAACCTTTTAGTCTAGCATCTCACTGCTCTGTGGGCTGCCCTGTGGGCTTCTTTCTACATAGGCATACATATCTGCACACGTGTATGTATCTATTTCACAGGAATATCTAGTCATCATTCCTTTTACAGTAGTTCCAACTTTCTGCTACATGTGCTGAGCTGCAAAGTATTAAGCCTTGTAATCCCTCAACCCCTTAGATGTGGTTTGCTGGGGGGGAAGGGCTGTAAATCCATGGTGGCAAACAAGAAAAGCCTGAAGCTGTGAGCAAACAGGAAACAAATGATCTCAATCCCAGAATGTAAACTGTCATTGACAGAGATGCATGAAAGAATCATAACAAGGAAACCTGCTGCAATTTTTCATCCAGTTACCAGCCAAATCACTGCCATTACACTAAAGAAGAAAGCTACCAGCCCATCACTGACATGGCAGGGTTCTTTACTTGTTGTGTGCACAAAGCAACCATATAGCCTGACTAGCATTTACTCCTTTTCATGCTTGCAGACTGATAATTATTGTGCACTGCCTCAAGCTTGCAATTAGAGGCCACCAAGAAACAAAAAATAGCTGAATTTCAAGATTAAGCCTTTTCCATGACTAGTCATATTTTCCCAGCAGGAAATATGTTGTTGCCAGTCAAAACAGAATTCACCTATGCTGTACTGGTACCAGATTAAAGGCCATATTAGCTGCAGGAACAAATGGAGAATTTGCATATAATAAAAAGTAATAATAACTGTCATTGTTACTGGTGACACAATTGGAGTTGATGCTGGCTCCTGTGTCACAATGCAGCTTTTAAGGGGGATGAGACAAAACACTGAGCAGCCAAGAACTTGTAATTATATATTCTATAGTAATTTTGCAGTATGGATATTCACTCTGTGTTTTAAGCATATTCTCATTCCACTTTCCCAGACTTTTCTCCTATCTCTCAAAGCCTGCAGTTTAAGTTCATAGGAGATACTTCACTTCCTTTATTGCATAAAAATTGTGCCCTGCTAAGCACGTGCCCTGTTTGGCTCACTTTCAGTGGTAGGCAGAGGATAGCAAGTTACTAAAGCATCAGAGAAACACTTAGGACAAAGTGAAATACATAAAGAAGACTTTGAGGAATGTTAAAGAGAAGGTTTTGAGTTTCTTTTTTACTTTCTCATTTTACGACTTTTTCTGTGTTGTATAGTGATGACTAAGATAAGTTGCTTTGGAAAAATCAGAGCTGCTCTGCAATAATAATCAAATCAGTCTATATATGGATGTGTTCAGTGGTATGTTTATTGTAAAAATACACTGTTTTCACTTAATGGAGGATTTGAAAGGGGGAAGTAGAAGGAGAAGGAATGGTCCAAGTTGAAACTTCTTGGCACACCATTAAGAATCATTTAGGAAAGTTCTATCAACTCTGAAGGTTCCTCTTCAGCTCTTTGAATCAGGGCAAGAAAAGTCCCACAAACACAGGAAAAAAAAGAAAATAAGTAGATGGTAGATTTCAAAGGAGGATCTTTTTAGAGATGGGATTTTATGGCTCAGGAGAATTTGACTGAGGCAGAGCTGCTGTCTGGGAAGAATCAGGATCATCAGCTCAGCTCACACTGGAAGAAATGGCACACATGTCAATACCATTTTAAGTAATACTTATTTTTCAGAAGGCTGTGGGATCACTATTCATTGCTGGATGCAGTCTGGAAAGATGAATCATGACTGCCTGGGCTCACTGGACTTTCTGAACAAGAGAGCTAGATTTTGGGACTTATCATATAAGTCCAATCCTGGTCTGAGGGTGTTGTTTCTGCCTTGTGGATAATTTACAGTAATTAATAGCTTGCAGAAAATTAAAACATCTCATTGAGACGTTTGAATAAGTGTCTAACTGGATGTTCAGCTGAGGTTGCTTAGGTGAAGGGAAATGCAGAAAGTAAAGGACAAACATCTAAAACTTGTGCCATAAAGGTATTTTATATTTCAGCTACTTCTGTGACTGTGGGTTTAGTATAGAACAGAAATCATCCTTGGCCAACCATGAGACCACTACCCAGGTTTTCAGATGGCTTTTGTAGCTACTCTGAAGGTGCAGCAGGGATGAACACAGGGTTCAAATACAATGTCGATACTGCCAAGAAATTAGACTGAGGCAGAAATACCTGTGTGCTGTGATAGTTGTTCCCTGCAGCTTTCTGTCCTGCTTGCTTTGTAATTCTACGGGAGCACTCTCACATCATAAGCTTTATTAATACAAAAACAGCTATGAATGGTCAGCCTGGAATTTGGGGGGAGAGGTGTCTGTGTGTAGATAGGGGTCTATGGAAGGAAGCAGAGTTTGCTCCTCATGGGTAACCTTACCTCCTTACCTCTACCACGTCTATACCCTAACCCTTGTAGGAGAACTTCAGTTGTTTGAAGAGCTTATATGTATATATTTTATCTATCATCTAGTATTTTAATACATGGTTATTAAAACATTTTGAGGAGCAGCTGTATCTGGGAGAAAGTAGACATGGATGCAATTTGAAGCAGCTGTTGTCCATCTGAAAAGACCTCACTTTTCCCTCACTGATGACTTACACTCTCCTTCCATCCTGACTGCTTGCTCCTTTTCCCGTTTAATCACATGAATACAGCCAAGCATTCTCCCTTAAGATGCCAGCTTGGGAGAGGGTTCATCTACTCTGTTTTCTGAGTAAGAATGCCTCACATTCAGAATGCTGAAGATTTTACCCTTGTCCCTTGGGGACAGCAGGATGCCTAATTTCCCCCAAGGCCATTCTGTATGCTCAGTGAGAACTTTTTCTGCTCCTAGTCTTCATTTCAGTGTATTATTACTTATTTTAAAATCACTGAAGTTACCTTTGCAGTCATGATTTTGACTCATCAATTCATTGTAATGCCCTGACATCATTTGCCGTAAAATCTGGGCATGAACTTAATAAATCTAAATGTACTCTATAACAAAAAACCCACATGAAGTGTTGATGATGAGGCAGGATTGATTCCTTGCATAGTTGCCTATGCACATGAAGATATGCAATAATATGTACATATACAAACATACATGTTATTTACAAATAATCCTAGACTGGAAAAAATGTAAGGTTTTTTGCGTAAATCTTAACTTTGACTCTCAAAATATCCAGCAGGTTTTTCCCATGGCTTCTTCCTATCTCTTGCAAGTCACTTTTTTGCTCATCTCCTGTTCCCACGAAGACAGTGCATAGCAGAGTCAGCTATTACAAGACTCATCAGCTTCCTGTCTCGACATCAGGCTTTTCCTTCTCCCTTTAGTCTTAAAAATGCACATTTCACTGTCATCCTGAAACTGCTTAGGGTATGGTCACAATTATAGCATCATAGCACTCAGCAGCAGATGGGAAACTGCCTCCCAGAATGAGGTAAAATCAGAATATTTTCTATATGGGAGAGAGATTGGAACAAAATTTGTTATTTCCCACTTGAAAGAGCTGTCCAGGAGATCCTGCTATTCTGAGTCTTTCAAAATCAGACGATGGTCTCTCTTCAAAGTTCCTGCAGTATACTCTGGAAAGAAAAACAACAAACCCACCACCTTTTTCTTGGTGGACTCAAGAGATCTGCTGTGAGGGAAAACAGGACATGGCTCCTTATTATGACCTGTATTTTACAAGCAATTTTGGAAACCAGTGTGTAAAACCAGTAACACTGGTGTGCAAGTGGCTCAGCAGACTTGGGAGCACCAAATGGTGGAAATGCCAGCTTTGACTGGGTTGATGAAATGTAACCCATTAGAGTAGAACCTTTTCAGGTTGTTTTCAGCTTTTCCAGGTTGGGAAGAATTCTTGCTGAGGATGCCTTGTTGCCCAGCACTGATGCCCGTGCTTTGTGACCACAATTCACTTTACTGACTGTCGTGTGCAACCACAGCTGAGCCATGTGACAGGTTCACACAAAAACCACACGTTTCAGGCTCAGGAGAAATGCTTCGCTTTGAGGCACTTGAATGGAAGTGGTACAGATCACAATAATATCTTACAGAGCATAATACTCTTACTGTATTTATTTAATTAATCATAGTGGTTTATAGGATAGCAAATGGATTCAATTCTTCCTTCCCCCACTCCACAAGTAGTGACTGATGCATTGTTTGCCATTAAATTTAGCCAATATGTAATATTTTAAGGTTACGTCCCTAAAGGAATAATTTTGTAATACTACATCTGTGTAAATAAAAAAAATACATGTGTGTATATTTACACACATGAAGACCTAATTTTCATTTCAGTTTATACCTAGACAGGTCCCACTGGAGCTGTAAAATGAAGCTGGTTTGGGCCTGAGTGCTTACTGGAAAAAAAAAACCAAAACAACATTTTTTGTGAAAGCCTAGCCTATTCAGTGGGATTTTACATATGATTAAAATTTCACCCATGCCAGAACAAAAATGGCTTTGATATGAAAAAGAATCAGGCATATACAGTTACAATGTATTTACTTGTATCATTAGACTTACCTTTGGCATGATAATATTTCAGCTCTACTGAATTGCTGTATCTCTAAACTGAATTTTTTAAACTGTTTGGAGCAAATTGCAAGGTTCTTCTTCATGGCACTGACTTTATTGTTCTGCCAGGATGTCTTCTTTTGTCATAAAAACAATAACTTAGTGTAAGTAATACTTTTTAGGTTTACTAATCAGACAGACTAATTGTATCTTTTAATCTGGGTCAATCTGCTCTTGCTTATTATAATTTGGCTCCAAATTCCCCCCCAAATGAGGAACATTTGCAAATAATTTAGCGTCAGAAGCACTCTTATATAAACACTACAAGAATTGCTGAAAGGCCCAGCAAAAAGTCTCTATAATTTTGAATCCAAGTGTCTAATATACTTTGTAAAAGCCATATATTGCTTTTCTTAAGCCTTGGAGTGAACCTGGATGCGTGTGTGTCTGTGTCTTCAGGTGAGCACATAAAAGGACTGGATAAACAGTTAAGGAATGGGGTCTTTATTTACAAATCTGAGACTGTCTAGACAGGGCATTTTCTTGATTCAATCTACCAACTAAACTTAGAAAGACCATACTAATATTCGATTTTAGCTTCATCACCATGTCTGTACAATCCCTGCTTAGATTGCTAACCAGGGTGATTATTGCTTACTGAAACTGTTAATGTTTTGGTTGGATGTTTGTCTTCCCAAAAATGGACTGAAAGATTTTTCCCTGTAGGCTACTGAATTTTCATTGCATGTTAACTGTTTAGGTTATTTTCCAACTCCACCACCATCCAGCAGTGAGAGAAAGCAGCTGCCACAGGAAAAAAATACTCAAATTTCTCATGGAGACTTTGAAATTGACTTGATACCTGGAATATTTTTTATGTCACAGGAGGCCCTTTGCTTACAAACAAAGTATGAAAGTGGCTGTGCCTTAGGACAGTACCAGGCAGCTGCTCTCAGGAAGCAGTGACTTTGTAGTATCAACATAGGAAAGCTTCAAAATAAGGTTGCAAAAATATCTGTTCTTCTCAGCAGGTTGGAAGTGCAATCATAGCTGCATGAGGAAATATTTTTCTTCAGGTTGAAGGATGGCTTTATCATCCACCTGCATAAAGAAGTGCTTCAGTAATACAGACTAAACTGTTTGTTATCAAGAAGGCAAAAGACAGTCCAAAATTATGCCCACAGTTTCACATATGTCCTCCTGATAAGGAAAGGTCTTGAGAAAATGTGCTTTGCCATAAATTATTCCTTCCGAGGGGAAAAGAATATTTCAAGGGTTTTTTTTGACAAGTACAATATAAGAGATTAGTTCATTTGAGTAGAGAGAGTGCTTAAAAATGCAGCTGCGTGCAGATTTCTTAAGAAACTACAACTGACAATTGAAGAGGAAACCTAAAACAAGATTACAAAAATTAATCAGTTGGCACAGAACGGCTGACATTAATGTGTGTACTTCTTTGTTTTGAAACTAGACTGTGGAGGAGTTTTCTTATACGGAAAATTTCATCTACTTGTACTTGTCTCCTCACATAGTCAAATATTTTGTGAGACAGATCAAAAACCCTCTTTGACAAGCTCATTCCCACGCTTCTCATTTTTAACCTTTTTTTTTTGGTTTTTTTTTTTTTTTTTATTGGGTTTCTCCTCTTTTCCTGGAGACTTGTTCAGATAAAGAAAACTTTGCTTGAAACCTATTTCAGTAGCTCTACATCTCTTGGGCAATCAGTATTTAAATGAAATATGGAAATGGAATTTTAAAAATGTTAAGGGATGGAGTAAAGTAAGTTCCACTAGCCTGTTAGAGGAGTTTGGGAGCATGGAAAGAGAGTTGAGGCTGGCATTGGGCAAGGCAGTCAGGAGAAGGAGGTTCTTTGATGAGCTATTGATGTATAAACTCTGAGCTCTACCCTGAAATGCTATCAGGGATTTCTCTCATACTCCAGGTTCTATTTTTTTTACTTTACATAGAATGCAATATTTCTTGGAAAAACCTTTGATCACAGTACAAAACATGTGAAGTGACTGGGTGTGTGTAAATCTCCTTTCACAAGAGAATAAAGAAAAATTATAGTAAAGTTTGAATAAAGTTTGAATGGGTAGACTTTCTCAGTTAAGCACCAGGCTACATGGAGAGCTGTGCAAGGGGCTAATATGCTGTCTGCTTTATGAAGTGCTGTGATAATTGGCAATGGTTACATAGAAAGAGTGCAGGGAGTTGCAAGACTGCATTAATTAATATGCACTGTGAGCAGCACCCGTCACTCAGGGTTGAATATTTATGAAATTTTCTTTGCATGTATTTTTTTTTTCCCTATCCACCTTTGCATTTACAGAATTTCTTTTATCTAGTGATCTCAAGGAACTTCTTTTGAAGCCTTTTCTCATGCTGATTAGTTTCTTACAAGTGGTACACTTGCAGATGGCAGGTGGGGCATCACCAGGTGAATACTGGTGCCCACAGAGCAGCCCACAGAATTCAAAGTAACCTGCAGTGTAAGTGCAATCAGTGTGATTTCACTGATCAAGAAACAGACTCCAAACAATTGATTGTCTCATTCTTCAGAAGGGATGTCTTCCAAAAAATGTAGGAGTTTGTAGAATAACCCTAGTTTCTTCTCTCCTGTTTCGTTTTCCAGTCCTAGACCTCAAATTCACTGAAAAGCTTGCAAACATCGGAACTGTTTGCCCAGGAAAGTGAAGTCACCATCCCTGGAGGTATTTAAAACACATGTGGATGTGGCATTTAGGGACATGGTTTAGTGGTGGACTTGGCAGTGCTGGGGTAATGGTTGGACTTGATAATCTTAGAGGTCTTGTCCAAACTAAACTATTCTGTGATTCTAATTCAGCTTTTGTCACTTCTCTTACACTGACACAGAAGTTATGCACCCCTATTTGTGAACATATTGACAAAAAATGTTATTTTACAGTTGGGTTTTAATTGTCCTTCTTGGTTGCCAAAGGTGCTTAAATTAATTAGAATAAACTGAGTTCATGAGCTTTGTTTGATTAATTCTGTAAAGCCAAGTATGATGCATCTTTACTTTATGCATCTGCACCATGTAAATGGCCATTTTGTGAGAAGTAAATCTGTATGGGACATGTATAAACTCCTTTTTTGGATGAGTCTTATCAGTAATTTCATGGCCCCATTTTGAAAATAAACACCTGGATTACCATGAGTACTTATTATAAACTGTAGCTATTTGAGACACAAAACTATTTATATCATAACCAGAGGCTGCTGCGGTTTTTAAACAAAGCTCCCATTGATTTCTGTGGAGTTCCAAATTTTAAAATGTCATTTTTCTGCCCTATCATGTTTATTTATTGTCTTTAGGAACTCAGAAGTATGTAACCAAGTGATTCAAAGTCAAATCAGATAAATATTCACAGGAAATGTGTCTAAATCTTAAAGAATTTCTTTTAAAACTTACTTTGTATATTTGAGTTTCAAAGTACTAAATATGATAAAAAAGCGAATTAAAATATTTTTATAGGTATTTTTTGAATTGATTCTGTAATTCCTTTGAGGCTAGGCATGACTGAATATAAAGTTCTGACAGATGGTACACTCTTCCTTGCTGATCCAATATCCAACTCTCTGCCTAACCGGCCTTTTATTCCTGGGGACAGATAATGAAAAGGGACAATAATGTAGATGGGAATGGCTGAAGTGAGCCACGCATCATAGTGATGAGGTATGCCTTTTCCTCCAGCGACTTTTTTCTCTAAGGGGCAAAATAATCTGGTGATTACGCAAAAATGTCATGTTTGACATAGGGTTGTTTTAAGCTCTTCTGATCATGCTAATCTTTTCTTTTTCTTTTTCCTTTTTTTTTTTTTTTTTTTTTTTTTTTTTTTTTACTTTTTACCTATGTATGCAGCAGTGTGGACCTGTGTTTTCCCCCCAGAGTTACTCTCATTTGCTTTTAACATACGGAAATCTGGGTTTCTTTAAGGAGAAGTCTGTGCTGATAGAATCTCAGGATGGCATAAATCTGTCAGTTGTATCACCTCCTCTTTCTATAGTACAGTGTGCATAGAGCAAATGCAGAAGTAGTACAGTTCTCCTCAAAGCCTGAAAAAAATATTTCTAGGATCTTTGATTTCTGTAGTTCTCCCATCTAATATCTCCTTCAAAGTTTTGATTATTACACTGTGATAGGCTGCTTAGAAAAACCCAAGACAGGTAAGATAGATCTAATTTCTAACCCTGACATGTCTGCCACCCATTCATTACTCTCTTTTACAGTTCTTGCTATGCCCTGTGAAAGCAAATGTGTCATTTACATCTGCAATTTCTATCAGAGGGGGGAAATAGTTGTATATTAACATCAGAGCCTTTAAAAAGTTGAGTAAATTGTGTACAGCTCAGAATCTCCTCACTTCAGGTGAATAATCAGCCTGGCAAGACAGGATCGTTCTACCCATTTTCTAGCGAGCGCAGGCAAGTGGGGTCTGCTCCTTGTGCTGTTGTTTGTTTTAAACACATTATTTCATAACCATTGTGTGAAAAGGCATCGTTTGCCTCTTCAGCCAACTTAGGGAATGTTTGAAATCAAGCAGCTTTTTTTTTATAATGTAAAAACTGTGTGTCCCTGCACTTTTGCACCACTCCTGTTCTCCACAGTGACTCTCAGTGGGTAACTTACAAATGTACAAGAATGTTCAGAGCACATTTTGAAGAAAGAAGAGAATGAGAGAGGGGGGGAGAGAGAGAGAAAAAAAAGAGAAGAGAAAGAACGACTCATCTAAAGTTACACCATCATCTTTAACAGCTGTGCACATATTAAAGGAAGTAATGGGGGAGTGAAGGTACTGCATATTTCAAAGCTGAACTGTTGCAGTAACAATAAGAAAGGGGGGATGTTGTACAGAGTTAGCCAAGTGTTTGAAGTACATTACCGTAAGCCAAAGCAATGAAGTGGACAAGATTTCTAGCATGCTGCAGTGGTGCCTCTGCGTACTTAATAACAGATGTTTGGTCTCTCTAGGCAGATAATTGTCCTGCTGTAAGGTTGGCTTGACCTGTGTGAGCAATACTGTGTACAGCACTGAAGCAGTAACAAATGATCATAGCTTTTCTCGTTTTACTGGTAGAATGCTTAGCCACGCTTCCTTTTAAGCACATAATTACTCCAAAGCAACTGGAGCCCATACATCCTCCTTGCCTAATGGCTCTGAAGCCATTTTGCTATAATTTATGGGGACAGGGTTCAAAGTTTTAATAATATTTGGATAATATCATTGCCAAAATGTCTTTGAGCTGTGATGAATAGAATGAGAGTGGGCACATTTTGATTCCGTGCATGACAGTGCGAGTGTTAACAGCACCATACTTTGTTCAACCTTTATGGAAACATTCACGAGCCAATTTGCTCATGAATTGTAGATATGAGCATGAAGAATTATAAACAGCAGTGGAAAACATACAGGGTTGCTTGTTCATAAGGCACTGTCCTGTTAGTGGCTCTTCTTTATGCAGATAAATGAATTGCAGGGAATACAAAAATGGTTTAAATAAACCCTTAGCAGATAATGTATTAGCACATCAACATAAAATACACATGCACTGTGGCATGCTTTTGGATATTTATGTTTATACTCTCTGCTCAAGTGGCTCACTGATTTTTTGGCTTCCTATCATTCACCTAATAATTTCAGCATCCTAACTGCACCTCTGGGTATGTTTATCTGACAATCCAAGCTGTTCTTTGCTTTATGTGGCTTGCTGAAATTGGCTTACCAATTTGCTCTGCAAGTTGCTCCAGTGCATGATAGGTTAATGATGTTAATCAAAGCTAAATAAGAGTACAGACATGATCCTTTCATTGGAGTCACAGCCCAGACTAGACCAGAAGGTGCAAGCAAGGCTACTGGGTAGGTGGCATAAGACCACAAAAATAACACCAAAGTAGTGTGTCCTTAAAGCTAATGTACACTTAGAGCTTCATTCAGAGCCTACTGAAGTCTGTAGGAGCCTCTACTGATTTCAGCAAGATTTAGACCAGCTGAATAAAATTCTTCATCCTTTGGCTAAGAATATTTTTTCCTAGTTTGCTTGATAGACTATGAAACTTATTGTAAACAAACTGTGGCTAAATTCTGTAGATAATTAATCTACAGTCATTAGTCGGAAGTTAAGGATTTTTTAATCAAATAGCACAAGTATTTTTCCTTACACAAATGACATAAAAATGCTGACTTGTCCAGGCATGACAGCTGATCTCAATGATAAACGAAAAAAAACCCAAACAAATATGAACAAGGCTTGCTTTAAATGTTCCCAACGATGATGGTAGCTAGAAACAATTTGATAAATACTCTCTGTTTAATTCCGTTGAATGATATTCAAGCAGTGCTTCATTTGATCAAAGGGGTGTTTGATTACAGAGATAATCAGCTGACACAGTCTCAATTCGCTCTGGCCACTAAGTGTGCATGTAGATGGCTAGATGTGACATATGTGAGGGTTGGCAATTATTTCTGAAAAACTGCTAGGATGGCCTTAATTACAATGGTCTGATTTTGTATTTGATAGCCTTACTTGAAAATTTTAATGCTTATTATGAAATTTTAATGTTAATTTCTTGAAGAGTGTTTTAAATATTAGCCTTAATTGGCTTGTGTAAATAGGGATTTTTTTCCTCAGTGGGTTGAACAGAGTTCACCAACTAAAGTTATTTCTTCTGGTTATGCTGAGGTCTAATGACACCATGAACCTCCATATTTGCTAAAAAAAAAAAGAGATCTAATATTTGTGGGATTTAATTAATTTTTCATTTTTCAGAGAATATCATGTACTCATATAAAAATGGGGTTGGTAACTCCTATGGTTATCTTAAAATAATACCTGGACTATTTTATTTCTGTATTAAGCTGTTAACTAAGTCTTTAAAAACAGGTATATTTCAATATTGGCTTATCACTAGAAGATGAAATATATACTTTATTCTTCCTCCTCCTTATTCTTTTTCTCCTTAAACTACAAAGCGAGTCTGGAAACCTTCAGCCTTAGAAGTTAAAAATACAACTTCTCTGTATTTTTCTTAATTGTTTTCTGGAAAATCTATGATCTCTAAGGATGAATTGAGAGACAGGAGTGATAAAGGCAGAAATAGTTTTACATTTTGAACAATTCCAACAAGGGGCTGAATATTCAACAACTGATAGGCCAAATAACAAGTTGTTAACTTCACAATGCACAGTCACGGAGTACATATGTGTCACTTTGAGCAAAGATTGAAAAGACGTTAGAATTAGAGATTTAACAGCCAGTTTTGATTAAATCAAAACAATCAGAGTAGTTACATTTGCAACAGAATTAGGTTTAAAAAATCCAGACTCAAATACCTTGCCAGACCTCACATTTCAATCTCATTCAAGGATAAATTTTTCAGGTGATACCTCTGAAAAATATATGTTGCAGAATACTTCAGGACTCTTCTGGCAAACAACAATGTATGTTTGATTATTTTGCCTCCTGTCTATGACATAGAACAGTCAATAGAGTCAGAGAAATGCTGCTGTTTGCTTTGTTGTAGAGAGAATTCCATCATATTTAAGTGAGGTAATAGGAAGTCCTGATTTTTTAGGTTATGTTTGATGGTTACACTCAATGGATTAAAAAAGGAACACAGATAAAGCCATATTGTCCATTTCTATGAATTGAAAATATTTGCATTGAAATCTGTAGAAACCAGCTCCAGAAGTGTCTCTTTTTCTCATTTAATTAATTCACATACAGTTTGTCAGTACTTCTTTTGATCAAAAATGTCCACTCCTCATGTGCACCACAAAACATGGGGGTCCGTCCCAGGACAGAGTATGGCAAATAGAGGACATGGCAGTGTAGGAGCCTGAAAGCCTCAAAAATTGCTTTATGCCACAGGAAGAGAATGGGTTTATGCACAAATAATTGTGTCATTTCTATCAATAGTTGGAGAATGGTATTTCCAATTTATTTGCATCCCTGGACCAATTGCATTATTGCTCTGTGGAGAACTGCTGATATCTGTTTCCAAATTACATCTTGTGAATGTCCCAGAGATGCACTTTAATATCATCACATCAAGAGAAATTAACTCCTACATAGGTATGACACCAACCCTTTATCCTTCAATCTGTGTTGTTCTAACCAGGAAAGGTGCACTCCACATCCCACAGAGGGATCTCTTGCCACATACATCAAATAAAAAGCCTGAGAGAACTCCCCAGAGTGCAGAAGATGTGTCTATAAGACTCCTCAAAAGGTGTAACTACTAATTTAGCTCAGGAGCTCCATAACTCAGTAGATTGTGGACCAAATAATCCCAGCCCACCTTCCCAGAAGACAAGTGCAGATCCCACAGAGTTTAGGGAAAGCTAATGAAGAATGCTTGGCAAACTCTCGGGAGCTCTGTGGATGTGACAGTTTTAGATTCACATTCAAAGTCTATTCAGAACCCCCATGCCCAAGAAAATTTGGGTTGAAATCTTATGAAACTGGTCATTCTTATGAAATGTCTGAAACCTGCTATTTTTTATGATAGAAAATGCATTCTAAAATACAGCCATGATTCTCAGTGATTTCCCTCATTGGGGATCCCAGCATCCCCAGTGTTGCCTGAAAGTTCTACACAGTCAGACTTCTCTCCATGCTTATTTATGAAATGGCAATCTAATTCGGCTGGCATGAACACACTGGAGATTATCCCAAAACTGTGCACAAAAAATCAAGGTGGTTTGTTTTTTTTATTATTATTATTTCTCATGTATCTTTTTTCATCTTCCCATTAGGCTTCACTTCTAGCCCTAAAAATTCGTGCTGTAAGTTGATGGCAAAAGGAAAACTTCAGAGATTTACATTGTTTCGTGCTAAAAGATGTTGAACATTTGGAAAGACTACAAAGTATTTACATTTAACCTTCGTTAAAATTAGACTGTTTTGCCTACTTATAAATAGTACACCTCTCCAGGTATGCTTCTAATTCCTGCTTATCACCTCGTTGTGCAGCAGAATTTGCGGTGACCTGCTTCCTCTAATTGAATGGGAGCTCTGTTCGATCGCCCTGTCCTTTAATTTAGCTCTCCCACCTAGAACAATGGGTGATTAACACAAGTCAAAACAAGAGCATAAAGGAAAAAGGCAGCACAACCCGCCTTGGTGCAGCTGCTCGACTCCAATGTTTGCCTGCTGTGTAGCAGCATGTTACGGTCACTGCCAAGCCTTGATCTTCTCTCTCTGTGTCAGTACTCCAAGGATCCATCCTTTAAGCAGCACAGATCACACAATCATACATTGTTGGAGAACTTCAGTGTCACTTCTAAGCAATACAGATTCTGCAACTTGAAACAAAAGTGAATTAAACAGAAATACACGGACGATGTTTTAAATATCATTTTGGTTTTAGTTTTTTATTCAGGTTGCTGCTTCTGTTGCCACCAACGCTCATTTTTTTCCCTGTAAGTTATTGAAATGCTTCCCTGCCTATTTGTCAGATATTTCCGTTTTAAGGTTTTAAGGTTTTGGGTTTTTTCTTTTCCATCTTGGTCCTTATGCCAGCATAATATCTCATCAAACTACCCTACTCAGATCAGAATATGTTTGAAATCTCATTTTAAGAGGTTTGCACCTTGATGCTGGAAACTATCCTTTAACTGCATAAAATTCCCAGAAAGTTGCTTTGATGCAGTTCATTTTGGTGCTGACCCAAAGTAATATAATAGCAATGAAATGAAACACAATGATTTAAATTACTTTGAATCAAGCTCAGGAAAGTGCATATAAAATATTTGCATTGATAGTGACCTTTCTAAAAACAAATGGAAAAAAAATATTTCAGAGGGATTAAGCCATTAAGCTGTGCAGAATTTACTTTAAAAAGCTTATAAAGCTTATAAAATATAATTAAGAACAAGAACATTTAAGTTGATACAAACTACAAAAGGCTGTAAGCAGCTGTCTGGGTGCCTGTGCAGATATCTGCATCGACAGTAAGGTGCAGCCTGTCCCACAAACTTTACAACCCCAATCATGCAAAGATTTAAGTACTAACTGTATTGCACTTCTGAATAACAAAGATATTAAATCTATCAGCAAGGACAGTCTGCTGCTTTTAAAGTATGCTGGATAAATGTCATGGTTTTCTTTCCAGTCTCTGAGAGAGCACATAGTGTTGTTACTCGGGCCCAGACCAAACACCACTAAGGGTAGTAAATGTCTTTTCCTTGCATTAATAATCTTTGCACCAAACCCTTGATTTTTCCTTCAAAACCTGACAGGCAATTTCATATACACATAATATGACTCCCTAAAAAAAACCCCAAAACTCTTTCATCTCTGTAGATAAATCACCAGGTTTGTGAAAGGACAGGGTTAGTTGATAGTCCCTACTTGAAATGAGACTCTGCATACCTGCTATGATTCAGTGTTTAGAAAACAAACAGATAGGGTTAGATCCAAACAAAGGATTCATTTTAATAGTAAACATATTTAAGAGGGTGCCTGCCTAAATGTGGATTGTTTAGGGGATGGATTACCATTTTGCATACATTTTAGAGCTCTGAGAGAAGCCATTAAGGGATTAACACCTCCGATTTATGAAAATGCAAGGATGATAAAGAAACAATAGGGGTGACAACATTGTGTAAACGACATTGATTCATTTCAGAACAGGGCTGTTAACTGCTGGAAATGAAGAAATAAATGGAACAATGGATAGATGCTTTTACCAGCTTGTCATTAATTAGCAGTGAGCACAATTCTTTTATTGTCCTTTTTGAAAAATACAAAATTGGTAGGAAAATACAAGCACTGAGCAAATAGATTACTCTATGTCACTAGGCTGACATCTGCATTTTCTTTCTTCTCTAATATATTTTGGTTTTCAAATGATATCGAACTTTTAGCCTGGCAGCAAGCCCAAATTTTGCTTCCTTTGAAATTCCTAAAAAGATGTGTTTTCATCCTTGAAACCTTCCTGCTTTGTAAAAGCATAATAAAAGCCATGATTTAAGAAAGGGTTAATAAATGTTAGTGAATCCCCCATAACACAGCTTGGAAGCACAAACAACAGTTCAATGCACTCTTCTGCTGACCTATTGCATCCGATCAACTGCAGTTTTATTTCTAGCAATGCCAGCAGGTGGGAACTGACAACATGTTTCTTTGGAATCGTAAAGAAAGATCGTCTCAGATGGAGAATTAGCTGGAAGTAAGCGAGGTTGTTTGGCACAGATCTAAGCAGGGACAATGCTTGATTATGGCTATCACTCTCCAGCTGCTGTCAGAATGTTAAGTTTGCTTTCTTGAGGCCTGACATCTAACACATTTCTTTTTCTAATTAGTATCTGGTACTGTAAGATGCTGATATTTTACTGCATGTCAGATGCGCAGGGCTGAAATACATCACTATACTCAGGCAGGTGTGGGTGCTAGGAATTAGTTTTTTACCTCTCATAATGAATTCAAGGCGTCTCTCCACTTTAAAAAAAGCAATGTGGATGGAGAAGTTAGTGTGGATAAACCTCCAGTACTGCTGCCCCAGAAGGATGCAGACTGAAGCAGACAAATCAAACATCAGTGAGGCAAAGTACCCTGAGCACTGCCTGCATTTTCATCAGCATATCCAGGCAATATTCTGTTCTTGAATTCTTCCTCACCCCGGCAGCAGGGCAAGGTGCTTCCCAGCTGCAGATGGAAGGGTGCAGGGTATTTACACCGTGCTAAAGGAGCAGCAGCCCTGACCACATATTGAGGTAAATCAATTAAGCTCGGCACTGTTAAAGATTTGCCATTTTGCCCCCTCTATAATGGCATTGTAGGTAAGGAGGGGTCAGGGCTTTCACCTGCATTGAGTCTCACACACGGCCTGGCAAGAGCAGTGCAGGAGCTGATGTGTGGATGAAGCTGTGACTGGAAACATTAAGATCATAGGTACAAACCCAGCCAATGCTCAGCAGAAGCCTGCTCCCACTTCTTCACTGCAAAACTCTGGGATGATTTGCTGTAAGGCTAAGAGTGTGTGTGTGTTTGGGTTTTTTTTGGGGGGGGAGGATGTTAAGTATCATTTTTCAGGCTGACACCACAAGCACTAGCTCATAAAGCACTTCAGCATCCTGAGGTAAAGCTGAGAGTGGCTTCTCACCCAAGGTGAAGGCAGTAGTTTCTCACCTTAAATGCACATAACAGGTTTCATCAGAAACTGATTTCTTGCAGGAGAGGGCTCTTCAGCCAGCAACAAGTCAGTCTGAATCTTTGGATTTTGTTGCACCAAAAAAAAAAAAAGGGATTGTTATTCAGAAGAGGAGAGACAATTTTTTTTGCTAAAGTGATACCATTTGTTAGATATTGGCTGGGCAAGTCATAAAAAATATTTAGGAAAAAAATTGCCAATTCCTCTTTTGTTCAAAAGTTTCTTGCAGCTTTGTGCTTTTAAGATTGAGTCTACCCAAATTTCAATTACTTTCTCCCAAAGAAAACAGATATAATTATTTTGTAAAACTCTCAACCTTAGCAATAGAGGTCCTGGTGTTCCAAAGGTGTTTACAGTAATTTGGGCTACTTGCAGTATTCCAATCAAACTGTTAATCACCTACCCCATGCAAATGGTCAGGCTGCACCTTGCTCCAAGCTCTCCACAGTGCTTGATCTCTGACGTGTTGCTTATGCTTTGTAGAGCAAATAAAATGTTTGATGCAGCTTTCATGAATGAAATTCTGTACCCCAAATAGTTTCTTTGAAGACAGTCTTGCAAAATACAAGTCTTTTGCTGTTTGGGAAAAAACAGCCCAAACTCTTTTCACCATCGAAGGTAAAGGAGCCCTTTATTTGTTGCACTTATAATTTACATATCTACAATTATTTTATTATATATGTCTAACTTCCTTTCTTTGTTTGACAGGAAAGGCATCCCTTTTACAAATGAACTCAACTCCCTCTGCTCCTAGCTAATCTATGTCTCCAACAAGGTTTAATTTCTGGTACAGGTTGACAAAGAAATGGGACATAAGGCTATAGAGCTGTAAAAAGAGGTGTTTAGCAAGGTTTCCTCCTACCTATAGCAGAGGTTCTTCATCATGTGTGAAAGTCATTGAGGCTCTGTGAGGGTTTCTAGAATTATCTGTACAGAACAAAACAATTGTAAAGGTCTTATTGTGGTGGAGCACTGAAGCACATGATTTACTCTCAGGCTGCAAGCAGTCCCATTGATTTCAGAAACTAGTGACATGCAGAAGGTTAAACATGTGCTTCGCTGGGTTGGGGCCAAACCTGGTATCATTCTTCTGAATAATTTACAAAAACTTCTCCTGTTATTAAAAAAAAAAAAAAAAAGACAAAACCAACAGCAACAAACTGTTATAAAGATATGTTGTATTTTGAGTCAGGACGTAAAAGAACCACCTCTGGCTCAAAAATAAGCTAGTTATTTTTGCAGACACAGTAGGATTTTTTGGCTCTGTTGCTGCTGTAAGCACAGCAGGGCCCCTGTGCACCATCCCTTGCACGGCCAGACAAGTACTGTGGTTATATTAACTTTACTTCATAAGTCGCCTCTTCAGTGGGATTTACCCTTCAAAGGACACTTGTAGAAAAATCTCCAAGCACATGGAGCTGCACTGTCAAATACAGGATGGAGATTCAAAGACATCACAATTGACCTTGGATTCTGAGCAGGTGCAATTGAACATCTTCCATAAGATTCATGTTAAACTCAGGTTTGAGGAATATATTATTTCTGAGCTGTTTATTCTCTGCTACATTCTCAGAGGAAAATTGTTTCATGCCAGTGGAATAATAAGACATGTATTTAATGTGTGGAACTCTGAAGTTTTCTACAGCATAAAAATTCTAGTTCTGTGTGAGTTATAGAACTTATAATAACTGGAGCGAAACCACCAAACTTCTTAAAGTGTAAAGTTTAATCCATAAAAGGGAAAATTAAGTAAGATAATGAGCTGTCTTTGTTTACCCCTTTAATTTCTGTTTCAGTGTAATCTTTTAACTTGAATATAACTCAAGAGCACTAATAGTCTTTATAGTTAATTCACCATCTTTAATTTCTTTTGTATTGATTTTGGTGAGATTTCGGTCTCCCATACTGACTCACTCCTAATTTCGATGAGGACCTGAAAGGAAAAGTGTAATATATAAAGGTCAAGTGACATTCTCATTCTGTACTTCATTGCTGTGCATTCATCAGTTCTATGTCAGCAATACTTGGGCGGTATGAGACTCTTGTTCTGAGAAACCAAATAGTGCAACTTCACTGATTTCTCCCAGTGTTCTCTTCCCTTTACTGAGAAATTAATGTTATGTAACTACCTAAATACATTAACCATGGCTGGTTTGGCCAGGATTTTGGACTATTTGCCACTTCTCTTCTGTAATAAGAACAAACCTCTTGTTTACTGTGACATTGGGGAGGTACTTCAGGCTGTGAAAAATGTTTGAGAGGTCTGTCCCAAAATAAAGGGATGGTTGGTGGAGTGATGCAGTCACTCCCTCCGCTGTTTTTCTTACTAATACAGTGCAAGTGGATTAAAACCATTTGTAAATGAAGTTACTAAAGAGTAGCTCTTCTGAAACAACTGCTTTCAGGAGTAATGTCCATGCTGTCACAAATGGGCTGAGAAGACCTGCTCATTTCTGGTGAGAACCACATGTGTCTGAGCTTGTCAAGGGCTTGTTTCCAGAACATGAAAGTTCTGGGTGAATGCCAGAACACTGCCAATTTTGGAAAAGCCTCTCTTCTACTTGCTTTGATTTTCTCATTGGATGACAGAACTTCCAATGTCGTATCCAGTTAATATAGGGATGGAGAAAAACATAAGGGGAGAAAAAACATTCAAAAGTCCCTGTTGAATTTTTCATGATGGAAAAGGGAAAAAAATCCATGTCTGACATTTTCCAATCTATGAAATAAAGGAAAAGAGTTCTGAAAGTTTTGGACATATTTACATTCACACACTTAAGAGTTTTATTCATGTCCTCATAAATAAGTTATCTTTAACTGCAACCAAAAAAGGATCTTGTACAGTTTAGTACCCCTTTCTGGTTGACATTGATTTAAAACACTCCATAAGGGGCACAGTACTGCAGGATCAATTAAAAGTAAATGCAGTCATGAAAGTTACATGAAGTACTGTGTGTCTGAGCCTTGCAGACACTGTTCATACAGCAACTTGCCACCTTAGCTAGACAGAAAAACAGATGTAGTTATAGATGGAGTTTATTTCATATTAATCAGTGGCCTTGTGACAGGAAAGCAAAAGTCCCTGACCAAATGTCTTGGGGTGATATTTGTCAATCTGAGACACCAAACCAAGTCTTCACAGATAAAAATCTTATGCTTTTTAAGAGGATTTTAACTTTGTTTGTTGAAACATTCAGTCATCTCTTTCAGAACAGCCCCCAAACAGGTAGGCTTGCTGTCAGGTCTCACCAAGGCAAGTTCCTAAAACATTACTGTTAATCACTACATTTGTGCTCAGAAAATCAACAGAAACAAAACAAAATCCAAACTCACACTAACGTGTTCGGCACTACTAGTTCCAATTTCTTTTGCTTATGACCTTAAATATAAAATGAGATGAGTGTAAATTAGACCATGTGTTAGATGGGAAGCATTCCATGATCTTCTGTGGGGAAAAGCATTCGTGATGAGTTTTCTCTTGCCCTTGCATGAAAAGCCAGCTTTGGTGAGCTCGGGGGCTGCACTAATTTGTCATTCCAATGCTCAAAGGTAGCAAGTAGGAAACAGGGGCTGTTTCCATTCTAGCCCAGCTGACCACAGGAAACTCCCATGGCATAGACCAGGGTGCATTTTTAACCACAGGTTTTTTTCTAGAACCCTCCCCAAAAAAGTAGCAATACGAAGCCTATTACAAGTTCTTTAAGCAACAGTAGCACATCGTCTTCCTGTTGCTCAAAGGGCTGCCTGTGTGGAAAAAAGGACACTGCTTGCTATCATAATTAACCACAGGGCCTCCTGTGGCCCCCGTAATCCTACTTTTTTGTGTATATATTAACATTTGAATGAAACAGGAAATCTATATTAGATAATGCAAGATATTGTCATCAGTATTTGAAAGATGAGCTTTTAGAATTTAAGTACTCCTTATCCTGACATAACTTTTTTTTTTTTTCTAATCTAAGGACTTATCTGTGCAGAAAGTGGAGACCAATTGACACATAATGACAAATAATGAGTCAAAGTACTGCGTTCAGTCACGAAGTGACAGAGTTGCTTCTCTTATATTTATAATTATGTGGTTATGAAGTCACAATTCTCAAATTACTTTAGAGAATTTAAAAAAAAAAAAACAAACAACCACACAAAAACCTGCAAAAAAATTTAATGGTTCATACCAATCTGATTTGGGGGAAATGCTTCATTGATCTCACATGTGAGGCTTGATTTAATATGAGGAAGACACCCCAGCTGGGTACTCTGGTATAAGAGCAACAGCATATCAGTCTGACACCTTCTACCAGCTCCAGTCATGTTCAGTCATCAGTGCTCTAAGGAAAGCAAAGCAAAAAACAGAAGCCAAATTATACATCAAAAGGGAAACTGTATTTTCTCCTGCACTGCAGGCAACCAGCAGACCACCTCAGAATGGGATTCATATACTGTGTCAGAGAGAAACAGTCAACAAACAGTCCTTTCAGCCCACACCGCCCCATATCTGCAACAACACGCTGTGTAGCCAAGAACTCATATTACAATTTATTTTTAATACCAGGTTTGTCCTGATTTCAGGCATAGAGTTCTTTCCAGAAATTATATTAAACTTACTTTTTTTTTAACCAAGTGCTATATATACAGAAATAATTTCTTCTCCCTTTGAGATTTTGTACATTACTTGAGTGATGTATTCTAAAGCCAAAGTAGAAGGTGAACTGAAGACTTTAAGTTTTTTTGGGGTTAGGGGGATTTTTTTTTTTTTTTCCGGGAAGAAGGGAAATGCTGATGGCTTGGGCTCTTACAACAGGATTTTGGTTCTGGGGAAGAGGAGTGCCAAAAGCAATTTCGTACAGGCAAGCTTAAACCACACCAGGAGTGTTGAAATGCTCTAGACAATCTCTTTTCCCCCATCTTGATCAAGAAAAACATCATCATTGTGTGCATGTGCATGTGTGGGGTGGGGGGAGAAGAAGATCTTTACTTAGTATTAATATATTTGCAGCATGTGGTGTCTTAATTCCACCTGCCCAAATATTTTACAGGGGAAAAAAAAATGGAAATATTTTCTATTAACTATACTTCTACAATGATAGAGTGAAAATACAGTATAATTTTTAAAAGACTGAGTTTAACAGAGTAACAGAAAGAGTTTCTGGGTAAATCATGGGTTACAGAGAGTTACTATAAATATGAGATACTATTCTTAAAGAGCAGCTATGAAGTAATGCTCTGGCATTCTTAAATTAGTGTTGTGCTTACTGAGGCTTGGGGATCCAGCATGAGTTTTGCGATCAGCTGAAGGACTGGTGCAGAATAGATCAAATCACATATTTTATAGTCTGGTCTTCAGTAGATCTAAATTTGTGAACAGGTACTTAAATTGTCTATGATTTCATTATTATTCTGAAAAAACAATGGTGATGAAATAAAAGTACTTTTGTAGTAGTAATGGTGTTAGAAATATTTAGAAGTAGGGATAATACTGTTGTTCTTGTCCATGCAGAACAAATGGGTAGCAAAAAAGGAGTGGTCTGTGACGCTGGAGGTTTTATATTCTCTGCTGAGCAACCCTCTACGAATGATGATTCTGATGATGTAATTAGGTAGTTCATAGTACAGTACAGATTTGGACTCAGTTATAGAGTGAATTCAGCTGGATGATTGTACCTTTGCTGTATAGTATAGTTTTACTTTTCAGTCTAATTTTGTTTGTTTGCTTTCAGCTTTGTACAATTAATTAAAAAGTCTGGTGAATATAAGAGAATCAGCAAGTCAGTTTAAGTGAGCTATCAAATTAATGCCATATGACAACAACAGTTTTGTTGTGACCTGATTTGCCTCTGAAGGAGTTTATGCCAAAAATACTTTAATACAGGCACATACCAACCATTTTTATCAAGCCCGCAAGCAACTTATCCTTAAGTCTTAGTGTAGGAAAACTTGGAATAAGTAGGAAGTTTTGCTCAATAAAGAGTCTAGTTTTGGCTGCCAAACCAGCCAGTTCCAGAATCAAATTTTTTACACTTAGTGTAATATATTATTGTCTTCCTCTACTACTAATATCAGTAATGTTAAGGATAGTCCCTAATTTCCTTCTCTTTTATTAGGAGTAAGGAATATTTGTAATTGTTTTACACAAGTAGAAGCTTGAGGTCATGGATCAGCTAGCACATTGCAGTGGAAGTACATTAACTCATGGGCTAAAATTCTCATTTAAGAACAAAACAGTTCTAAATTTTTTTTCAAGTGACATTTCCATATTTCTCTCAGAATACTTGATTCCTAGTAAGGGAAAACATTTTTCTATTAAGAGGAATGAGTGTCGTCATAAAATTGGTACACTTTTTTCATGGAAGCTAAAAAATTACACACTATTATTAAAAATAACATATGATCATTAATGAGAAAGTCATTGTCTGTCCCAAATGCCAGACTTCTTGCTTGACAAGAAAAAGGGAGAAATATGGCATATTAAAAGAAGCTGTTTATTGAAAAATATTAAATTATACTAGAAGTTTCATTTTCATACATTGTATGATTTTATAATCCTAACAATGAAAAGAAAAAAATGTGTTTATACCTTTTTTGAGTCGTTATGGTGAAAGAAAGAAGCAGGAATGGTTTGGCAGATATTTTAGATTGTTTGTTTTAAAGTTGGGTTTTGAGCTTGTTTTTAACTGGGAACTATAATGAATAAGAAACAGTTGTTTCTCTGTGTCTTTTCCTGGAGGATCCCTTTGTCTCAAGAGGACTAGAAAGGAATCTTTCACAAAGATTTTCTCTCAGTTGTGGTATTGCTGATGTCAAGCATGCAAAAACCGTGAGTCAGCACTCCAAAAGTCACGAGACTGCATCAAAAAGAAAGTGATCTTTTAAAATATCTGTGTGGCTCTCTTGTTTAAGCCTTTATGGTAAACTGATGGCTCATTTTTATATTTTTTCTGCAAATTAAAATCTTATTTTTCAAAACAAAAGAAGAAAAAAAGAAGAAACAGCTGAATTTTCTCAAAAGCTTGGAGGACTCCCAGAAATGGGTTTCTGAAGCACATCTGAAGCATTACAAACATTGCAATATAATTGCAGGTGTTGGAAATGAGGTATTTGTTTGTAAGAACTTTGATTGACTAAATTTTAGTCAATAAAAGCAATTGGGAAAAAACCTGATTGAAAGAAAAGCAGAGAAACCTTCCTCTGCGTTTCAGGAGCTCAGGCTGCTGTAGCACCTTTTATTCTGCAGTCCTTCCAACGCAAATCCAGGAGAATAGGCCTCATGCCTTTAAGGTTAAATAAAAGCCATATAAACATCTGATTACCAGGCAGAAGATACAGTCAGGTAATGAAAACATTTTGGTTTTGGCAAAAAAAGGAATAGGCAAAGTAGTGCAGGTTCTGCTGTTACAAAGATATAAGACCTTTACCACAGTTTAAAAGACAAAGACTATTTGAATCTAACAACATGGTTTCTGGCCAGAAAAAGCTGCCATTATTTTTAAAAATGTCACCTCATTCACATTCAGTGATCAGAGAAAATGGAAACATTTTAAGGAGTAATTGTAAACATCTGCTAAAGTAAAAACGAAAACATGACTAAGACAGAAATGAGCTGCCAACATAAAGTATTGTGTGAACAAATCCACTGGAAAAACACCAGATCTGTGGATGGATTCTATCTGGAATGTGAAAAAAAATTATAATCATAAAAAAGACTAGGATGCACCTAAAGATATTTTACTCTAAGTCAGTCTGGCTCTCTACGCAAATATCGAGGAATGTGGCTACACTTACGTTTCTGCAGCAGCTTTGGCCCCTGCTGCTTCTCCTGCCCTGTTCCAAGAGAAGCATTTGCACAGGCACAGGGAATTGGACTCAAACTGATCTAACAAATTTTTTCTTTCTTTTTCAGCTGGATCAGTTAAGAAAAAGTCAATGGTGGTGCAGATAGTGATGACAGCTCATACAGAAATGCTGCTAGATTTCTAACCATTGCCTCGAAATACTGATTTCAAACTGCAGTGCTATAATGACAACACAAATGAAGGTAAATCAGATCCTTATGGTTTTTAGAAAGTGCTCTCTAAGGCATCTATAGATCTGCATCTTAACACAGCATTTACATGTGTTGAGCAACTTGCAGGGTCCAGGGCTGCTTTGTAAGATCTGTTGACTCCAGCTTGGAGTAACAGAATGACAGAGTTAACACAGAAGAGAAAGCAAAGGTGTGAATCACCCAATTTGCCAGGTGTAACTGTGCCAGTTAAAGATGTTCCCATGAACAACTCATATCTCTCATTGTAGGGATATAATACACTATGTCCTCTGGCACAAGTGAGCATGTGCACATTTTCTAAAATACTGCAGGTAGCCTGTGTTGGCTCAAGTCATCCTTTCCTAATGCCAAACATTACATCTAAAAGCAGCTGTTCTGATTGAAAATGTTTTATCACCATCCTTTGGTAGAAGCTTGTAATTCCTCCAGTTCTACTGGCTGACCAGCTCATTTGAACTGTTCCTAATCTAACCCTTTCTGCAATGGAGGGAAATCAGACAGATTACAGGTGGCTCTGGACAGACAGACTGTGCTGGGCTCGAAGGTCAGTGAGCACAGGTGCCTTGCATTGCCTTCCCATGCTGCAGCTTTCCCTGCCCAGTCTCTGATCCAATAGCTGATACTTAGCTACCTTTTTTTTCCCCCTTTCACTTTGGTTTTTTGGCTTTCTGTTTCATTTTTTTTTAAAACTGGATTAAGCTATTTGAGTTAACCACATTGCCATAGGAATGCCTGCCCTTCTTCAGCACAGTGGGCAACACTGGGGGAACAAATAGCTGCTGGCAAGGTAGGTGTGATTCTTTGCTAGAGTACCAATGCCAGTTGGAGAAAAAGGCAAACCACCAATTTAAAAAAAATAGGCCTACAGTCTTCAGAGTTGACCAGAGTAGAGAATGTGAATAAGGACTTCTGGGAAACGGAAGTTTCAGGAGAAGCATCCTAGAGACTTTGTTGATTAGCTCTCTGAAAAAAAACCTCTGAAATTAAAAGAATATCAAAGTAGCTTGATGGCCATGACTTGTTCTAGATCATACTCTGGCTGAATTGCAGAAATTGGAGCCCCGAAGGAAGACTGTTTGCGGAGGGTGGGTGGTATTTAATGTTATGTGTATCACGTGTTCCTAATGTGTATGTAGGTGGTGTTTGTGGAGGTTTATCTTTCCTGCTGAATACCTAGAAATGAGGTGTGTGGAGAAATGATGGCTCAATGCAGGTTGCCTGCATTTGGGTAACAGCTGAGCCTGTGCTCTGTAAATACAGCATAAACAACACCCGTTTCTTTAAACTCCTGAGCAATCAATGCCAAATGCTCATGAAAAGCATCTTTCAAGAGATTTCCTTGGAATACGGCACGTGTTTTCAGATCTATGATAAGTCTTTTTGAAGAAAACATTTGAAATATTTAATGTGTACTTTCAAACTGCATTTTTTTTGTAGTTTGGTAATGGAGAACCGGCTGCTAGTTTAGCCTGTGGCCAGGAAGACAGTAGCAGTAGTTATGTAATTGTCCCACTTTGAGACATCCTAAGACAATAATAATAATAAGACAATCAGTAAAAACAATACTCACAATGAACTGCAGGCAAGCTAATATTTTCTGAGAAAATTATTTCATTCTTTTTTATCTAGGTTGAAGAACCCAAAATGAACCCTCTTTCCAATCTATGGAATCCCCACTATTGATAGTAGTTGATTTTGCACAAAGATTACAGGTTAAATTAACATTTTTGCTTATCTTTAAGGAAACTAGAATTTCCAGAGGTGTCATGAGACTAGAAAATCTGTTTAAACTGGGATTATCATCCTGAATTCTTGTAGACAATAGGAAAAGAAATAGTGTTCAAACCTATCATTATAACTAAGTACCAGCCCTCTAGGGTCATGGTGTGCTGCCTTCACCAAAGCCACAGGTCACAAGCCATGGGTTCCATGGTGCTTTCAGCCTGGCTTTAGGCTCCTGCTGCTGGATCAAAATAGTTTGAGGAAATTATAGGAAGTATTGAGGTGCTCTAAAGTCACCCTGTTGATTCAAAATTTAAGAAATTTTAACTTTTTCTTGAAGGCTTTATGTGTGGCTATAAACCAACTTTCCAACATCTAATTTTAATCCTTTTAAAGTATTACCCATCATTTTAATCACAGAAGAAAAACAAGAGCTGTCAAAAATACATATACAGTATGCTTTTGCTGTTTTCATTGTCACTGTAAGCCTGTGACTACGAATTAGTGATTATACCTACTGAGGAAGTCTTGGGCATGGCAGACCTGTTGTTAACAGTCATGGAATCACAGCTGTCTAAAGATGTCTTTGTTTTTCTGCTGAGTCAATTATACCAATCTAAAACTTTGTCCATAGATCTGTCTCCTCCTGGTATATTTGATCATAATACATAAAATACCAAAAACTAGAAAAAGAAACTTCATAAGTATGAAGGCTAAAATGGTCTTTGCATTTTGAGTATAACATGTGTTAAACACAATTACAGGCTTTTTTCCCAACTTACAAATATTTGCATTGCAGAAGCTGATTTAAAGGAAAAGGACTAGTTAAATACAAGTTGAATTTGTTGGTGCTATTATGTGTTTCTCCATTGTCTCTCCACTTTGAGCACTGCTCTTATCAGATGGAAACCAGAAGAATGTTGGTTTTAATTGCTGATTGTAAATGTAACAACCTGTACTTTCAGCAGTGGTGTTTCTTAGCTTTAGGGAGCAGAGATGTTAGAGGACAAAATAAGTTACCTGTATTCCTGCATGGACTTCAGTGGGAGTCCCAGACACTGCCTGAGGGTACAACTTTTTTGGTTTTTAATCATTAAATTTATCTGTGTTTTATGAGCCAACTACTTCCATAAAACCAAAATTAATCTGGAATAACTGTGGCAATCAGAGGTGTTGTTCAGATATGCACTCGCCCAGTTAATCTGGAATTGTGCCTAGCTGTCACTAGGGCATTGCCACTTTTTAGACACAGTTTAGGAACTCAGCTCAGTGCAGATTATATACTGACTTCATATGCAGACACTTTGCTGAAAATATACAAAATTGAGATGGAAAATTTCTTTGGGGCCATGATTCACTTTTTTCCAGTGGAAGGGAAATTAAAACCTTCAGCTCTGAAGAATCAAAAGGACATTAGTCTTTGTTACTGGCTCAAAAAGCTTGGAAGTAGAAAAAGTGACACCAGTATACAACATTTTATTTTCAGTACTGCAACATAGTTTGTGTCTGAAGGGACAGACTTCGGTTTTTCTTTTACTCTCTTGGTTCATCTGCACTGGACTGCAAAACTGGTTAATTCAAAAAAGTGTCATTAATGTGCCTTCCAGCTCCCCAGTAACTACCACAGCATCTCACTTATCCTGACAATCTTTTGCCAGTTTCAGTGGGTAGTTTTAGTTCACGTGAGGAGAAGGCATTGAGGTTTTCTACTCTGAGCTCTTTACAGAGTGCTAAAATTCTGCATGAGACTCAACATCACCACAACAGTGAGTGTTGAAAGTCCATCAGTGAGCACAGGGCTGTGCATAGAACCTCAGCATCTTCCCAAGGGTTCTCCCAATGCACATGGGGCTTCCAAGGTTTCTGGTGCTCCTTTTATTCCCATTCAGCTGTAGCATACTCATGACACGGGTATCAATGGCTTGAACTCACCACTCTGCTTTTGCTTTAGAAAAAACAGATAAAGGAAAGTGACATTTCCCAAACAAAGGTGACATCCAGCTGCATAAAGACTCAAAAAGTGTCCTTAGGTTTGCTTAGGAACAAGGCTAAGACTAGAGTTTGACTCTATCCTGATGCTGAAGGTTTTTGTTTGGGGGTTAATTTTAGGTTGTTTGGGTTCAGTTGTTGTTGGTTTGAGGTTTTTTTAACAGTTAACTTTAAGGGGAAATAATTATTAAAGGCCTACATGTTTACTTTTAAACACAGCATTTTTTCCACTCTGCCCCAAGTCTGACATTTTAATGACCTGCTTTGCTTTGGTTTTTACTGGCAGTGTATATTGAAGGAGTATTTTATGTACAGTTTTAACATTTGAGCAATGCAGCTCCATGTTCTGTTACTCTTTTATGTTGTGGATAATGTCTTTTAAGTTTTTATTTCTTTTAAATGCTTAATAATTTGAGGGCATTTTTGCAAATACCTTTAGAAACTTTTAGATTAATTATCAGTGAGGGTTATTAATTTAAGAAGAGCAAGAAAAGTAAAGGCTGCATATATTTTCACTCAAATTACTATCCTAAATGACTCCGTGGGGGGGTTCTTATAGGGGTCACTGAAAGGCAGAAAGGAATGTTTTTACTTCTTTGCTTTGTCACAAAAATTAGGTTACAAGGGCTATAAATGCAGGTAATACTTTTTATTACTAGATTTTCCTCTGTAATGAATATAACATTTCTTCTTTTCCGATACCCACTGAATATCTTGGTACTTAGCATGTTTACTCTTACCTTTAACAAGCTCTAAAGTAATTCCCCTTTAAAAGTCTTGCAAGCAAATTTGAAGGCAAGAAAGAAACCCTGTATGGCAGGATCCCTGCTGGAAGGGGAAGATTGGAGGGGGAACTGTCTTGCCAGCTGCCCACAAGCTCACTGATAACACTGGTCCTCGAGTAGGTGAGGTACAGGGAAGTAAAAACTAAAACTGGAGAAGTCAAAAGTGAGATCCAGAAAGAGCAGAATTTTTTTGCAATGCAAAATACAAAATTGGTCACATATTTTCCTGCTATAAAACAAATTGCTCTGTGCCAGTCTGCCAGAATCCAGATTTACACAGCTCTCCAGTTCCAAAAGAGACCTGGGCTGACTATTGCTTTGAGATTTGGGCCACGTAGTTAAGTTGGGGTGAGCAGCTCCCCTCAGCTGGGCTGTGCTGTGTCCCCAGTGGTGACCTGGTGTGGCTGGGCTGGCGGGGCTCTCCCATCAGGGGAATCCTCCTCCTCTGCAGATGGGCCCTTCAGAAGGGCATTAATATTCTCTGAAAGGCAGCCACTCATCTGCAGCTCTGTAAGGCCGATTTGTACTTTGATCTCAGCCTCAGAAACAGTGTGATGGGGGATAAGAGTTCAAAGTATAAGAAGAAACTCAATATGCAAAGAATGTACCACATCTTAATAAGTAATGAGAATTCCCTCCATTTGTTGCTATTGTAAGGAAAAATAGTTTAATATCTTTATGGGATTAGGACTCCACGGTACTTTGCTAATGAGTGGCCAGAGCTATTACGATTTTCCCAATGTCTCCAGATAGGCTGGCAAACAAACATCAATAAACAATGGCGAGTCTAAGACGGGCTATTAAGAGTTTGATCTGGTGAGTATTTTATTAATGTGGCTAACATGTTGAGTTATTTTGTTTGTAGACCCAGTAGAGCAAATATATAACACAGAATTTCTATCTTTTCCTTACAAGAGAATTGAGGATTAAGGAAATTACCAATAATGAATGGCAGCTTTTTAACAAGGTTTATCACAAATGACCCTGGATTGTGAAGTGTTCACTATTCAAGCAGCTGTGGATAGACAGGAGGTTGAGAAAATTACCAGTGAGGACAAAACCCTCTGTTTTTTACTGGTTTGCTCAGAACTGTGGAGATATCATTCACATGAACACTTAGCCTGCATAGCAATGGCAAATACCAGCAAATTTAGCTTTCATAAGTGTATTTGAGAAAGATTAGCACACACCATTCAGTTCAAGTTTTAGTTTTTAGGTTAGCTGCCTTTCATATTAATCAGCTTTGTTTTTTTCAGAGCTGCCTTTTCTGTGTAAGAGCAGTGGGTGAATGCCATGTTTAATAACCCCTTACGTCCACTAATTCCTTTTGCAGCAATTGTGTGGTTTCCCGAAAAAATTAAATTTGTATAATTGGAAGAAGAAATGTGGAAATTAATGTTGTTTGTGCTTAAAGTCCAAGAGAAGTTTGTTTCAAGGAGTTGCGTAGCCCTTTCAGAACCATTTACTTTCCTCAAAGGCCTTTCTATTTATTTTTCCAGGTCCTATAAGTATAGTAGGATTTAAGATCAGCACAAGATACTTTTTCACTTGATCAGCTGAGGTGCTAATTGTCACAATGAAGTACAGCATACAAAGGATAGTGAGATATTTCACATGCAAACTCTGATTTCCTGATTGTGATGGCAGGGGTTATTAGGAAAGATTTTCATCAGGTCCCTGTTGAAACCTTGTTTCCTTAATTCACTTCTCCCAGCTGATAAACAGCCATGCCATACCTCTAGCATCAATCTGACTGCCCAGAAACAGGTTAGTAAATTCTCTTACTCACAGGGATTTAATTTTCCTTTCAGAAATTGTTTGAGAAGTATCAGAGGTTTGTACAATAGAGGCCAAGCATGAAAAACTTGTCAGTCAAGTGAACGTCAGCCCATAAATGTCCCTAGCAGCTCTTTCCTCTTTTCTATTTTGAGAGGAGAGTAGCTTTAATTAATTTATTGGTTGGCATCTGTTTAACAGGCATATGTGTGATGGGTTTCTGAACACACCTGGCCTGTTTTTTAATGTAACCCTCAAAAAGATTTTGATCTTATTTTTAGCTTTAACCTTATAAAAATATAATAACACAAAGAATTCTTACAGTGACTAAACTCTTTTTTTTCTTTTTTTTTTTTTTTTTTTTTAATTTAAATCCCAGTTTCAAAGGAATTTAGCTATGACCTGGATTTTAATTTTCTTGGGGATTTTACTAATGCTTGAGGGGGGAAATCTGGTACATTTTCAGCATATTAAATACCTGTTTGTGTCAAAGTAGTCATTAGATTTCTAATTGATTTGATTACAGTACAGTGATACAGCAAAGGGTATATCTGAATATTTATCATCTTTAGTTATGCTATCATTAGAATATGATTTCTGCATTTTCATTAGTGGGGCACGCTACCTAAATATTGCTCAATTTTGAAACCATTTAATTATCCTGTCATTGGTGCAACATTATTCAATTTTACATTAAAATTATTTTCCTGGAGACCTAAGCTAGATTCAAATAAACTGTTCATTTTTGGCAACCAGGAAGAAGTGGAGTCCTTGTAAAAATCAGACTTTGGAGTGAGGAAGTTGGCGATTTTTTTCATTAGTTTCATAGGGCTCATTGTTCCTATTCTGGAAACTTTATAGCTGCAATCACCTACGGCTAGAGTCTGATTTTTACTGAGGTGCTATAATAATTATACTAAGTACTTTCTGTTTGTCACTGACAAACAACAATCCTTGAATGTCACTTACAGAAAAGAGAAACTTTTATATTGTGGCTTAGTTTCCAAAACTTCATGATTTGAGTTCTCAGAAATAAGTACAAGCTTTTCATTAAATAAAGCCAAATCAAACAAACAAACAAAAAAACTACCCTGGGTTTTGCCTACAACCAGGAGATCTCTCAAACTTTTAGGCACACTCACAGAGATGTGATAAAATATTTTGCTAAGAAACTTAAGTATGACTTACTGAGAACTGAAGGTTGACAAGTTTAAATACTGTAATAGCAAAACAAACAAACAAAAACCTTTCAGTTCACTTGTGGATTAGTAGTTAATACTTTGAAATCCGCAAGCTACGGCTATCTGTGCTGTTATAATCCAAAAGAAGAACTCTACTTTTTCTGTTTTTTCAAAGGAAGATCTTAATCACCTCTTTGTAAGCCACCAAACCCCTTATTAAAAGTCTGGGCCCAATCCTCCCTTGAAAGCATGGCCCCAGCAAACTATGGGCTTTGATCCTAAATTGAGAACAACAGCTACTGAAGGTAACAGTATGTGATTAAGGACTGCAAAATTTGGGCCGCTGACATTAGTGAGACTGACTGCTCATGTGAGTAAAGAACAATTTCATAAGATTAAGGACCATTATTATGTTTGCTAGTTGTATTCTTATTAACTCTTCCTCATTATTTATTGAGCTTAATAAGTTGAGCAATATTAATGTGTTGTCAATATCAACATTAATCAGTGGAATCTAGAGTAAAAATTACTGCAGTAATTTTTTTCTTTTTTAATTATTAAAACTACTGTTTATAGAATAAATACTATATACTGTAAAAACAGTAGATAAATGGTGCAGTTGCTAGTCTTGCTCTTTGACATCGTATTTTTAAATCACTTACTGACAATCTGAATAATTAAACATAGTTTTCTGTTAACATTAAATTGTTCTCATACACATATAAATTGTTTTCCTGCTGTTCTAAATGTGTCCCAGTAAGAGCCTCCTGCAAGGGGACCTGGAGAGTTGGGACGAGCCACCTGCTGGGGCCTGGCACAGGGTGCTCCAGTCAAGAGGGAAGGAGATAGTGGAACATTCTCCCCCAGTTCTCATGTACAATCAAGGGCAAAATTAATATAACATTAACAGCTGGGCTATTCAGTTTAATTCTACAACCAAGCCGGAGTAAGAGCCATTCTCCTAAGAGAATTTGGGTTGTCCCCATCCTTAGGAACTGGAAGGTCCCTCAGATGACCCCTAAGTTCTCTCTGTAAGAATGTAGGTAAGAGTGCTACCCTGGAAGTTTTGAGATGGTAACTTTTGTGTCATGGGGAGGATGTCTGAACTGGAGTGGTAACTGTGACTTCAGTTTACCTGCAGAATGAGGCATTGTGACACTGAGGAACTAGAAACATCATTTGAGCATTAAAAAAAGAAGAAAAAGGCAGACATTTAACTTGCTGTACCTGAACTTTGTAAAAGCCTTGCAGTGGTACATCTCTGATTTCAGATTTTTGTGTTTGTCGCAAATAGGAAATGTTGAAAGAACCTGGAGCTTAACAGCTTAGCTCTTTCCTTTGAGAGGAAATAGAATTAGAAACTGCATGTGCTTGGCTTATACTTCATAATACATTTTATTATTACAATTATAAATTAAGCCCCTGGGCACAAAAATACAGCATAACTAAAAACATAACTAACCAAGGTAAATTGATGCCTGCCCTAATGTATTTTACCATCACAGAATACTAGAGACTGCCTCTCACTCTGGGCCCTTCATTCTTAAGTGGGTCTGTTGGCACAGTATTACAGTGCTGTAACTAGTCTAGGGCTTGAATCTGAGCCACACTTTGGTTTCCATCCATTCATCACAACTGGAGAGTCTTGTAGGCTTTTGGCTGACTTTCACCTTCTACAGGTGGTGGGAGGCCAGCTGCAAATGTGTTGGTTCTCATTAGCTGTGTGATAAGCCCTGAGCTTTTCAGTGCTAGTGATGGAGGAGAAATTATCCTCTGTGTGTGTGATTGCGCATCCTTCCACGCTGGTATTTAGTAGTGCTGTGATTCAGTGGTGCAGGAATCAGTCCTTTGCTTACCCTTTTCCATAGGATCAGCAGTCAGAAAGCCTGTGATAGTGATACAGTCCTGTTTCCTTGATATTATGCAGTTATCCAAATTTTTCAAAATGGGAGTAATAATACTACCCCACCAACTTGTGCCTGATGACTGCAATCATGAATGTTTCTGAGGAGAGACAGTTATTTGAATCAAATTGGTTGTCTTCTTTGTAACTTCAGCTTATCTTGTGAAAATACTGTCAGAATAATATATGCTTCCTTTATAACCAAGAAGTTCTACTCTTGATCGATAGGACTTACTTTTCATTTGTCAGCTTAATGAATTATTAGTCTTCCAGGGTTTTTTAGTACATTTCAGACTCTTTTTATGCAGCAGACAGCTGTGACAAGCTGAGATGGAAAACTAGCCTAAGCCCTGGTGCTAAATAGGGACTGGTAGTCTTAGATCTCACTGGGTGCTCCTTATTTATATAACTAAGGTGGAAGTACTTGGACTAATCCCAACAGCTGTAGGCAGAATTGATGCTGGGAAAGTGCCCTGGTGCTTGGGCTTGACACTTTGACAGGGTGATTATACCTGGGAACTTGCTGTAGTGTAGCCCTGACCAGAGGGTCCAGGGCAGGGAAGTATCTCCTTTGCTGGAGGAAAGGTTCCAGCAGTGTGCCAAAGAACCTTAGGGACTGGTGTCCTCAGAAGTTTCAGCTAATGGGGTTTCAAAGCTGCAGTATGTGACCTATGTCCCTGCATGGCAGGGTTGTTGCTGCAAACCAACCCATGCAGATCTGGATCTCCACAGAAACTGTACTTCGTGGGGGTTGGGATTGGGCTTTCCAGGTTGGGCTGCTATTCCAGTTGTATGCAGCAAGATGTATACAACCAGAAAATAAAATCATCAGAAAGCACAACTTCTTCTGTTCAGTTTTTCTGCCTTTGAGTGACAACACTAGGTGCTTTTGCATTGTTGCCTCCGGATTTTACCAAGCAAGGTTTTTTTTGTTTGCATTTTGTTTTGGTTTCTTGGGTTTTTTTGTGACCTTATCTTTACTTTGGGTGCAAATGAGGAAAATGAAGATTTCACATTGAGTAAGTTGGTTTTGTTCCATAAACATTAACTATGCATGTTAAAGCTGTCCTAGAGCAACCCTGATGTGCACACAGTAGTGTTTTCATCTTTTCTATAAATATTTGTAGTTGACCATGCATTACAATAGAGCATTCCTCTCTTTTGACTTTGCCCTTTTATTTTTTTAGCTTGTTCAACTTATTTGCACAGAAGGAGAAGAAGTTTTTATGGAAAGGATAAACTGCAGACTCAATTCTGTATGTAGATATGTGTGTATGTAGTAAATCTGCTGGAAAGCTGTTCATAGATTTTGGTGAGAAGGCATTGTCTCCATTTTTATGAAGATTATGAAATCTGTGGGGTTTTGTTTATCTACATACAAAGTTCTGTGGGGAAAAAAAGTGAGATTGACAAGGAAACATCAAAAGTAAAAAGATAGCTTCAGTTCTATTATTGCATTCTAAATGTCATATTCATCTCCTTTCATTTCCTCAGTGAACACTTCCTTCCATTTTTGTATGCTACTATATTTCAAAACTTTTTTGCCAATAAAGGGAAGTGTTCTGATGTCATTCATGCTTGAAATACTTTCCTGCTGATATTCTTGATGGGGGTCTTGTGTGTTTCTGAGTGCCCTAGACTTTTGGGTTAGACGGAAAAATTCTGTGAACTACAGAAAAATATTGTCCAGTAGTAGTGAAATAAAAACTTACAGGACTGAGGATTAATATTTTCAAATTCCTTCTAGTATATGACTTTATACCATAATATCATTTCTGGTTTTGTTCAAGTATTGGCTAAGCCGGCAGTCAGAGCACCCTAAACCGGGAAGTCCCAAATCTGGGCAGGCATTTTGGCAACATGCTTTAACTGGATCCTGAGTACAATCCTCCTATTTGTTTACTAGTAAAGCAACAAAAGTTCTTCAGTGAAAACAAACCAAAATTCTAATTGGTTTTAATTAGTGGCAGGTGGACTTAAAAGCTTAAAATGATTTGATATTTGCATACGTCCCTTGCCCAATCCTAACTTCATGACAGGTTTTGCAAAATAACTCAAATTTGACTCACAAAATAGCATAAAATTTCCCTCTGTAAGGTTATGGCAATTTTTTATCTGGATTCAGATCTCTAATATTTTTAATTGAGCTAAGTTCTAGAGTGCTAATCTCTCTGTATTTTTAATAGCTACTATTGCATTTATTATGTGTAAAGTCTGTACATTTCAAAGAATTGTTTTAGACATAAGCCTAGGAAAGCTTTAGTTACGTATGGAGAATGTACTGCTGTAGTCTTCCTTTTATTAAAGGAATAATTGAACATTACTGGTCTAGTATCCCTGTCTTTTCATTTGTCTTTCATCACTGTGCCTTTCAATACCATTCATCTATGGACTAATGCAATGCCTGCTGAAGTCAATACAAGTCATTCAGTTGACATCAATGAACAATGAATCAGGCCCTTTAAAAAGAAGGAACTAGAGTTTACAAGGGTTAAACAGAGCAGTGAGGAAAACCACTCTGAGGCAGGAACTGTGACATCTCCTGTGTCCATACAGCACCTGGCCCTTCCCTGACATTCAGAACAGCGATAGAATGACCAATTCTCAGTCTCCACTGGTAGCTCTGATAAGAGAAGGCAGTTTTGCCAGTCAACATCTGAATTGTTTTTCCGTGCAAAGCCTTAGCAGGTATCAATAATTGTAATACACAGTAAAAATCTGTTCAGATAGGTGTCGTTGATGCAGATGTTGAAAATCTTTTTGTTTAATTGCTTCTGCCCAGTCTTTCCAAAGAACTCGCTTTGCTATCAGTCTTTCTTTGTTCTGATTAAGTTGTAATCACTCAAAAGCAGATTCAGAAGCTCCCCCTCCTTCCCTCAAAGAGACAGTGTCTGCTTTGTACCCAAATGTGACATTGCACACTGGTGCAATCGAAAGAGGCTGCAATGATCAATTGAGGGCCCAATCAAAGCCTCACAGATAGGCAGCCATTCGTCTCTGTTTGATATAAAAGGTGTTTTATTTCTCATCACTTTTTTGTCACTGAAAGAATGCTTCCTACGTGCAGATTAATTAAAGTGTAAACATTAAATATTGATTGATGCATTATCAGCATGGAGCAGTTGCCTCCACTCAGATTGATTCCTGCAGTGATTTATTGTCATATTTGTGGAGTCATTTCACTCGATAACAAAGAGAAATAGCCTGCTCCCTCTACCTTTCAGGCTTGCTTTCTGGCACTTGCAGTGCACCTCCTCATCCTCAGTGACTCCCATTATTCGTCTTTTAGAGCTAACACAGTGTCACCATATTTTCTGTAAAAAACCTTAGCTCTTTTTATTTTGGCATTTGCATAGTAAATTATAGTTCAGTGGGAAGCTCGCAGACCTGTGCTCTCAAATGGAACATCTCTGGTTGACACTTCCACCCTGTGCCCCACACAGCTGCTTTCCATGACCCTGCCCAGGCACAACTTTGCAAGGACAGCTTCAAATCATTCAAATTCACTCACTGCCAACTTGACAGAAAGGTGAACTTTCAAGAGAGTAACATTGTTCAGGTCAGTTCTACGGCTAAATTATCCAGTTAGTTACTCTGAGTAGGAGCATGGCCATACAATAGAATATCAATTTAAAAAATGTCAGGTTTTTACTCTCATTTTTGAACAAATTTGTAAAAGAGGCCTCCATTCAAATCTTAGAGAGTATTTAAAATAAAGTAAAGTTTTGTGGGATGTTATTGAGCATCTAGATTAGTTTTTTTAAAAGTAGTATTCAATTTCTGTAGTTTTTGGAAGTGGATTGAAATGAGATAGTACTCCAAACCCCTTCCTCTTCTCCCCAAAAATCTTTAATGTTCTTATTCTGCGTTCATCTGTGTCAGGGATGGCTATTGCACAGCACCACGCATTGTGATACCTGCTGCACACAGCCATCTGTGCCAAAAGAAGCTGTAGCCCTGAAGTCAGGTATTTGTTCCAGACTGTGGCAGTCCCTCCTTCTCCGTGTTTTCACCAGGCTGATGGTCACCCAGCATGCTGCAGCCAGAAGCTGCCTGTGCTGGCTGGAGCTACCCTCAGTGACCCAATCAACTACGAGAGAAAACCATTTGTGGAATTGCTTTGTTCTGCAGTAACAAAACTTAATCTCTTACATACATGGCTTTCATTTACCACTCAGAGAATTAGACTACTCAAAGTCTGCTGAAGTCAAATGTGTGAGCAAGACCACAAAAATATGTAATAGGCAACTGGTGATTTTGATTCAGTCAAGCAGCAAAACATTAACCTTTGGTCACAGTAGCAAGGAATGCTAAACTTGTGAATTTACTGCAGCAGATAATTTCACTCCTATACCTGCAGGAGATCATAGAAGTGGTTTCCTACATAAGGAGAGGCTGTGCCAAACTGGCTCTCTAAGAATGGTGTGCTTTGATTTCTCTAAAAGGCTCTAAAAGGCAAAAAACGGTGTAAGACTTCATTAAGATATGTATGCACTTGTACTGCTGCCATTCCTGCCCATCCCTGTCACTCCCAAGCACTTGCCCAACAGCACTTTATTTAGGATGCCTCGATGTTTTACAGATGTTACCAAGCCTGAGAGAAAATGTTGCTGTTCTAGGTCCTTTCTCCCTCCGCTTTTCCTACCAGATGCTCTTCCTGTCCTCCTGCTCTGTCATTTTCCATTCCAAACCAAAATTCTTCCTCTTTGCATCAGTTTGCTGATATCTGGGCAGTCACATCTGAATTTGACATTCCTGAAATTAAAAAGCAAACAAACCAACCTTAAGGTATTGCAACAGTGTGCTCACCTGGGTCCCTTCAAAACAGTGCTCTTGCAAATCACTTTTCCCCTGATCTTTGTTTGCTGTTGCCCTTCCTACCTTCTGAAAGCCACTGCTGTCACTCTGTGTTAGACTGTCACCCTGATGGAAGTTGTCAGCTCTGCCAGGCGAGGACCTTACCTTCCTGTTTGTTCCTACCCAGCCGTGCAACCCAGCACGGATGCACAAGCACCACTGCTGCAAATGCGGGGCCACAAGCCTCCTGCTTGCAAGACTGCTCTAAACAAAATCTGCTGTAATTTTTGTGGAGTATATCTACATTTTTATAAGCTTGTTTTGAAAAGATCCTAGTGCATTTTGTGCAGATATGTTCTTAAAGATACCTATTTTCAGATGAAAGCTTACATCAGCTATGAAAAGGAACTTTAACACTTTTCATATGACAGACCTTCCAACAAATCATATTCAGTTGGATTTGCATTATCATCATTTAGATAGGGCCACATTAAACAAAATAAGAGAGATCTCAGTTGCAAAGGATCTGTTTTGCAGATCAAATGTGGACCTGAGAAACATGTGAAGAACTTTTCCCTCTGGGGACGTCAGAGCATCTTTGAAAACAAATGGAAAGCTCCTGTTGGCTTCAGTGGGCCCAGGCTTTCCTGGATGGCTTTCAGAGGTGCTTACACTCAACTTGGACTTAATTGTAGCTTACATGCAATGGAATGGTTCCCAGAAGGAAGCAGCCCCAAGAAAGACACCAGCTTAGGAAGAGCTGAGGGCTGTGACTCTGGTGTGGTTTGTCCCGGTGTAAGTTACCCCAAAGGGCTTGGTAGTTGCAGGCACCTTCTCAGCTGTTTGTGTGGATCTTTTTGTTATTTTTCAGCAATGTGTCTCCCTAGGCTTGGTATCAGTGTGGTAAACTACCTCAGCTGGAGTTACACTGGGTGTGTTGCTGCTGGGAAGAAGCAGAGTGCACAGCAAGTCTGTGTTTTTCTCAGCCCCCACAAACGTTCCTGACCAGCTGTGGTGGGCAACTGCAGAGAGTGAACAGATATTATGAATATTTGGGGAAACCATGGAACAGAGAATAGAAAACAGATCTTTTTCACAAGTACTGAAATAATTTTGTGAAAGCAGTGTATGATTTAATACTTCTCAAATACCATCCTCCTGGGCCGGATTCTGGAAGGGGCGAGGTATTTGTGAAGTGAGCTTTTCCCTCAATGTGCCTCAGTGCACCTCACTCTTATAGAGCTGGTGTATAAAAGCCATACAGTAGTTAATCATGAAATTTTTTGAATTATTTCATTTGTTTTGATGTTTTAAATGTGATAAAAACTTGCTTTTTTCCTTACATGCTTTCCCAAGATCGTAGGATAGTTCAGGTTGGAAAGATACACGTCTTAGAGTACTTCTCTTGAATTCTGATTAGCCCTTCCTTTCACCATGGACAATTAAATGTGACATGAAGGGATACAAAAAGATGTTTGTTAAGTATTTAGAAAGCTCAGTACTGACCTAGATGCTGGAATTTTAGATATGTTCGTATGCACAGGGATTGTAAACCTGTCCTAAGGACTCAAACTCAAAAGAAGCTCTCCCTGCAAAACAAAAACAACAAAAATAAAAAAGAAAGAAAAAACAGAAAAAGAAAAGATAAAGAAACAAAGTTGTGATGATAAATACAAGCTGTAGAAGGCTGCAGCCCTCCCCATTTTACTGAAGAGACTGTCTGCTCTGCAGTAGGGGTTGGATGTATTAATTCAAACCAGTCTGCTAATTTTCCATATGAAGTTACAGTCTTATGACCATTTTAACCGAGTAGACTCTACTATGAATTTAGATTAGCTTATTGATGCAAATTACACAACTGTTTTCTTGTATCTCTATAAGACCTGCCAGATGAATACTGTTGCCCTAAGTTGTGATATTTCCCCAACAGAAATGAGTTTACTATTTCTGAGGCAACGATTACAGGTTGCATGAGAATGGTGTGTTATTTCCTGAAATTGTATGTAATTTATTTTTAAGAGTTTGAAACATAGTTTTGAAGTTAAATGTGTATCATCTTTGTAACTGCTCAAATAATGTTATTTTACATTTCCTGAAACACCTTTGAAGTTAAATGCAAATAAGGGGAAAATAAATTACAAGTTGTGGAGTGACCAGCATCTGATTCTATGTGGTATAATTAACTCCATCCTTCACATAAGGTTTGTCTTAATACTTATCCCATGTACTTCAGAATCATTCAAATGATTGGTGATTCTTTGCTTGGGGGAAACAGTTAAGTTTGTTCATAAGGTGGATCTTTTTATTCACTTTTGGTTATCATGAGGATTTAACATTTTAAAAACACTGATTCAAAATATATTTAATGTTAATAATAAGCAGCTACAACTTGAATGTTCAAACTGGGCAAAATAGTCTTTTATTATCATCTCTAATTCTTATTTATTTACAGTACTTTGCCTTTGGAAATATTGATGGGATTTGCTATTTTAATTTGAATATTATTATATTTAGAACCATGAAATAGATTGTTAAGGCACATTTATCCTTTCTTTTCCTGTTCTGTAGTCTACAAAGAGAGATGGTTTTTCAAATTAATGGACTTCTATTAGAAGAAACCATTTTTGGTACAAAAAGAAGCTTTTTCATTCATAGACTATAACTTGTATTATGACAGAAATTAACATTTTTGTGACCTGTAATTAACTGTGTCTCCTGGTGCTATAAATAAGATTTGGCAACTACAGCTGGAGTTAACTGTATCTTGAGGTCTAAGTTTTTTATTTATAGCTTTTTGTATTTGCTAATGACACTGTGGAGTTCAGGGATGCAGACAATAAAGAGTACAAATAAAATCTGTGCCTGGTGTCTGCAGCCCTGTTCCATTTCATTCCCGCAGTGGCATCAGAGTTTCCTCAAATTTTTCCTGTGCTTGGAAATCTCTGGGGTTAGTGTGCAAGTCTTTGACGCTGTTAACAATTTCAATCTGCACCATTAAAGCTGCATTTTCTAACTGTCCCCTGGTAATTGTTGCAAGGACTTAGACAAGTAAGACTATCCAAAGGCATCAGTAAGGTCAAATCGTGGTAGAAAGTGCTCTGATTTTATCCTGGAGATTGATGCTTGTATCACCTTTTTTTCGATTCAGCAGCTGGGGTTATAAAATGTACTTGCAATCACTGATAACATGTTAGATCAGACAAGTGGAGTAACACAGTATTTTATACACTCTGTGTAGTTTTACCTAATGCAACAATAAATCAGTGAAGGCAGAGGTCTTTTTGTAAATTTTAATGAAAATTCAACTGCTGAAAATATAGTTACTTCTGGCTGAAGTTCTAGAAATATGAATTTGCTTCCATTCGTCAAAGCTGTAAAAATTGTTTTAACTACAAACTTTCTGTTAAGGTAGTAAAGAAGAAAGCAATAAAAGAGGAGACAGCACATCCAATAGATTATCATTAGTTTGTCATTGGCTATAAGCAAACTGAGGGGAAGGGGCCAGACAGTAAAATGTACTTTGAGTTAGCTGTAAAGAATTCCCTTTCTGAACACAATCTAAAAAAAATCTCTGTACATGAATGAGACAAAAGTTGGTTGAATGGACCCTTTGTGCCATTTCATAGAAATAAAATCATTATAAAATTTAAAAATATTTACCAGCTAATCAATAAACCACATTTTTATGCAAGTCCAGAAGGTTAAGTAGAGAACTTTTTCTTCCACAAAGTAATATAGCTACTGAAAAATATGGTTTTTAATGTACAAAATTACAGTTATATATAGCAAACCTAACTGAAATTTATTAAATGAGTGTCACAAGAGGAAAATGAGGGTTTAGAAATAAAGAACACAAAAGATTACAAATGTGCTGCTAAACTTCTACAGCATCTTTCTTTCTTGTAAGTCTAAAGTGATGTTTTTGTAAAATTAGCATTATTCTTTCCTAAAACCTATCAGCCTACAGAAACGGACCCAAAGCCTGTACCAAGTGACCATGCTCGTTAGAACACTGAAGACATGAACAGCAATAAGGAGAATTTACACTTGTTTAGAAATCACACAAAAAGTGGAATTTATTCAGTTCTTCACTTCCCCAAGGTGGAATTTTCCTGGATTCCTCTTTTACAAATTATGTCAAACACATATAGGATTTTTAAACTTCTTTTTTTTAATATAAACTAAGGTATGATATTCGTCATTGCTTGTGGGTTTCTTATTTTTCTTCTTTATGTCAGGTATTTCTCTTAAATTTCATCCATTTTTTAGTACCTTGTCTGGTTAATGGAATTTGGTTGAACTTTGATACTTTCATGATTGATTCAGAGCAGAACTATTATGATCAAAATGAATATTAAAAAAAACAGTTTTAGCAGATAACATTTTAAATGAAACCTCTTTTAAAGACTTTAAAAGTTATATTTTTTTCCTTACTACTAGCATTTCCACACAGAAATTATGAATTATACATATTGAATTGTTTATGTAGCCTTCTTACAAACTTAAAATGATTGTCAGAATTGCATAGGAAAAGATTTAAAAACTGATTGTTTGCTCTCATTTTTGTAATTCTCCCTGTACAGTTTTGTTGGCTTCAAGGAGTTGTTCCCAAATTACATTGGTGTCATGCTTGAATGAGATCATCTCAGTTGAACCACTGCACAAAATATCACTTTTACCCACAAAACATCACTGGCTTCCTCTCAAAGGTACAAAAGGTGAGCTGCAGGTCCTTACCTTCCATTGCTTCTGGTGGCTCTATAGCTAAATAAATAGAGAATATTTCTGTCTCAAACTAGCATATATTATAAATAGCCAAGATGTATTTCCTAATATTTTTTTTCTGTTACATAAACTGCATGTTAGGAACTAATTTCTGATCTCTACCTGGAGAACACCTGAGTAACTTTCAATTTGCTGTCTAGTTTTCAAACCCCACCATGTGAACTCTTATTAAAATAGTAATAATGACAGCAAGAGCTGTGGCCAAGAGATTTATATTTGGGCAGTGAATAGGAGCTTTCAGAAAGCCTGAAGTAGCGTTGGAAACCATTCTGTCCAGAGTGACAGAAATGAAAATTATTTAGAAGTTACCATCCAGGGAGTGACGCTGTATATCCTTTAGAAACTCCCTGGGCTTCCACAGACTGCTTGGGAAAGTCAGCATCAGTTTTGGGAAAGCGTATTCCCTCATGCGTTGTGATGCATTTCTGCAAAATTACTATCGAGCAGGACAAGCTTTCCAGTGGTTCTGCATCTGTTCCTTCTCAGCCAAGGTGCCTCTGGGAATATATTTCCCCTTGCAGCAGCAGGTGGCGTTGAACAGCTCATGTTATTCTCACTCTCATAATCATTTTGTCTTACGTGTAGTAAAAACTTCTCTCCCAAAACAGAGAATCCGCAAGAGAAATTCAACAAGTTTTTATAGATGTAGGAGACTTCTTACATGTCTAAAGTAGGGCTAAGTTCTTCTAACTTTAATCACACTGAGAAATAAGACTATAAATAATGTATTTAAGTGACAGCAAAAACAGGTGTGGTAGAGTAATATCTTAATTGCATTTTATTTTCCTATCCACAAAAATCTCATGAAATGCCACAGAGTTCACGTTGTGATAAGGTCAAGTTGTCGTGTGCCAGCTCATTCACTCTACAGCAGATACACAAACCTGGGCTTGTCTGTGGCATGCTTTGCACACTCTACCTCCACAGGCAAAGGAAATGGTTCTCCTCCCAAATACATTGTCAGTGTGTGTTCACAGAGCACAGAGCAGTGCTGCAGATTTACCCTCTGGTAAGGGAGATCACAATGAGAATTACCATCTTCTGAACTTTCCTGAAACTGCTTCCAAAAACCAAGGGGCATTGCAGAAGTTCAAAACACACCTCCAAATGATTTCTCAAGTTTATTTCTGAAATATGACATGCACATAAAACAAAACAAAAAAAATTACTTTTACCTGCACACAGGTAAAATTTAAGAACAGAAATCTTTTACAGGCAAATAGCTATACATCACTTTATATAGTTAGAATTTGCACTAATTATGAGTATTTAAGAAATCCATCCATCTTTCTTTCATCAACAGTCAGAGTTTTCCATTTGCATATCTAATAATTTATGGCATGTCCTGACCCCAAGCAGTAATTGAACCAATAGATCTTCAGCCTAGATTTACTCATCTGGCTGCCACAGTAATGTAACTCTGCAGGAGTTCTGGATTACTCCAAATGCCATCTCCTCTTCTGAGAGGTTGACAGTCACAGGCAAAATTTGACCTCCCAAATGTCAAGGCAAAAAACTCCGTTGCCTAATTTAGACTAACTAACTCTCCTTTTGGAATACTTCAGATAAAAACAAGAGGGCACAATGATTACTCCCAACATTACCCCAGGAAGATGTTTTTTAATGTAAGACGGTGTAATGATAAATTAATTCTCCTTAGAGTTTAAAACCATGTAAGAGCCTAAATACTAAAGGATAAAATCTATGTACCAGAGCTTGTAAATAGCAATGTAAAAATTAAGGAAAAAAAAAAAAGAAAAGAGAGAGAGAACCTGTTACATTAGAGAGGAATCTCATGATCAGTGCCAGACTGATGAGACCTGAGCTGAGAGTTCTGGAAGGGGGAGATGGGGTGCTTTTCTGCCTCAAGCAAGCCATGGCACAGGGCAAAAACACCCAGCCAAGAGCCCGTGTTTCATCTTCTCAAGATGTGGTTTAGAAGCCAATTTCAAGGCAGCATTATATGCCTCAGTAAAGTGTTGTCAAAAGCTTTGAACAAGAAAAGTGCCAGCAAACACACAGCCCTGCACTGTTGCAGTCTCTTTGCTGAATACTAACTACAGAGAAAATGCAGCCATGGAAGTTGTGGGTTTACAGCAGATATTACTTGGGAAGCTCCCTCTGCTATTCAGACACTTGTGGCTGCAGGTGAAGGGGCAGGTGCAGAGACTGGGCACACTGCTGCTGCTTCCAAACCTTGTGTCAGGTATTATGAAAAGGTGCTGGGTTTGGAGTTTTGTAATCCTCATCTGTTGGCAATTTTGTTTTTCTGGAAAGGAGCTCGATTGAAAAAGCCCTGGCAGACACACAGAGCTGTGCTGTTGCTACTGACACAAGTCCCAAAACAACACATACAGGCTGTGAGAAAATGCTACTGTCTCACAACTGCGGAGCTTAAAAAAAAAAAAAAGAGCAGCAAAGGTACAAACAAGGAAAATCTGACTGGTCCCCAATTAATGGCATAAACAGTATTTATCTATTGATGATTAAGTGCTGCCCTTGTTCCTTGGTGGCGAAGTTCAATGATGATAGACATCTTGGAAAACAGGTAGATAGACAGAAAGATAGATATCCTCAGCCACTTTAGCCATCCATAATATGCCATGTGCTGCCATCGCTGCTTTAGCCTGACCAATTGCCTCAGTAACATGGTCCATCTTGCCTGATCAATATTAGCACTTCAGTAACTCTGCAGAGCTGCAGCTATCTGCTAGCACAGGAAGAACCTCATCTTGCCTTCTTGTATAGAAAGTCATATGGAAGAAGAAAAACCATTAGCTTTTTAAATACTTTCATTTAATTGCTTTCATTGACTTGTTTTTTGCTCCAATACCTTTTGTACCTGTTCTGCAAATACTTTGGAGCAAAAAGAAGAAACTGAAGTATTAGAAAATGAAAGAACTTTGAAGAGTTTAACAGGGAATCTGAGTTTGGTGCCCAGCCTCCTTTCCAAGCAATTACGGTGTGCCTTAGTTCTTTAGGATTAAAATGGGATTGATGACACCATTAAATCACCTGTTGTAAGGCTAAGGATATCCATGTGCTTAGTAGACCTACATGAAAATAAGATCCAGAGGCAGAATTGCTGCTGTTTCCTCCTGAGTTTAGGAGCTGACTGAGATAGTGAAGGATGACATAATACAGAAGTGAAGGATCAAAAAGTCCATCTGCATTATGAGAATAACAGCACTGGAAGAAAAAATCTGTTTTTTACCTCACAAAATCTTTCATTAACTGGCAAACAAGGACAGAGTAGAATAAAATGTTATTCTCCCACCCAGCTGCTGCTGAAAGAGTGAATGTTCATGGTACGTTTCTGGGAAAATAGCATATACAAGTGAGAGACAGAAATTGGGACATCTCCCTTGGCACCCTGAGGACATACAGAATGACGGGAAGTTTTCTGTGTTGTCTGTGAGATCCTTGAAAGTCCTCCTTACCTCACTGCATGGGGCAATAGGTGCTAAATCCTGTCGAAGCTCTGTTGAAATGATCTGCAAAAATATAAGGAGAGACAAAATATCCCTTCCCTACAACTTGTTGATCTCCCACATTTCTGGTTTCTGTATTAAAGTTGGCCAGACACCATTTTTGTCCTCTGCTCTTTTATTTTTTTTTTTTTTTTCCTGCCAGGTTCCTTCAGCCATGCTTCTTTTCCAGGTGGAAGATGAAACAAAGGTACAGATAGAGAGTGAACCACCTAAGTGTCATGAGGCTAAATATTTGTTCACTTGCTTAAGATGCAGTAAGTCCTGGAGTACTCTCTGTTTACCCAAGAGGATTTCAGCATAGAGGCTTTCTCCAGAAAGGTATTTGTTTAGAAAAGAGAAAAATCCTGCAGATCAGTGTAACCTCTGTTACTCTAAGAATTACTGAGGGCATAATGTGCTGTGGGTGGGTGGGTGGGTTTTTTCTCTATTAGTAAAGCAGCAGCTCATGGGAAAGACTAAGTGCTGTAAAATCTGCATCCTAAGAGAGTCAGAATATCAAGATCAAATGTCAGGAACTCTGAAGGTTGAGGCTTTCCAATTGATATTTTAAGTTGTTGCTGAGCAAAATTTTAATTTAAGTCAAAAAAATTGGGTTCTTTATAAGGTTTTCCCCATATAAATTTCCAGACTAGGACAGCAGGCGCATGACAGGGTCCTTCAGGACAAATGCCTCTTCCAGAGATGGGGGAGTAAAGAGAATGGTGCTGAGAACTTGGTTGTTCATTAACAACTCTGAATTTTGCTCTACAGAGGAAGCATATTGAAGAATATTCACCCCAGCTCAGGATTTATCATGGTGAGGACAGCACAGTGTAACAGATGAAGCTACTGCAAGAGGTGGTACAAGAAAACCTGCCTTCAGAAGGAGGATAAAATATAAGAAAGCTCAAGCAAATAATAGAGTTGTTTCATGTCGAAAGTTAGTTTTCCTTTTTTCATCCTGTTTTTTAGGTTAAAGTCACTAGACAAAAACTATGTGCATTTGGTGGACAGTTGTTCTGCAAAGCTGACTGACACAGGAAAGGAAAACCCAGCAGCAGCAGAAACCAACTCTTTGGAGATGGAAGATGGATAGAACACTAGCAGTTAGGGTTAATTTTATATTTTTGCCATTATTTTGTTCATTAAAGGTTTGAAAGTCAGTTGAGCAATTGTACCAGTGAGACTGTGATTTGCTATAAGATTTAAAGTATACCTTTGGATAATTTCACATTGTTTTCAGTCTTTATTTGAGTGAATTTGCCACACTGAAATTGAATCAAACCATTGATTTATCAGAAGTGTTTTATTCTTCATTCTAGATCTGTGCAGATCTAAATTTATAAACCAGGAAAGCAGTAGAAAGTTGCATTTGTAAATATTTTAGAGAAAACTGCTGTTCTGTGGAACTTTATGCTGTTTTTCTCTGACCCTACTGAGTGCTTCACAGAAGCTCATTTGGGAAATGTATTCTTTGGTTTTGGTAATCAATTGATCAACATTTGAAGCTTTGCTCAGACACACAGCTATTGTGAAGAGCAGTTCTTTCAAATATCCATTTGATTGTGTTTGTGATGCTTGCTTTATTCAACTCTGCTCCAGGAAAATTAAAATGTACTGCTATATAATAAGTATGGGAAGGTTAGTATTCACAATTTAGGGATAAAACATTTTGACAGTTCTATTCTACATGTGCATTTAAAAATCGTAATGCTTTCGATTAGACCCTATGTTTATCGTAGGATCTCTTGTAGGCATTACTCCTGTGAGATTGTTACCTTTCAGGATTTGTTGTGGACTGTGTGTCTGTGGGGAAGCACAAAAGCCTGCTGGTTCCACAGGCATGTTATTTTCTCGTCCATGGTATGTTGCACTTTCTTTAATTTCTGATGGGGCTCCACCTGCACTGCTGCTGCTGAGTCATTTGTGGTTGTTTCTGAGATATTTTTTGGGGTTCAGTTAGGCAGGTACATGTGCATTGTTCTGCCTTACATGCTTGCCACGTTTTTCCACTGGTCCCCAAACTCTCAGTTTTTGGGGCACTGTAGAATCCCCACGGGGACAGTGGCAATGTCTGGGGAGGGACAAGAGATCCTGCCACCACAACCATTATCCTTCTTGCTGGTGAACAGGTGATGCTCAAGCCCAGCATGTGCACAGACAATGGGCAGCATTCTGAGCTCAGGAAAATGATCACTGACACCGGCTGATGTCTGAAGCACTGGTCACTAAAATTCTCGGTATTAATTGCTCCCCTTTTATTTTATCTGTCATCTTTCTGCATTAGGAATGTTCAGGGGGGGATTCAAGTAACCTGATATAACATCTGCAGCATTGCTATCACCAAGAAAGCATTCATTCAGATAATAAGGCTGTCTCAAGGTACATGATCTCTTGAGACAGTGTGTAAATTAGACCAAGTGATAAAATAAAACCCCAAAACTAACAAACACACTGGCTAGATAGTTCAGACTTTTCAGAAGAGCAGAAATCAGGAAAAAAACATTGTAGGATTTACAGGAAAATGCATATGAGCTGAAGTAAGGCCTTCTCACTGATCCTTTAGCCAATCTCCAGAGACTTTGTGTAATTATTATTAGATTTCCCGTGGGAAGGATATGGACTTAGGTGATACAAGAAATCTTGCGCAGTGAATTCTTCAGGAACCCCTTTCTGCATTAGGCCCCATTACTCTGTCTCTGAAGCCCCAAAAACTCATATACCCTCAAACTGCTGTGGGCTGTCATTTTCCATACCTTCCTTCACATTTGGGAGCTGTCTCTCCTGACTCAGCAATAAATAGCAGAGAAGGACTCTGGGAATTCAGAGAGATGATGTGCACAAAGTCATTTTCTGATTGTGAAGGGGACCACTGGTAAATCCTCTCTGTGCACCCAGATTGGTTCTTGCACTGAAAAACATCAAAATCTGAATTATACAGAGGCTATGCAGCACTATGGGTAAGTACTTTGGCCTTTCATCTCTTATTATGTTGTTAATTAGTTAATGTTTGTAAAGCACTTTGAGGATGAAAAGCCCTATATAAGTTCTAAGTGTTATTATCTCTAGAGACCTAGGTTCAATTCAAAGGTGCTTAATTACATATGCCATAAATTAGACTTAATGAGTTGTAGAATCATACATTTTATGCAATGCATGCAGGTTTCTTAGCCAGAGCTGGGTCTTATGGTCTGCTGCAGTAATTCTTTAGCTGTTCAGAGTTGTTAAGAAAATTACAAAAATAGAGCACATAATTTCTAATAATAATTGGATTGCATTTCAGTACCATTCAGGAGCTGGTGGAGCAAATTGCTGGGAGCTTTTCTCAGTTGTATCTAGGGATTTTCCAGTAACCAACTTCAAATTGCTGAAGGTAACAGTTTTGGGGTTATTTTAATTGTGGTATAGACATAATTCTAATTCATACTTCTGTATTTTGGCTTAGCAGAAGGGTGGTGAGAGGTATTGGTGACTGTTTTCCTTCCGGTAATACCCTGAAATGTCCCATTAGCGGACCACTTCATGTTGGGATACTTTCACAAGCATAAGAAAAGAATTTCCCATCTCTAGAGATATCACTGTGTAATTTACAGCAAGCCATTACCAGCGGGTAGCCTGCAAAAAGAGGAAGCCACAGTTATAGGAAAATGTAGTTTCATTGGCTTTGCAGGGCTGAGAGTTTCCATGTTTTGTAACTTACATATTTTGTGCCCAGAAGGCTGCAGACTGCTCCAGCCCCAGCACCAGGGCAGATATCCACGGTGAGCAGGTGGCTTGTCCTGGCTGTTGCCCAGCCAGCAGAGTTCAGAGACACACAAAACCAGCAGGATTGCCCACCTGACCTAAAGTGGCTCCCATGAGTTCCTGCAGCAAAATATATCCATTTTACCTTGGGTCTTCCTCAGGCATATAGAGGGAGGCAGGATTTATCCTGTGTATAAATATGCTAGGAGTGATTGTGTTCATTAGTACCACCCAAGTAGATTGGAAAAACTAATTATTAGCAATTTACTATGAGTGTCGCTAACAGACTTACTTGAAAGTATTTATCCCGAAGTGAAAGTCATTTGATTCGGTTAATGTTTATTGTAAGCATGTGCAGACTGTCTTCCAGGGGAAAATGTATTTTTGAGTACTCCAGACAAGTGAAACTGGTGAGCCCGCAGTCCGGAGAAAGCATCTGTAACCGCAGCCAAAAGGGGAACGAGATTTCTGACATTCTTTCAAGACATGTGTTTGAAGCATGGGTTCCCATCACTTTCAGAGCCACTTGCAGGCCTTTATATAGATTTAGGCAAGTCAGTGTGGGCTTACATTCAGCATGATAAATGCCTCTGTGATGTCTCCCTCTTCCATTCTCTACTTTTATTTTAATGCTTATTTTGAACAGAAGTATGTTCTTTAAATGGGACAAAGCACAATGCCTGACAGTGTTTATCACTCACTTTTCCATATTCCTAAGAAATGGATCTAGTCTTACACCATAATTACTGGGGTGCATCTCTTTCAAAAACAAGACATTTTGGTGAATACTTTTTCATATACTCTAATAAATAGGAACTTCACATGTATGCTGATTTGAGGTCGAGGCTGTGGTTAAACATTTTAATAGTGCAGCAAACTTATCAACAAACCTTTTCTTCCCTACCCTTTCTCCTTCCCTTTTTACAATGAACAGATTTTTATCCAACTGTCTTGTAATTTGGGGACTTTTACAAGCAGGTTTAGGAACTTGTCAGATATTTGGAAATTTAAGTCTGAAAACAAAACAGAAAAATCCCACAACTTAAAAGCCCAATATTTTACACAGTATATATTAACTGGTTAAAATTTTGACTTGCTGAAGTACCTACAGAACTCTATTTTCTGACCTAACTAAGTGCTGATCAGCACTTAACTAGAAGTTATCAGTCTGATGCTTTTTTTTTAATACTCCAGGACACCATTTATACTGCCATAACTCACTGAGGTACCAAATCAGTGGAACTGCAAGACACTCTTTGTTTCTGAATTCCTGCTGCCTTTTGTCAAAAGGTGATAAGAATACTCATATTGGTTTTATTTAATCTTGGCATTTCCAGCCTGTCTCCTTTCCTTCTCTGTTTCCAAGATGTCAGTGCTGACATACTCTAGCAGTGATATCACTGTTGCTGAAACACGAGTGAAGAACCTCTCTGAGCAAGCAGGAAAGTTGTGAGCTTGAGCAGCTGCACTGAAGTGCCTGTTCTAGAGACATCAGGCAGCAGGGATGACTGTACAACAGAGAACACCTTGATACAGCCCGGCCTCCAAGTCTGACCAAGAGACCAATGGCTGGGGAGGGTGCTCCTCCAGAAAACAGTTCATGGGCTACAAGAAGCAGTAAATGTGCATGGAGAAACAACTTGGTAAGTTAATGTCCAGTACAGAACTCTGGCCCCTTGGTGGTTGTGTCTGATTAGTTTTACAAAAACTAGCCATGCTTTTGGTTTGTGACTTCCCCAGTCATTTTCCTGTGTTAAGTCCCTAATTTAACAAAGCACTGATCTCTCCTCTGAAAATCTTTGACTGTGGAAACATTGCCCCTGCAGGAGGTCTGCTTCTGACTTCCTCTCTCTGTGAGCAAAGAGTTATCACAGGTCAGCTGCAGAGTGGAAAGTGTGGCAGCAAATTGTGGGGTAAACCCAGATTTAATATTAGTGTGTCTTTATACCAGAGTGGGTGAAGATCACCCATGCCTCCTAACAGAATATGGTGTAGATGTTTCTGAATCATCACAAACTTGTTGGTGCCTGTTATTTCAGTGGACCTGGGGATTTTTTGTCAGCAGGCTTGAAAAGTTTACTACTGGTCTGCTGCATGATTCTTGAATTCCTTTCTCTCTACACTCGTGTTGCAGAAAGGAAGAAAATCACATGCAAAATGCAAAAAAAAAATAGTATCTGGTCTGAAAACATTAAGAATTAGGTTCACAGATATTTAATTCCAAGAGTAGCGTTATGATATCAAATATTTTAGTCTTGTGCACAGACCTACATATTACTTCAGCAAGAAGCTCTGTCTTCTGTGGATTAAGAGCATGCCTTCAGTTTAATTCTCAATTCAGTAAAACGCTTCTATTCCGAATGATACTTAAGTTTAAGTTTCGACGTGTCTGCAAGTCTATTTATTGGATGTCTGAGGTTAATGAGGTTAACAGCAGGCTGAAGTGTTGTCCTGAACCAGACTGTGATTTGACAGTGTGTAACAAAGTACACGTGCACACCAACACTTCTATTTTAAAGTTACTTCAGGAAATAGACAATGAAATTATTTAATAAGTATTCATCAGAAAATCTCCATTATTATGACCATGTCTTTACAGTTAGCCTAAACTTAGTCCTGCATTAGGTGTTGATTGAAATTTTGATTTAAGTAGGAGCACAGTCCATGACTATATGCATCTAGCAGGACAGATTTATGAACTGAGGTGGTCAAGTCACACTGTTGCCTCTCAAAGGCTATCAGAAAGTTGTTAGACTTAAAAATGAACAACTCCATAAAGTTGGAGTTTGTCGTGGAAACATCATCACATCAACCAATTGGCATTATTTGTTCATTCCATTAGAGTAATTATTTGTAATTGTTATTATTGTAGCATATGTCCAGCATTTAAGCAGTGCATATTGCTGGGAAGAGCATTCACCGGAGAAACTGAGTTGAAAATGTCAAATCAGGCAGGCAGATGGAATTATTTCATTTGCTCTTAAATGAATTTATGTTTTTTTCTCTTACTTCCTCATACAGGCAAACAGGGAAGCAAGCTAACACTATCTCCTGGTTTCACAAGAAAAAAGTCAGAAATACCATAACCACTAAAAGACATCTTGAATAAAGAAACACTTTGGTGGACCCAGTCTTCAGGGGTGCATTCAGGTTCCCTGACACAGGTAACGTTTGAGCCAGAAGACACACTCAGTGAGCTGTGAGTTTTGGCTCTGTGTCACTAAGGAAGGTAGAAATGGCTTTTCAGTCACCAATGAGCAAAGAGTAAATCCACAGAAAACCTGTGTATGGCCCCTTTTTCTAGCAGACAAAATCAGGGTATTTACGGAAAATCTATTGCAGTTGATTTATCTTGCACTGATAATGGGACCCATACTAATGTGATTTAAGAGTCAGAATTAAAAAATAATCAAAGTCTGCAATTGCTTCATCTAGATTTCTGGGAGAAACCATTGAAACTTTGCTCAGAATTACCCATGATTATGAAAAAAATGCTCCTTTGTTCTTACATGAATTTCCTTACAGATGGATTTATAATATCCTTTAAAAAATTGTTACACCCATCTGCATGTGCTAAAGCTCAGTCTGCTAAAATGTACTGCTTGAGCTCATGACGAAAGCTACAACTATTGTTTGCCTCCACAATACAAAAGGAAATAAAATGAAGGGTTCAGAATGGACTGTTGCAAATCCAAGACTTCAAAATCTCAGTTAAACTGCTTTTTGTTCAGTATCTTTTATTACAAGAAGAGGCACTTATCACAGATATTTGGGATATTTGGCAGCAAAACCATAATACTGAATGTTCAGATGATGATGGAGCAGCATTGTTGTCTTCCAGTGCCACTAAAGTCGAAGTTTCCATTTACATCAATTTTTTTTTAAATCGGAGTGTTTGGTTCTTTTTCCAGAGATCTCAAAGAGATAAGTTAACCCTATTGGCCTGAATGTGACAGTTAATATGCTGATGTTAAGATCATACTTAAAGCCAAGAGCTCTTGGCTAGGCATTTTGACTCATTAAAGGAGAAATAAATGTCAAAGTGAAGAAGGTAAAATTGTAATACAAAATCTATTAATAAAACATTCTGAAGAAATTGCCTGCTATTTGTTACTAAAGGAGTTGATATGTATTTCTATAATGAACAAAAAGGTTATCTATAAGAAAATATTCTGTTTCCTTGCTTACACTGAGGGAATTTTATATCAAATAGATAGAAAATTGCTCCTTCATTGTTCCAGTCATAAGATCAGTGCCCAGTGAATAGCAATTCGTATAGTCCTATGATCCTATGTCAAATCAACTTGTGGGAAATGATGGAAAGTGCTTTTTAAATGCTGCAGAGAGGTGACAGCCTGGAAAAAGCTAATTAAAGAATGTTTTGAAATTGTGTTCATTAGGATCTTTCATTAAAAAACAAGCTCAATTGTAAAAAAAAATAGAATAAAAGGGTGCTGATGTCACTGCAGCAGCAGTAGTCCAAGTGTAGATTGTACATTGCTGAAATGATTCAGATACTTTGATATGGTTTGGCAAATGAAAACCTTGTCTTACTAGAAGTCATTTTTAGCATCTAGATTTGCATATACGTATTATATCTGTTATATTAATTACATCTATTTTCACAGGTATAGACAGACGTACCCCGGTCGTGTGGCACCCATGAATAGATCCAGTGAGCCTGTGCAGCTGTGTTTTGATCAGCGGAGAGCTTTCCTGGCATCAGAGAACTGAAATCACCTTGTGGGTATGACAAGCACATCTAAGTATCTAGCAAGTGAAAATCAAGGGTTTCTGTGAGGAAGAAGTAAGGACACCTACCACAAAAAATTAAAAGTAAAATAACCTTTAATAATCTCCATTCTAAGTATTGCTCTAAATTGGCATTTAGCCATCCATCATTTGCTGGCTCATAAAGCTGGTTTGTGCTCTTCCCTCCCCTCCCCTCCCTGTTTCTAGGAGCTGCTGGCCTCTTTTCACCACTCCTTTCCCATAGGCACACACAACTGGGACCCAAACACTCTTTTGTCTCTTCCTCTGGAACTCTGCTTTGTAACACATGGGGAAAAGGGGAGCTGTGAGCAGCTTTCTTTTTTCTTCATTGTGTAATGCCACTTATAAACTCTGTCAATAGACACTTGGGAGGTGTCTAAAATGTTAGACAAGGAAACAGGTATAATTCAGAGGAAACCTGACCTTGATTGAATAGGGTCAAAATGCCTCAGCCACCTCTTTCATTTGAAACTCCTCATTTACAGACTCAGACTTCTTTCGTTGTAGCTTAGAGTTGACAAATATATGTGGGGTCTGTATTAGACTGAAAGATAAGAAGTGTTAAGGAAGCTCCCCAGTGTGACCATTCAGGAGACTCCCTGGCAGTCACACTGCCAAGGGCACAGACTGTCACTGCCCTCGGCACCGACGCCCCTTCCCAGCAGCAGCCGCAGTGACCCGATGGGTTCCTCTCCCTGCACACCCCACTCGCAGTCACACCAGGTTTCCTCACCGGCTCGTCCCCAGGTCTCCCATAGCAGAGCCTTGGATGTCTCATTCCGTGAAACCACTTCTTCCCGGCGCAGTGACACAGGAGCAGCCTGAGCTGGTGCCTCTGAGGAGGACCCCAACCAAGGAACCCCGGGACTTTTATGCCTTTTATCCCCTCACCTTCTCTCCACATGCAAATCTCACTCTTCGGCTCCCGCCCCCCTCTCCATGTCGTCACCCGTCTCCTTTGTTAACCAAAAGATCGGCGATTCCCGGCTCCTGCTGTGTGTCTCAGTGTCCAGTCGCTGCCTGGCATCCCCCATCTTCGTGCCTTTGTTTTCCCAAGTGTTGGCACTTCACAGCCTCTTGTCTCGGGCTCCCACCCAGAGCTCAATCTGCATCTCAATCTCCAGTTTGCAAACCGGGCTACCTGGACCAGCAGCATTCCTCGGCAGCAGTCCATCCGGATTTAGGGAATTCTGGGCCTAACCAAAATCTTTGTGGAGAACACACAATTTCTCTCACCTCAAAGAGTTGTAACGCCAAATTGTGGAGAGTACAAAAATTTGTTTTCAGGAATCCTGTTGGGGTATCCCCAGGCATTAACACCTAGCAGATGAATTCAACTCATCTACTTCCTAATTCCCAGGTCCAATTGTATATGTTAATTAAGCTCCTGACGAAGAAAAAAAAAGACTGAGCTCTAAATTATGTGTCTAAGAGTTCAAATTTTCCTCTTGACATTTAGAAATCTAAGGCTGTAAGTCACCAAAGGCTTTTGAACAAAATGCTTGTGGTCATTTCCAGACTTGGTCACGACAGATATTTCTTGAGCTTCCTGGTGCATTCTGTTATCTCAGGTCCTTTTTGCTGAGTATTCTAAGAATGATTTACCAAAATAGTTGATGAAGTTTTATATAGAATGTATTCCAAGCATTTGTTTGCTATATTAAGCACCTCTTTCAGCCAGATTTTGTTTGTTATTATGGAAACTCCTTCTAGTGAAAGTTGTTTGACTCAGGAAAGCATTAGCCACCCAACAAAGTTTGGAGCTTTCAAGTAATTCTCAGTATTTTTGTTTTGATATTTTTTGAACAACATCTTTCTCTCTGACCAAAACCACAGATGGCACAGGCCTGACTTTCTCATCACTAAGGATAATTTATATCACACCAGCAGTGAAAAGAGACCTGCAAAAAATGTAGATGTAATTAGAAGCCCTTTAATATCCTTTCACACTGCTGGAGTAGCAGACAGGAATCTTTAGCCTATGTCCTTATCCCTCCTGTTTCTTTGCTGGGAAGTGCTTCAACTAGGACTGGTGTAGATTGGGAACTGGCAATTCCTCCTCTTCTGTTCCTGACCTGCTGAAGAACAGCCACACCAACACACTCAGCACAAGGGCGTTTCTTCACATTTATCTTAGGTTAGCACTTTCCTTTATTTAACTGTCTCTGATCTGACTATATCTGATCATTCCTTCATCTCATTTTCACTTAACCTTTTGGCCTCTACACAGACTAAGCATCCTATCAGATATCTCCCAAGGGACCTTCTTTCCCCCCACTCCCCCTTTCTCCACTCTTTCTCCGATTTAGGTGCTTTATGCCACTCCTGCTAATTTACCTGATTACATGGAAGGAGCTGTAGATCTTTTTATAATTGCTGTTTTACTTAAAACATTGATTCTTTAGTTCCTGTCTGTTTTCAGGTCATCACATCTTACTGGAGGTTTCCCTGGCTTAATGAGCAATTCTGAAACCATAGAAAGTACCAGACATGGGGGTCAGTGTGAATTCTGATATTTGAAAGCCACTCCATAGCATCCACAAGAGGATCCTTGGCACTTGCCTAGTTAAACTGAATGTCCAATGTTTTCTCTCCAGGCAAGTAAGATTGTGGCAATCACTGTAGTCCTATTTCACTTGTTCTCAGTCTTTTTGACACCAACACATTAATTCTCCCAAGCTCCTTTGGCAGCTGTAAGAAGTTCTCTCTTTTTTTTTCTAATATGATTGATAATATTGAATATTTCTTTTAACCTTTTACTGCCATTCCTGGGCTAGGTGATAGTTTTTGTGTTCGGATGTTAATCTCCAGCATGCAGCAGCACATCTTCCAATCACCTACTCATTATGGAGCTCATTTGTAAAATGCTGCTGCTTAATTTATGACTGCCTGTGAAGCCCCACCTATCATTGGCCCTCCAACACTCCCACTGTCAAAGGTTCCATAAAGAAAATCATTGCTTTATACAGAAAATCCTTCTAGTTTAACACAAAGAATGGCAGTCCTTGGACAAAATTCGTCTGTATGGTTTCATATGATGCACTGGAAAGAAACACATCCTGGAGAGGGTGTAAATAATGCAGGTTCTCTGGCTCAGTGCAGGAAATGGCCCAACTGAAATGTAGTGGCAAAAAATGTCATAATTTTCTTCACTTCTAATTTCTCAGGGGGAAAAAAAAAAGGTTGTCTGAGGAGACACAAATATGTAAAAACAAAAAGACCTCCCAGGATGACTTGAAATATGTTCAAATTAGACATCTACTCCCTGCTCCCTAGAACCCAGTAAATATTTCTTTGGCCCTACAAAGTATTTTAGTCTGAACCCAGGAAACCTCAGCTTGACCTTGAAAATAAGATTCCTCAGTTTTCAAAGTAAATGTCCCAGCCACATTACTGGAGGAGTTGCACTTTTCTGATTGAACATATAAAACTTGTCTCTTTTGGCAAATGGGGTAGATTATACTGCAGGGAACTGGTTGTTTTCCCAATTAGCTGACCACAGGCACTTTCACACTAGCTTTCTCAACTTCTACACCTCAATACAATGCTGCTGGCAAGGTTAAAATATCTGTTTGGGGCCGTTAGGGGCAGGGTTCAGCCAGTGAAAAGCAGTAGGGCCTGTCTCAATGGACATACACTGACCTACCTTGCCGAGTTAGCATCCAGAGCATATCTCTACAGAGGTTTTGTTTTGTCTTCTTTTCACGTTGTAGTGGATGGCTGTAGCATCCTTCCAGCATACCTTGAATCCCATTTGAGATTTTAGATTGAATATGTCTGGATTTGATCTGTTTTATCAGTTTATTTTCTTCTGATGTTTTTCTCCTCTTCCAGCTGCATTAACTCTTCTTTCACCCAAGACTCACTCCATGGTACGTGTAATGAAAATACTCTTTTGAAACACTTTGACATCATCTTCTGACATCTGACTCATATTCAGGTATAAATTTCCCAGGTCTGGTTATCTATTCTCTGTAGAAAAGTATAAGCATGTGTTCCACATGGAATGTAAAAGGACAAGAACGGTCTCAAATTCCTCTTCTGATGACTGGTCGATGTCTATCAACTGATGTTGAAAATCTCTGTGGCCACAGCCTTCGTTTAATATTGTATCTCAGACATAACTGCTTTTTGTCCAACAGTCTTGTTTAAAACAGACCAAAATAATAAAGATGGACAATTTGATTGGCATCTACCATATTAATTGAATTAAACCTGGCTTTAATTTTAACAAAAAACCAAATGCAGTATTGGGCGTTAAATAAAATAAGGTGATGCTTTTTCAAAATGAGCCTTTCCATTTTTGCTTCAGCTTGAGTTTCTCACTTGAGGCCAACCACACATGTTGAAATGCTATCAGCTAGTGTTTCACAGAGACTTCTGGTTCAGGGCCCCAGTGCAGACACCCAGCTGCCCAAGCTGTGGCCCTTGCACCCTCCCCATGCCTGCTGACTCCTGTGCGTGCTCAGGGTTTCATTAGGTTGCAAGCTGTAGCCACGTGGTGCAGATTTAAGAGCTCCGTGTAGCTTAGGTAATATCCACACATCTGAGAAGGACAGTACTGCTATCCAAACAGAATGAACCTTTGAACTTTGTTAGGTTTTTAATATGGCATTAAGCCTCAGATTTATAAAACCAAACCATAACAAAACAAAAGCTTGCTTGCTTTCATTCTGTGTTCTGATTTTGCACTGGCTTGTCAGCAAAGCAGACCTTTTACCTATAAACAGATGGCACACAATTCTGTGGGATTTTCCCACATTTGATGAACACACATCAAGTCCATTTACATCAGCATGGAAAATATTAAAATGACTACCAGGTCTGCATAGTGTAAGACACCTGGAGCACATTGCTGCCAGCAAGCTTCTGAGGTGGGGATATTCTGGCACACAGTCACGGTTCTGGGGACTGGGCCATTTTTGACTCAGGTTATTGCATCTTTTGACACCTAAAGACATGTTCACCTCTGACCCAGAAACATCTGCAACGTCAAACTATAAAAAAGAGAATGGAAATGTAGCCTTTTTTTCCTCTTACTGTTATTTTTATTTTCTATTGAAAAGGGTTTTAAAACACCTATGAAATGTAAAATTGCTTTTTTGCCATAGTTGCAAAACTCATTTCAGTTTTTATCTGAGATGCACTTGTAGCAAATTTCCAGATTTGAAAAACTAATGCAATAACCCACTCTGAGGCCCAGAGTCTGAAGCCCTGAGCAGAGCCTGGGCTGCATCTCTGAGGCTAATGGGGGCACTGTCACCGTGACCAGCCTTGTTCCCACCATTCACCCCCACTTTCCCCCAACAGTTTATATTGCTTGCAAAGTTCTTGCATGTTCTGACTTTTCTTCCTAAAGCAGCTCTGACTGATTTTAACTCACTACTTTTGCTCCTTCTCTGCAGGCAAAATTGATAAGTAGCTGGGCTGTTACTCATGGCCCAAGATCAGAGTACCAGCCCTTCTGGTGACTGCACCAGGGGCTGAAGGTCCTTGTACTGCAAACTAATACCAACTGGAGCCTTCCTTTCACCTCTCTTGTTCCTCCTGCAATTTCTATGCACAGATCTTATTTCTTTTTACTTAATTTTGCCTAGTAATTTTTGGCCCTAAAAACTGAGCTGGGACCTTTCTGTGTGTCAGTCTTCCCTCCTGTAGAATGAATTGTGTGGTTGTAGTAAAATGGGACTATCTTTGAATGAACAGCACTATGGAAATCCCCAGAATTATTGTAGTCAATTTCTTGTTTCATTTAACATGAGAGGTAGAATATATGGCAGAGCAACATACTATGCTGATGGATAAGTTATTGCTGTGGTTGAGTTTGCCAAAATTAACATATTTCCTATTGGAAAACAACAACAACAGCAATGGGGGGAAAAAAGCCTCAAGCAAGCAAAAAAACTTTGGAAAAGTTTCTCTCTTCTGAGTACAGGCATTTTATGTTAGAGCCGTAGAGCTGATTCCGTCTCTCCCAAGTTATAAACCCTTATGGATGTACCATAAAGATGTCCACCTAATGCAGAGAAAAGCAGATTAATTGATCACAGTAATATATTCTTATCCACTGAATAAGAGCATTCCACACATTGTTTCTTGTTTTGTTTCTGGCTTGTAAATCTTCATTGTAGGATACAAATGAAAATGACCCAAATATGTATTATTTATGAATAGGACTCTCAGATATTATGCTTTAGATTGATTGTGTTAGACAGGATATAACAGAAGCACAATAAGTCAATGAAAAATAAAAAGCAGCAAAAATGTTTCATGCTAAAAATGTAGTTCTAGTGACACCTCTTATATAAAGGACATTTCCAACACATTGACATTTATATTTATCATGGCTGTGCGTGTGATTTACAGTTGTCTAAGGTACTGAATATCAGGAATATCCATGCACATACACACCCCTTTGAATGATGGCAAGACATAGACTGCTGCATTGCCCCTTATACAGCAAGCTTCTCCTTCCCTTTTTATTTTTCTTCTCTAGCTTCAGGGACACAGAGGAAGCAGTAGATCAATAGGGTGTCTTGACTGAAGTTGCCTGCAGCACTTCCATTTCTCAGACTGGACACTGATGCTAACTATCAATAGCAATAAGAGGCTGTCTCAGACAGAATTAAGGCTCCTTCTTCTGCATGGCTGTCTGGTGCTTACTGATAAACATCTTGTGCACAGGATTGCAACAAATAAACCATTTCAAGTGTGCAAACTAGCCACTGTCATTCTTCCTATTGATACTTGCTGTAGGCTGAAGGGACTACTAGTTATTTTCATACAGCTGATAACATGTTAGATAAGGGCACGGATGGATAACAGTACAAAGGCATAATGCTATAAAGTGTAGAAACATCATTGATGAAATTCTCTCCTCTCCTGCAGAAACCCTGAGACAACAAAAGACGAAAATATTGACTTATGTTCAAACTACTTAAGAGAAGCTACAGCTAAATTTAACTATTTATTAACCTCTGATTTTTAGGTAACGTTAAAGATATCCTGCCAAGATATTTTATTCAGATGTTATTCATTTACCAGTCCTGGATTTGCTATTTTCTTCTGGAAATAAAAGTCACCAGGGGCTGGATGCAGGCATGATATCGGTGGGGAGGTGTTGGGCAGCATCATTCACTTGTCATTTGGCCTGAGCTATACACCACACTAGCAGTTGCTAATTTTGGAATAACTGAGCCACTTTAGCCTCCCTCCCTGCAAACAATCAATTTCTTGACTGATCTATAGATCTGTACTGCATTCCTGGTTTTCAGCCTGAATAATCAGGTTCTCACCCACCCACATGAAGTCACCATTAAAATACCTTGACCCAGATCTTCTTGGTGGTAAGTCCTGTTCTAACTCTGCCTAAGTCAGATATCCAGTGGAGTTATGCCAATTTGCATCCAATGAAGAGCTCACATGCTATCTGGGGTTTATTTTTCTTTTAATTTTGCTTTAAACTGACTAGGGCAGGGGAAGTGGTTCAGATGCTCTGCTGTAAAATCAAGAGAGCCTTATTTCATATCCCCCCTCTGTGGTGCTCTAACATTTACAGGAGCAAACAATTTGGCTCTGAGATATCTCCAGCTTTTTATGATGTGGGCTTTTCAGATAGGAGGCTTGTTTTCAGAGGGAAATTTCAGTGATATGATACATTTTGAGTTTCAGACCATCCCAAACAAAATGTATTATGTAACATTGTCTTCTTTCATAACAATATTTTATAGTAAATTTAGCAGAGGCTGATGTATTTTATAGGATGAGATTATTCTGAAGAGATAGTTCTGTTGTTGCTAAATGCTTAAATTAGGATGGTTGATGAGAAAATAAATCAAAGCTTCCAAGATTTTAGGGATACCATTTATGAGTAGTCCTACCAAAAATATTTGCATGAGAAGATTCCTGGATATGTCTATGAATACAGGTATTCATTCAGAAGAAGTGAAATAAAATGTTAACTGGAATTTAATTTGGGAGAAGAAAGAATCAGAAAGAGCCATACTACAACTCGTAGAATAATCACTTGCCGATATAGATATTTTCACTTTTTTTTGGTCTCTGTACCATATGCTGCAGTCAGATTTGCCCACCACACAAGAGCAGTTTGGGGGTGGAATAGTTAATGTCTGTCGACTGCTCAGAATCACTGCTGTTATTAATTGTCCTCCAGTATAGAGCATGTACATTTTACATTAATACCCTGACTAGCAAGACAGAGCATGCAGTTTCTAGTGAGGGAAGCTGGAATTTCAGAAATAGCTTGGCTCTTCACTTTGATTACTTTCTGGCTGGAGAGTTGGAGTCCAGCTAATTCATTTTGTAAACATTGCTGGTCATTCATGTACAGTGCATGGCATGAATCAGGGCCGGACACTCAGGCGGGTGCAAGTTCAAAAGTCCAGATGGAAATTCCTGTTCCACTGCACACGGAATGATCCATGCACAGAGTAAGAAGGATCACACATGTACTAAGTCAAAATTCCCACCGCAGAAAGGGGAAGGTTTCCTTATGAAAGGTGAAAAGACAAGGGCCCTCACTATTTGCTGATGAGCAATCCACCCCTTGCACCCTAACAGTCAGCTTTCAACAAATATTTATACAGCTCAGGGATACAGCTATAGCTGCAACATTTCAGCACAAATATTAGGCCACAACCTCAGCTAGTCTAAATTGGCCTCAGTGGCATTACAATGATTTACAATAGCTGAGCTTCTCCCTCCTTTATTTTTTTCCTTGGTGCCTCTGACACAATAGGCTCTGCATGCTTCTTTCAGATGAGGAGTGTGTTAATTTTAAAGTAAAAATAATTTTAAACCAAGCTCTTCATCCTACTAAGGTTTCTCCCAAATTTTAAGAGGGCCTCAGCAAAAAAAGATCCGTTCCAAAGGTGACTGTGAGTTTTCTGTAGCACAGCAGGACTCAGCTGAGTTGGGGTGCTAAGGCAGAAAGCCATTCAAAAAAAAATTGATCCTTTTGTTAAAAAAAAATTACAGCTATATATACACACACACACAAACATAAAACCTGGTTTTACTGCTCCCACTGAAGACCTCCATTGTGTGTGAAGGTTTAACAGCAGTTACACAGAGATAAGTACACAGTTGTGTATTATAATATTTGTTTCTTAATGTCACTAAGCCAGAATTCTTCACAAATATATGAAGTCTTAATTTTTCCCCAGTTTTTCAAAAGAGAAAACATTAGTACAGGAGTATTTTTTTTTCCAGTGTGACTTGAAGCTGGAGACAGAGAAATGGATTACATTATATATTTTCTACACAAGTTGAGGGATTAATTTAAATGATTCTCCTAAATCAAAATAACTAGACTTTTTGGCAGCCTTTGAAGTTTAATGAATGTTTATTCTTGCCATCAAGTGTAGGTTTTGGGACACCCTGCAGGACCTCTAAAACAAGACATCTAATGCTATTTATATAAAATAAGCCAAACCCAAGATGTTTTTATTAACATTATGAAGAAAATGCAAGAATTTAAAAGTAGCGAATATTTTGGTTTAAAAATTTTAAGATATGGAATTGTTCCCACTGTGCTATCAGTGTCTATAGCTTAGGGTTTAAACATTAACTACAATTCTGATGATTTCAAAAGTAGGCATGATATAGAACAGACGTGTTTTGTAGTTGTATGCTCTCCTAAGTCTGGTTTCCACTCTATTAGGGACACAGAAAAGCTGCTGTGCTCTTATCTTTCACAATACATTTGGTATTCCTTTCAAATGTCTCCTATCAAAGTTGACAACAAGTACCAATTACTTACAGATATTTCGATGTGGGTTTTGTGTAGAAGAAAATTAAATCAGGTCATGAGATGTAATAAACCAGACACAGGATTTCCAAATACATTCTATTTCTTTTATGGTTAATACTTTTTGAAGTGTGCTACTGAAATGCTGCATAAATGTAAAACCTGGTTTGCCTCTGATGACTGTGATTGATTAAAACAGTAGGTAATGTTCTTGGAGATATTTAGCTTCTGATAACTCAGCCATACAGACATTCTCTGATTTTTTTTTTTTTTTCTGGAGGGCCATTTTCACATGTACAAAAAAACCCTTGAAAACTAGATATTTTTTATATCTAAAATTCACAGCATGTCTTGCTGTTAAATTGCCACCTTAGAGGCCTTGTTTAAATTTCATTGAAAATGCATATTAAATCAAAGTGATAGACACATGTAATGTAAAATGTCTGTCAACAATTAGAATCCCATTTGGAAGTTTGTAAAGCATAACAATTTAAAATGAATTTAAATTGAGAAGGAAAGTTTTTAGATTGAGAAGAAAAGTTTTAGCCTGCAGTATTGCAATTTTGTTCAGAACAAATCCAGATTTTTTTTGCTCTTCTCCAAGCAAAAGAGAAATAAAAGAGCCAGAGTTTCTAATGTAATTAGTTCACTATCATGTGTCAGTCAAGTGATTTCATTCTTTCAGCAATAAAGCCCAAATTATATTGGTTATTTGATTTTGAAAGATATAATAAAGCATCAAGTGTGTGACTAATATAGTTCCATGTAAAATCATGTTGCCCTGTCATGGAATCATAGAATGGCTGGGAGAGACCTCAAAAGACCATCTGATCCAACCTTTTATTTTTCCAGGAACCTAGAACACATTACAGCTGAGCCACTTGATGAATTTGCGCTCTATGCATTGAAAAGTGGAACTTTTATTTGGCTAGACTAAATCCCTACACAGCAGCATCCACAGGGCTTGAAAAAAATGCTTTAAGGGAAACTTTACAAAATATCCTTTGTATTCTTCTAAGATTTTACAAGCTTGCCACGCAAACCTCCTGGATATCCTGAAACCATGGGATCCACAAGCAAAACAGACCAGTGGCACACTGAGGCCAACTTCCCTCCAAGGCTGTTTTGGCCCTTGACTGTGTGGGCACACCACTGAGGACTTGCCGACCTAAATGGGGGCTGGGATTGGCAGTTAAAAGGGTACAAAGTTTGGGATGACACCTGGATTTTCCAAAAATCTTGAACCTAGGAAAATCTGGGGTTAGATCAGGGTTTATGGCTAATATTTATTGAATACAATGTAGACATCTACCATATGGTTTGCTATAAAATGAAAGTATTTTCAGTTAATTCAAATTTTGTAGCTTTTTTCTCCAGTGTTATAACGTGCACATTTCCAAGCAGTATCCGGCAATGTCAGCTTTCTATACTGAAATTAATATAATCTTGTAGATATGTGCCAATGCTTCAAGTGCAGAATATTGTATTCTCTGTAGTGATATATAACTCCTTTAAAAGCAGATACACTTCCAGGACCGATATATTTTGTGTAATTCATCCAGATTAAATTCTGTCTGTTTCTAGACATTCCACTTATCACTTTGATTGATTTTATGAGAATGACAATAAGAAAGCAGAACAATAATAAATGCACAGCATATTCTACAGTTAATTTCTGAAAAGAGAGTCAATCCCTTGTGAACTTTACATAGTGTGTTACTGGTTATAATTATTGCAAAAATGATAGTGTGACATCACAAAAAATGGATGCAAATTACCAGTAAAAGTTTTTTCTTTGGTAATTTAGTATTTTTATTGTCTTTGAGTAATGCCCTTGAAGAGCCAAGATTACCTGTGATTAGCAGATTTGAACAGGTGGTTTAAGGAGCTGTACTCCTAAAATGTCACGGTTGTTTCGCTTCGAGAAGCAGTGAGTGCTTTCCCAGTCAGTAGCAAGCAGTTCCTGCAGGCTCCCCTGAATGTGGCAACCAGCACCCGTTACTGGATTTTGTTGCTCTAGGCAAAACATTAAAGGTAGGCCCCTCACAAGGCACAGTCTCTAGCACAAGAAAGTGTTACTGAACATTCTGCAGCCCTGGGCAGCTGCTGCTCTGGGGGCTGGTGGTGGCAGTGCTGGCCCAGGATGCAGATGTACCTGTCTCTCTCCCCTTAGGCTCACATCCCTCTCACTTTTTACCTTGGCACTGCGTTTAATTATTGCTTCTGCTCAGTGTGACTATCACTGGACACGGACAGGTCTTGTCCCACTTTGGGGCAATCATCAGCAGTGGGGCAAAGGAGTAGCAGGTCTGGCTGCCCTTTGAGAGCAGCGCTGCCTGGAACTGAATTTTGCTATTTGAAAATTCTAGGAGTGAAACAAAGAGTAAGTGAATGATCCTGCTTGAACTGAGTGAGTACAGCAATGTTACTGTATTGTGAGATTGTATGTACAGTGTTGGAGATGACAGTACTGAAGATGGAGGAGGGAATGGACCATATTTATCCTTTCTTTAATTCCACTTAATTCAGTACATTTCCAATGCATTTGGCTCTATGTTTTCATTAAACTGTTATTCTTATGTATTATGGCATTGCTTGTGCTTTTGTGCAGCATGAAAATGGAAGCTGCTTCAACAGCAGAAGAAGCCAGGCTGAGAAAACGTGAGAGACAGAACAAGTGAGTTCAAGGCTTAAAGTGTATGGGAGTGCAAATGTGTGCAACTGGCAACTAAACATGTTAACAAGAGAGTTCATACTAAGAGGTATGGGATTTACATGCTAGTCACTGTCTCTGGTGCCTTCTCTAAATCTTTTCTCTCTGGAACAGTTGTTTATGCTCTTCTGCAGTTAGTAATGGCCCTAATCTGGCACACTCACACAAATACAGCTCCTCTCGGAAATCAGTTTGTGTAGACTGGGGGCTTAGACGCATATTTTATTTGCAAACAGCTGGAACAGCTTAAGAAGTTACTGTACCATGCATTGTTGTCCCATGCAGGAGATTTCCATCCCTTGCTGGCAAGGATGTCATGCAAACGCTTGTGCCAGTGCCAGAGCAGCACAGGCTGGGAGAGCCCCCGTGCCCATTGCCCCGCTCAGCTGGTGGGACAGGGCCGTCCAGGCGTGGGGCAGTGAGGAACAGTGGTCAGAAACAGGTTGATCACCACAGTTAGCCCCTGGTCCAAATTAACTCATGCAGTTCTAGACCGAAGCACAGTTCATGCTGTGCTGTCAGTGCTCTGCTTCCTGCGCAAGGATGAGTGACATGGATGATGCTTAGGATTGGGCACTTACCCTGCAAAGTTCTGAGGACAAGGAAAGTATCTTTTCATGGTCTCAGAAGTGAGTATGTGATGTATCCTTGAGCTTTACATATGGAAGTAGAATAAGCACTGGTGTTTGGTGTAATTCCTAAATGTACCATGTTGTCTTATATTCAAGTACAATTCTCGCTCTTTTGTTTTGCCTGTTGCAGTACATGACAAACAGTTGAATTGCTGAACCACTACAGACTGGGGCTACTTTTGTCTTTGCATGTATAATTTTTGCACCACATGTCTTTAGTACTATCTAAAACCTACTCAAGCTTTAAATTCTTATTCAGGCAGTACTTCTAGGGTGTCAGTGGCTAGGAGGAAGCTCAGATGAGCTTAATGATTATGTACAGTCCTGGGGAGAGCCAGCTAGCCTGCAGAAAGCTGCTTAAGGCTGTAAATAGACATGTTCTGCAGCCCTGGACACTGCATTTGAGAGGGAATTTGAAGTTCTGTGAAGAGGGACGGAAACACAGAATACGTAACTCAGGGTGAGATTCAAGAGATGGCTTGTAGAGCCAGGATGAAAGTCCAGGCTTACTATATAAAGCATGTGAAGGATGGAAACAATTTTTCTAACCCCAAATCTGGTTTCTGGGTTTCTGAGAAAGGGTCTTTTAAGTCTCTTTGTGAGGATTGTTCTTTGAATCCTGTTACTTGAGCTTTTGTTACATAAGGAAAGGAAACTACGAGTCTCATTTTCTAGGTGATAACTGTGTGATCTTGGGTTTATGAAGCAGTACTTTTCAAGGCTCTTTCTGGGTCACTGATGTAGTATCTGCTGATAGTTCAGTAGAGCTAGTTGGCAGCTCAGCACTCAACTCTTTCCTCTCTTTTCTGCTGAGGAATTTTTCTAAGAAATCAGAAACTCCTGGAGTTACCTTTTGAGGTAGGTAATGGCTGTTATTGCCATTTGAACATTATATGATCATTAATGGGAAGAAAAGAAAACTGCAAAAATGTGGCTGGGGATCAGATTGCTCCATGAGGAAATGGGCTCCCCACAGGACCCAGACAGTGCATGTGCAAGTCTGTGAGCAAACACACTTGCACTCAGAGAGGTATGTTCTGCACAACACCATTGCACACCAGTTCTCTTAACGGGCTGGCTCAAACTGGGGGCAAAAGGTGGATGGGGAGGACTCTGCTTAGCTAAGGCATGGAAAGCAGAACATTATTCCTGAAGCATTTACTTAATTGCAACTAGCTGCTGCCAGGCCAGCTCCTTGTGTTGATGCAGAGAGCATGACAATTTTCACATTGTAAACACCATGCATTAATCAGGGCACCTCAATATTATGCAAACAAAATGTATGTACTTACAAATACTTCCACTGTATTCGAATCAAAAATATGTCATGAAAAGGAGAGGGGGTTGTCAGGTTCATTTCATTAGGCAAGAAATTTAGGACTCTGCAGGCAACATTCCCCCTGAGGTTTGACGTGTGTTTAGTCTTTAATCACTGAATATCCTCCAGTTTAAAATGAAACTTGAAAATGTAAATAAACATGTATACTTTGTAACTCTTATTTGACAGTGCAAATCTTTTTGTGACAACAGGTCTTACTTTGTTAGATGACTACCTTGTAGAAATCGCCTGTAGCTTCTATTTCAGAGAAAATATTCAAGTGAAATTTTGTCCTTGTGTTTATATTTTGTCAGAGTACAGAACTTTTGTGTAATTTTAATTCAAAGGTAAGCAGATCCTATGGGAACACTTTTTTTAAGAACACATGTTTTTCCTTAAATATATTCCTGGAAAATGCATCCCTTGGTCCTGCTCCTTCATTTGCTTTTAAATGACTCCCAACTCCATATTTTGCACTATTTTAAATACTATTTTGACAAAGAAATTATAACTATCATATTTTATTAAAAACCAACACTAAGACTCCCATGAATATGTACCTGGATGAAGAGTGATAGAGACTGTGAAGTTTTCCTACTGTACGAGAGCATTTCCTTAAAGCAAGATATTTGGAGGAAATGTTGGCTGTTATTGCGGGTTATATGTCATCATCCAATATCAGATGTAATTATTCATGACTCTTCTTCTGACATGTACATAATTCTTATTTCAGTGTCTTTTTTTTCACTTGTCCTATCCAGAGATTTTTGTGTGCTGAGAGACATCACAATATGTCTTTGAAAGATGTCTTTATAGCTCAGAATGTAGCTCAGTTTTTTTTTTTTTTTTTTTTTTTTTTGTAATCTAAGGCTGGAGAAATCTCTGTCACTTCATTTCTAAACTTCTGGTTTTCTGGTGGAGCCACATGGTGGCTTTATATGGCTGCGATACACTAGGATATTAAAAAAAAATTAAACTGGGATGCAAAGGCATGTGGCTTGCAGAGAAAATTCCCCTGTGGCATCAAATAAAAATCCTGGTTCTCTGTAGAACTTATAGATTCACTGTCCATACCTGGTGACCACTGTGCAACATATCAGTGGGAAAGCTTTCTGACCTAAGCAGCCTACCTGAAATACCCTCTAATTTATTTTTTAACCAGAAAAAAAGGCATATAAAGGATAGAGTGATACCTTGGGATCAATAATAATGTTGGAATCAAGAATCAAGACACTTTCTCAAGTGTATGGTATTTAATTGAAAAAAAAGGGGTTTTTTTAACATGGGAAATAAGACATTCTGAGATATATATATATCTAGAAAAGATACCAGAGGAAATAATGATGGGCTTTAGGGTGTGAAAGTATTTGTAATTACTAGCGCTCTCTAGTCCTATAAAAGTGCATGGAAATCTTTTGCAGTGTTGCGTATTTATTTTTCTGTTTATTTTTCTGCCCTGCGGGCTGTACATACAAAAGAGTTGCCCATACACTGATGCAGGAGATTTTTTTTTATTCCTTGGGTTTTAACATTCTTGCCCGAGTGAGAGAATTTTCCATCCAGCTTGTTTACTTCATGATTTATGTCTAAATTGACAGAGTCCTTCGGAGGCATTCGTGTTAAATTTGAAACAAACATATTTAATGCTCGTGTTGTAATAAAACAGCTAAAAGAGTAGATTCAAAAGATATGCACAGAGAGGTCTGATTGATTGAGGGATTGATTTTACTACTTTTCCCGTAGGTGGGTAGTGATGGCTGTAAATCTCCTGATAATCATTTCAGAAGCACCTTCATCAATAAACTCAAAAGGGACAGCTAGGTGTAAAAATTTGCCAGCCATCAGGTCAAACAAAAGGCAGCAAATGTGTAAAGAAAGAATTGAATTAAATAATCCCACCTTGGCTGGTTATGGCATTAGTCATTTTTATCTTGGGGGCGAAGGAGTCCCCATCCCTGCGATTCTCTGGGATTTAGGGGAGAGAGAGGGAGAGGTTCTCTCCCTCTTTTTTTTTTCCTTTTTCCTTTGACTAAACCCGTATTGCTTACGATTCGATTATGCGGGTAAAAGCTTGTGTTTGTGAGCAATAATCAATTATTAGTTGTCAGTAATAATGGCAAAGGATTCAATTCTCGTGCCCCCTCCTCTTCTTTTTTTTTTTCTTTTTTTCTCTCTTCCTTCCCCCTGGAGAATTACCGTTAGAAAATAAAAAAAAAAAAAAAAAAAAAAAAAAAAAAAAAAAAAGGCAGAAGAGAGCAAGGAAGGGGGAAGCTTACAGCATGCCCACAAAAGTAGTCATACCTAAACCCACACAGTCACAGGACTTGCAATGTCCATAGTGAATAGCGTGATCCAGGCTATTGATAATAAAACAATTCCGGAGAGCTGGTGCTCGCTGCCCCGGGGTAGCTGCGCCCTAGGACTGTCTCAAAAGTTTATTATACATCGGAGCATAAAGCCAAGTTCCCAGCTGACTGCAGCATCTGGAAGCCCCTAATTACACACATTTCTAAAATATATGTAACCTGTGTTAGCTGACAAACGGCGAACTTGCGAGGTCAGCTGGAGCGGCGCTCGGAACTCCAGTGAAGTGTGCTTTTTCAGTTAAAATACAGGCAAACAGAGAACATAGAAAACGAGCAGGAAGAGAAGGAAGAAAAAAACCCCATAAATAAAAGACCAAGCGCCCTGCTAAGTGGGAAGCGGGTATTTTGGCAGGGTGGACGTGCGAGCGGTGCGGGGCAGCCGCTTTGCCGTGCGGGGCAGCGGGGCCGGCGCGGAGCCGCAGGTTGGGCTGCCCCGACCCTCGGCTGCCGCTGCCGCGGAGCTGCCGCCCGCCCCGCGCCGCTCGGGCGGAGGGGGCTCGGGAGTCATGGGCACAAAATATGAAATCAGCTGGATTTCCCCTCCATCCCGCCGATCGTTATTAACAATGTTTTTTAACTATGAGGGGATCGTGCAGCTTTTAACTCCATCGTGCTATGGGTGTTGTGTCTGATCGCAAACCTGAATAACAATAATCCAGTCTACTGTGATGCATCTCATTGGAATCGTCTCTCAGCAGAATGAACTGCAAATTATCCCCTGTTTACCATCTCCCTTCAGTGCTCATCTCAATGAACTGGAGATCGATCCCCACCACGGGTGTCTTGCAGCCAGACTGATTTGCATTGAAGCACATTAGAAAGCCTCCCACCTCCATTAAAAAGAATAATCCGAGAGGGGAAAAAAAATCTCCAAGGTGTGGTGGGGAGGGAAAAATATGTCACTGTCATTCGGAGCATCGAGAGGGAAAACCCGAGATCAGAGTATTTACGCTTGTGAACTCTCACAACTTCTGTTAGAGACAATGACGTTTAATTGATGTATTGCTATCAACAACAATAAAGACCGATTTTTCTCTAGCCCTGGCACTGCTGCTCTGCCCCCACCCTTTCCCCACCCCTCCCGGCCCCCAGCGAAGGAGAGGAAAACAAACAATAAATAATCAATCGGTCTTGGACGAAATACCAGGCGCTGTTTTAACACTAGCGAGGAGAAGAGAAACGAGAAAAAAAAAGTTGTAAAACTTAATTTCTCCAAATTAATTTCTTTTTCTTTCAGCCACTCTTTTTCGTCCTGTTGTTGTTGTTGTTGCTTTTTAATTACCTGTCCACGGCCGCCTTTTTCCAGCCACGAAGCAAAGGTACTGCACATCTGGGGAAATTTGTCCCAAGCTTAATCGGCAAAAGTATAATGAAATTGTGAACGCGAATAATTTTGGGAGATCGTCTAGCTTTAGAAACCGTAGGAAGCTAATGGAGTGATTGATACAGTTAGAAATACAGGCATAAATGTGCAAATAGATCCGCGTGGGTATTTTGTGTGCATCTACGTGTGGCTAGCAGTGAGTAACGAGTGCGTTTCTGTGCGTTCAGGTTCGGTTTCTTTCCCACTGTCTCAGGGTAAGGAGGGTGACAGCCTGCGCTGAGTGTATCCATCTCTGCCGAAACATCTCTTTAAATATTCAGTGAAAAATAATGTCATGTGAAGTACCACCTATAGCAACATTATTATCTTCATTCTTCAACATCATCCCCGCTGATAGCTTCGTTTGTCTTTTTCTCAAAATCTACTGTACCGAATGCTGCGGGGAGGGAGGGGGCTCGCCTGTGCAGAAATGAAAAGAAGCGTCAGTGACCACTTTGCAAAGCTGACTAAGTACTGGAGTGGCACCTGGGAGGATTTTTCGCTTCGTATGCGTTTGTTTGGTTGGGTTTTGCGGCTGTTTTTCTTCCCCCCACCCTTATTGATAAACATTTTACAGTCTCTTTCGTTTAATAATGAGAAGAAAACGCCAGTGAGCCAGTTCCTCGAATGGGAGGATTTGTCCCTCTCTCCGTTCTCCTCTCGCTCACTCTCTAGGCTTTACCGGCTCATTTGAAATTGAAATGAGTTGGATCTGATCAGCCTCTTGCTTTTACAGAGAGTTTGTTAATATTAATACGGGAAAAAGGAGTAGCTTCTGTAGAAGAGTAAATAATCCAGCGGGGGGAGTGGGAGGAGAGAGCACTAGATGGGTCAGGGTAGAGGGAAGGAAACGCCTGTGCTCCCGCTTCTGCCGGTTCAGCTTATTTTACAGAGTAACTTTCCGTGCCCGCAGCAGCGTGACGCGCGGAGGGGCGCGGAGAGCGGAGCTCGGCGGGGACACCCACCCTTTACCCACGGCGTACGTGTATCGCTGGACACGAGCTATTAAAAATAGCCTTATTTGTAGCCTCTTTGCAAGTATAGTTTTTATTTCAAGATCGTGACATTTGTTTGTGAGAGGTTCCTCCTCTGGAAGTAACACATGGGCGTAAAAGTTTGGTGCGCGGGGCATCCCAGGGCAGAAGCGCGGCGCCCGCAGGGTCCCAGCGCCGGGAGTGTTGGGGACCGGGCAGGAGCAGCGGCCGCGGGGAGCGCAGGGGCCCGGGACGGCCCCGCCACGCCACACTCAGCCCAGCCCGGCCGGCCCGCGGGGCGCCGCGGCGGCTCCGCCTGCGCGCACGGCCGGCCCCGGGGTCCGCGCGGCACCGCGGGCCGGGCCGGGCCGTTCCGCTCTGGGCCGTTCCGCTCCGCGCTCCGCCGCCGGGCTCGGCGCGGCCGGGGGCGCCTCCGGCGGGCAGATGCGCGTCGCTCCCACGTCCAAGAGGGAAACAAAAGTCAGGAAGGCCCCGGGGGGAGGGGGGGCGAGGGAGCGGAGCGGGGACGCGGAGCGGGACGAGGCACCCGCCCCCGGCCGCGGCCCCGCCGCCGTTCGCACCGGGCTCCCCAGGCGGACTGACGGCGAGTGCAGCCAACCCGCGCGGCGCGGGGGCGGAGCGGCCGCTTGGTCCGCCCGCCGCTCCCAGCGGCGCCCTAATTGTCCTGGGAATGTGTGAGGTAAAAAACAAACCCTTCCTATTTTCAGCACCCCTCGGGCCGTGATATATGGAAAGAGAAGTGGAGGGGGGGTGGGAGAGAGAGACCTGGGAGAGGGCGAAATGGATCTTTATTTGTAAATGAGGGGACAAGAGGAAAGGAAAAGAAAAAAAAAAAAAAAAACAAGAAGAAAAAACATACACCCGAAACTTTTTTGCAGCAGCGGGACGGAGCGAGCGGCAGCGCGCGGGGCCGGCGGCCGGAGCGGGGCCGGGCTCTCCCCGGCAGGCACTTGCCGGGTGCGGGGCCGACCCTCCGGGGCCGCTGCTCCCCGCCGGCCGCCCCAGCCGTGCGTCCTCCCCCGATCGATTATTGCACACCCTGCCCTCCCTCCACCGGTTCGGGTTGCGGGCGAGGCGGGGGGAGTTTAAAAAAAAAAAAAAAGGGGAAAAAAAAAAAGTGAAACGCAGCGCAGAACTGCGGGAAGGAGGGAGGGAGGCGCGGGGAGCCCGTCGGGGCTGGAGGAAGGGGCGAAGGGAGACACATTCCTATAGTAACCGGGATGGCGCGATGCAGCTCCAGCTGGTTGCTAAGAGGGTTAAACTGTATCCAAACAGCTTTGGGGAAATCCAGCCCCTTCTCCTGCCACATGGATCGACTCATTGGGTGGGAGCGGCGGAGAGACAAGGGTCTCCAGCAAATCAGCGCCTAATTGATTAAGGCGAGCTGGTTTGAATAGAGCTGGCCATGTGCCAATCGCCTTTCAAAGAGCCCCTCTATGATTAATCGCAATGCATTATTGATAATCATAATTATAGCAGGACACATGCGCGGTGCGCGGAGGATCGGGGAGGCTGGGGGGGGGAGGCTCGATTTCCGTAATTTTGAGAAGATTTTTTTTTAGTAATTTTTTATTCTGCCCCAGCTGATGTTTGAGCCAGCATGTCGCGGAGGAAGCAGGCGAAGCCTCAGCATTTCCAATCCGATCCCGATCTGGCCTTGTTATCCCAGCGAAATGGTGAGTTCTTCTCCTCTCCCTCGCACACATTTTAACACAAACACACACAAAATAAATGAACTTACCTTGTGGGGAGTCGGGACCGCGCCGGGCAGCGGTGCGGGACAACAGGATCTCCCGGAGTTACATGCGGGGGGGTCTTTCTGAGGTTTTGGTCCAAGTTCTTGGGGTTTATCTTATTTTTTTAACTCAGCGTTTTGTTTCGTCTGTTTCTTAACGAAACTCCAAACTCTTTCCGTTTTTTGATGTTTTCCCTCCGCCCTCTCCCAGCGGGGCGGTCTGGCATCCTGAGCCCGCGGGAGATGGATCCGCGCCCCCCGCGTCTCTCTCCGCGCCCCGCGGAGCTGGGAAACAAAGTGGGGCTGCGGTGGGGCGGCTGATCCCGTAGCCCCGCGGGACGGATGCCCCGTCCGGCCACACACGCTGCCCGCGCCGTTCCCCCGAAAGGGCCGGAAAATCCCCCCCGGGCACCCACTTTCTCGCCCGCCCCCCCCCACCCCCCCGCGGACCCCAGCGCTCCCGCACCCCCTGCTCCCCCGCAGTCCCGCCGGGCGGAGGACGCTGCCCCGCAGTCCCGGCCTCCGGCTGCACCAAAGGCTTCCTGGAGGCGGAAAAGTTGCCGCCGCCGGGCCGGGCCGCCGGGGGATCGCCCCGTCCCGGGAGCCGCCGCCGCCGCGCCGGGCTCCGCGCAGCCGCCGCGCCTCAGAGGGGGCTCTGCGGCCGCAGCGCGGAGGTTCCGGGCAGCGGGGAGCCGATTTGCTTTCCCTAAGGTTGTGTTTTATTTTTATTTTTTCTCCGTCTCCCGCTTCCCTCCGAGCCGGTAAGCGAGGGATAAACGCTGGCTTTGTGTCCGCCAGGATTTGCAGAGGGAGCGTGTGAAGTATCTTTTTTTTTCTTTCTTTCTTACTCCCTTTTTCCCTCCCCTCCGGAACAGGGGGATTTCGTAGGAGTTCGGCATAGCCCCGCGGGCGGCGGAGGGGACGTGCCTCTGCCCGTACCTGTGCTGGGACGCGGGGCGACAAGTGGTCCGCTCGAGGCAGCGTCCTCCCTGCCCCTGCCAGCGCAGGCTCCGGCCCCCCGGAGGCCATGCGGAGGGCGAGGGCCGGGGGGCCGCGGGGGGACTCGCCGGCCGCGGGCGCGGATGGCGCCGCGGCGCAGAAGCGCTTCAGGCGGGCAGGTAAGGGAGGACCGGGTGCGGCGGAGCCCCTGCGCCTCCCGGCCCGTCCCCGCCGCTCGGAAGCACCGAGCGCTTCCCGCGGCAACTTCTCGGGGAAGCGGCGGCGCGGGACCCTCCGCTGCCGCGGCCGCTCCGCGCCCGGCGGTGCCGGCAGCGCTGGGCCCGCCGAGCTGCCGTCCGGCCCCCGCCGCGGCCGTGCCCGCGCCTCTCGGCTGCTCCGGGGGACCGCCGGGGACAGGGTCCCGGGCTCCACGCGGGGAAACGGGGCGGAAAGTTTGCGGGATGTTGTGCTTCGCTGTGAGCATTTTCCCGGCGTCCGAAATCCCCGGGATGCCCTTCTCGTACACCAGCAAATAGATCAGCACTCGCTCCGCGGAGCCTTGCGAAACATTTCTTAAAAATCATTTGGGTCCTGAGAGTCGATTTTGGGTTTTTAACTGAGTTTTGTGAGCTTTGAATGTACTCGAGCTTTGCCGTTTCCTCAGCATAACCCCCTTTCCCATCTCAGTAAACATATTTATTTTTCTTACGATATTATTCCCACTTCCGCTTGAAGTTTGGAGTAGGAGTTGGAGAAGCGTTAGGTTTTTAGTTGTCTTTCATCGGCCTCCTGTGAAAGAATTTGGAACTTCTTAAACTGAGCAGAGAAAAGAAAAGCAGAGAGGGATTTTTTACATCTTCACTTCGTATGATTGCATCTTTTGACATTTGCTATATTTTTTGTTTGTTTTTAGTATGTGGAACAGGTCAAAAACACTTCCAAGTATCTTTTTTTAAAGTAGCCGTTTTCTCTGTTTTTAGTCTTTTGATCTGATTTTGCACATCGTTTTCAAATAAGTACAGTGGGAGTGTGAGAAAGGAATGTTAACTGAGCAGCTTTCCTGCCTGTTGCTAAAGGATGTCCTTGAAGTAAGTTGGATATTGCCTGAAATGATGGCATGGAAGTGAAGCTTTTGTTTAGTTTGGGTGGCTATCGTAAGTTAAAGAAGCGAATAACGAAGTTTATTCTCTTTTAAAAATATCGACCAGTTTCCTAGGAAAAGCAGTGTGCTCTACTATAAAATCTGTAGGAGCCTTCCCCTTTCCTTCTCTAGTCCTGGTGTTAGGTTATGGCTGGTTTACATGGTTGGACGACAAGTTTTGGGTAAGTTGCCCAGAAGGTGTGCTTTGTGATGGTGCTTCAGGGTTCAGAACGCTCTGGTACCATTAGCATAGAGCTACCCCCCTCCTTTCCGGGGTCCCCGGCCCTGGCAGCAGCTTCTCACTTGAGCAAGACAGGGTGGGTGAACTACGGCGGGGACGAGTTTGCGTTACGTGCCTGTGAAATTGCAAAACAAAACTTCGAAATTCCAAGTGCTTCTTTCTTCTCCTTCCACACTGTGAATTCAGGTTTGCTAATCCATGTGCAGCTTGCGCAGGGTGCAGGCGAGGGGAGCATCGCTGGCTCTTCAGACACTTGCACTAAGGTACTGCTGGGCAGTATTTTGAGCAAATCAATAGAGTGGCTCCGTGAAAA